>NW_020837999.1:12162606-12428760 GCF_003676395.1 Aethalodelphis obliquidens | reverse complement strand
AGCTTTCCTCTGTTTCGCGGTGCCGTTTGTTAAGATCCGACCTTACAAAAAGTTTTGTTAAAGTGCTGTTCTGTCTCTGTTTCTCAGTATCAGCAGCCTTATTCTTTTCTCTTAACCAGTTGAAGTTACCCCAACTCCTTAATGAAGTCATTTTTTATTTTAAGGAATTTTGACTTTTTAAAAAAAAATTTAATTTATTTATTTATGGCTGTGTTGGCTCTTCGTTTCTGTGCGAGGGCTTTCTCCAGTTGCGGCAAGTGGGGGCCACTCCTCATAGCGGTGCGCGGGCCTCTCACTATCGCGGCCTCTCTTGTTGCGGAGCACAGGCTCCAGATGCGCAGGCTCAGTAATTATGGCTCACGGGGCTAGTTGCTCTGCGGTATGTGGGATCTTCCCAGACCAGGGCTCGAAACCGGGTCCCCTGCATTGGCAGGCAGATTCTCAACCACTGCGCCACCAGAGAAGCCCAATGAAGTCATTCTTTAAAAATCATTTTCTCTCGGGACTTCCCTGGTGGTCCAGTGGTTAGACTCCGCACTCCGGGTGCAGGGGGTACGGATTTGAGCCCTGGTCGGGGAACTAAGATCCCACATGCTACACGGTGCGGCCTAAAAACAAAAACAAACAAAAAAATCATTTTCTCTTTTCAGACAATATTAACTTAGAACAATCCCACGTGTACATAGGGAGAGAACGAATCTTAAGTGTCTATAGTAGATCAGTCACATCTATGAGTTTTGCATATGCTACTTAATTTATTCCAGACAATAAACCTGTAAAGTTGATGGTATTATTCCCATCAAATATAAAATTTTTACAAATGTAGAACTAAGGCCCTGAGATTTTAAGTTTTGCCCAGTGTATGTGTAGTATGTTCCAAGTTAGATTTAAGCCTAACATTTCTTGTCCCAAGCATCTCAGTCTAGTAACAGAGATAGGTACTTGAATAAATAAGTTATGAAGCTGTTTCATAAGTTACAGAGCCATTAAAAATGAGCAATATGTCTATATTTATTGCCAGTGAAAGATGTTCACCTTGTATTATTGAGTGAAAACACGTTGAAGAACAGAATCAGTATTATGAGCCTGTTCACTTATTCACTGATTCAGGAATGTATATTGAGTGCCTCCTTTGTCTTAGGCACTGTTCTAGGCACTTAGGATACTTGAGTGAACAAAAGAGTGTTTTTTTTTATGGAGCTTACAATCTATTAATATAGAATAGAATGTAAAAGAGACGGAATTAAATGAGGCAGCTTGGGCTGCAAGAAAGACTTGGAGAGAAAGTCTCAGTGATAGGTAAATTCATCCATAACAAATGGGTAATTGTTGGGAGACAGTTCTCCATGTCTCTTTTGTATTTCTGCACATCTTGTGAGCAGAGGCACTGGCTGCTTTGTTCTGGACTCTCTTTTCAGAGAACAGACTTGGGAGATATAATATCTCCCTGTGGAGCAGAGGGCAGATTTATTTATTGTCCAGAATAATAAAGATAATGTTTTCCTTTGGGAAAAAGGTTAGGCAGATTTGCTTGATATAAGATTTGCGTTCCTTCAGTTCAGGGTTCCCCAGCTGTGATTCAAACCCATTGCATGTGCAGTATCCCCCCAGACCCCTCTGCATTGCCCTGTGGGAATTGGGGGACAAGGGGAACTAATGTGAACCTGAAGCTCATTCTCCTTGAGGAGTAAAATCCTTTGCCTCTGACTCAGAAGTCCTGTGTCTTCTGCCAGCATCCATGAAATGGTGGCAGGTAGCTTGTTAGCTTACAAGTAGGCCAGACTCATCACAGTTCTTGATAATAGGCATGAGTTTATTTTTATTTTAATTTGAGAGGACTCAGTTGTTTTTTTTTTTAAACTTATAGTTCTTATTTTTATCCTAGCTTTCAGCTCCTATTTCTTGGTGTAGTGCATTTAATTACCAAAAGGGTAGAGGAGGTTTATACTAGGTTGTTCTAGAAGCCCATTTTATGGAATGTGGGGCAATACAATTTTTTAAAAAATAAATAAATTTATTTATTTATTTTTGGCTGTGTTGGGTCTTTGTTGCTGCGTGCAGGCTTTTCTCTAGTTGTCGTGAGCGGGGGCCACTCTTCGTTGTGGTGCGTGGGCTTCTCATTGTGGTGGCTTCTCGTTGCGGAGCATGGGCTCTAGGCACGCGGGTTTCAGTAGTTGTGGCACGCAGACTTCAGTAGTTGTGCCTCGCGGGCTCTAGAGCGCAGGCTCAGTAGTTGTGGCGCACGGGCTTAGTTGCTCCGCGGCAGGTGGGATCTTCCCGGACCGGGGCTCAAACCCGTGTCCCCTGCATTGGCAGGCGGATTCTTAACCACTGGGCCACCAGGGAAGCCCAATACAATCATTTTGATCTCCTAAGTCACATATAAAAATATCATTTAGGAGCTGTCTTGTCCCTATCGTGTCTCAGTGCATGTTTTTATGTACAAGGTCATATGGAAGAATTCTTGCTCAAATTACTCACTTTGTCTTCTATTCTCTCATGTTGCACTACCATTTTCTCTAGTTGGAAATGGCTAGAGCCATGTTTTCAAGCCCAGATTTTAAAAATTTGGAAGAAAATTTTTAATACTTTTTTCTTAGCATTTTAATGAATTTTAATTACTGTCGTGTTGTTAATTTGAATACTTCTTTCCTTAACTCTTAATTTATAACTCAGTAGGATTGCCAAAGGAATTGGCCAAAAGGAAAAGATTTAAAAAAATTTTTTCTGTTTACTAGTTAGCATCTTTTTAAAACTGAAAATCAGATTTGAAAAGTTAATTATATAAAGTATAACCTAATTCATGAAAATACTTTGCTGAATTTCTGCAGGTTGTTTTATTCCAATAAGTTTAGGAAGTATACCCCACCCGAACACACGCAAAATCTTTAACCCACGTGTTCATCCATTATCTAGCGATCTTACCAGTTACAGGCAAGGACAGAGAAAACAGTCTGGCTTCAAGAAGATCTTGCTCTTTACGTGGAATGCAAGAAAACATAATAGAGTCCCTTGTGACAGTATATAGAGAGCATAGTCAGATTTAATTTTGAAATCTCATCAGCCTGATTACTTAGCTAATTACTGTTCTTTGTCATATATATATTCGGCTTCCTTTCATTACAGCTTCTGAATACGCATGAAGCTTTTTGGTCCATTTTTGGTAAAAATGATTCATTTCTTAAAGAAACATAATTTCTCTTTTTCAAAGGAGGAATTTATTATATTTTTGAAGTATGATAACTTTTCTGCTATTGATGGATATTTAGGCTGATTTAATTTTTGTGCTCTCACATTTCATCACTGTGAAATGAACTTCTAAGTATTTTAGCATTTCTGAAAGTGAGATGTTTAAAAATAGGTGGCATATTCTAAAACAGTTTGCCATCCTTTTTAAAATTGAAAACCTATTCCCCACCTCCAGTCTTCTCTTATCCCCTTTCTCTGCTTTATTTTTCCATATAGAGTTTTTAGCAAGTCACATATTGTTTATTTTCTTTCATTAAGCTAACTAGAGTCAGGGATCTTTTTCTCTTTTATTTTACCATTGTATCTCTAGCTCCTAGAACACGACCTGGAATGGAGTAAGTACACAATATATTTGTTGAATGAATGGATGAATGAAGGGAACATTTAAGTGTTTATTGTGGTTCCAGATACTGTGCTAAGCCCTTTCTCTCCTTGAATCACTTAATAACCACATGAGGTAGGTAGGTACTCTAATGAGGAAACTAGGGCTGAGGAGGAGTTAATTTGCCCAGTGTCACTCAGCCCGTAAATGGAAGAATTAAAATTAGAGCTTGACTCTACCTCATGACAGTTCCTAGGCTCTTAACAGTGTTACACTTGTCTAAGCAATGAATTGTATGATTTATTTAGTTCTTTCTTTTTAAACAGGAAGAAGAGAATTTATCCAAAGATTAAAACTTGAAGCAACCCTGAATGTGCATGATGGCTGTGTAAGTAATAGTTAATTCTCAACTATGAAGGACTTTAATACTAAGTGTTCAGATGTTTGAGGAACTGCCCCAGTCCTCCCAAAAGAGATTGGACTAAGTATAAGAAAATGGGAGAATTAAGTTTTACATTAAAACGTAAAAGTATACTTTGAATTTAGGAAAGCATATGGGAGATTTTTTAAAGAATGATGAGTTTTCTAACATTATCAAAAGGTTTTCATCTCTTTCACTCTATTGGTACTGATTTTGTGACAGTCACTAGTGATCTTAATGTCTCCAAATCTAGTGGTCACTTCTCAGAAACTTTAGACATTGGTTGAATACATTTTCTTTTTTGAAATACTTATTCTCTTGGATTCTGCTAACACCACACTCTCTTGGTTTTCTTTCTATCTCATTGACTTGTTGCATCTTCTCTGTCTTCTTCCCTGACTCCTCCACCTCTTCACCTTCAAATGTTGGATGTACCAACATTATATCTTGGTTCCTCCCACCCTGTTTTCTCTTCACTTTTCTAAGTGATTTTGTTTAGTCCCATGGCTGAAAAACATGACTTCCAACTTTCCACTTCTTCCCAGAACTCCAGATTTATATAAATAACTCTCTAGTTAACATTTCCAGTTGCATGTCTAATAGCACCCCAAATTTAACAAGGTCAAAACAAAACTCTTGTAAGGTTTTGTTAGGAAAACTTCAGACACTGGACTTTCCTGGTGGCACAGTGATTAAGAATCTGCCTGCCAATGCAAGGGACATGGGTTCAAGCTGTGGTCTGGGAAGATCCCACATGCCGCGGAGCAACTAAGCCTGTGTGTAACAACTACTGAGCCTGTGCTCTAGGCCCCGTGAGACACAACTACTGAGCTCGTGTGCCACAACTACTGAAGCCCATGTGCCTAGAGCCCGTGCTCTGCAACAAGAGAAGCCACCACAATGAGAAGCCCACGTGCAGAAACGAAGACCAAACACAGCCAAAAATAAATGAGTGAATGAATAAATAAAAAAATCAATCAATCAATTAATTAAAAAAAACCCTTTAATCATGCTTTTCATATACTCAGGACCTGGATTTAGCAGTTAATCAAGATTTTGGCACATTTTCTTTTACCATTTCATTTTTTTTCTCTTTGCTGAAGTATTTTAAAGCAAATCTCAGATGTGAAATCATTTCACCTCTGTATATAAGCTAAAAGTAATGGACATTTTTTTATGTAATCAAAATGGCATTATATAATTTAACAAGATAGTATATTTTTTGGTATCATCTAATACATAGTCCATAATCAAATTTCCCCCATTGTTTAAAAATCTCCTTTTTTTTTTAAACATTCTTATTGGAGTATAATTGTTTTACAATGTTGTGTTAGTTTCTGCTGTACAAAACAGTGAATCAGCTATATGTATACATATATCCCCATATCCCCTCCCTCTTGAGCCTCCCTCCCACCCTCCCTATTGCACCCCTCTAGGTCATCACAAAGCATCGAGCTGATTTCCCTGTGCTATGCAGCAGCTTCCCACTAGCCATCCATTTCACATTTGGTAGTGTATATATGTCAATGCTACTCTCTCACTTCGTACCAGCTTCCCCTTCCCACTCTGTGTCCTCAAGTCTGTTCTCTACGTTTGTGTCTTTATTCCTGTCCTCCCACTAGGTTTTAGATTGCTTATATGTGTGTTAGCATATGGTATTTGCTTTTCTCTTTCTGACTTACTTCACTCTGTATGACAGGCTCTAGGTCCGTCCACCTCATTACAAATGACTCAATTTTGTTCCTTTTTATGGCAGAGTAATATTCCATTGTATATAGATGCCACATCTTCTTTATCCATTCATCTGTCAATGGACATTTAGGTTACTTCCATGTCTTGGCTATTGTAAATAGTGCTGCAGTGAACTTTGTGTTACATGACTCTTTTTGAATTATGGTTTTCTCAGGGTATATGCCCAGTAGTGGGATTGCTGGGTCATTAGGTAGTTCTATTTTCAGTGTTTTAAAGAACCTCCATACTGTTCTCCATAGTGGCTATATCAATTTACATTCCCACCAACAGTGCAGGAGCGTTCTCTTTTCTCCACACCCTCTCCAGCATTTATTGTTTCTAGATTTCTTGATGATGGCCATTCTGACCGGTGTGAGGTGATACCTCATTGTGGTTTTGATTTGCATTTCTCTAATGATTAGTGCTGTTGAACATCTTTTCATGTGTTTGTTGGCAATCTGCATGTCTACTTTGGAGAAATGTCTGTTTAGGTCTTCCGCTCATTCTTGGATCGGGTTGTTTGGTCTTTTGATACTGAGATGCTTAAGCTGCTTGTATGTTTTGGAGATTAATCCTTTGTCTGTTGCTGCGTTTGCAAATATTTTCTTCCATTTGGAGGTTTGTCTTTTTCTCTTGTTTATGGTTTCCTTTGCTGTGCAAAAGCTTTTAAGGTTCATTAGGTCCCATTTGTTTATTTTTGATATTATTTCCGTTAATCTAGGAGGTGGGTCAAAAAGGATCTTGCTGTGATTTATGTCATAGAGTGTTCTGCCTATGTTTTCCTCTAAGAGTTTGATATTGTCTGGTCTTACATTTAGGTCTTTAATCCATTTTGAGTTTATTTTTGTGTATGGTGTTAGGAAGTGTTCTAATTTCATTCTTTTACCTGTAGCTGTCCGGTTTTCCCAGCACCACTTATTGAAGAAGCTGTCTTTTCTCCATTGTATATTCTTGCCTCCTTTCTCAAAGGTAAGGTGACCATATGTGTGTGGGTTTATCACTGGGCTTCCTATCCTATTCCATTGATTGATATACTGTTTTTGTGCCAGTACCATACTGTCTTGATTACTGTAGCTTTGTAGTATAGTCTGAAGTCAGGGAGCCTGATTCCTCCAGCTCTGTTTTCTTTCTGAAGATTGCTTTGGCTATTTGGGGTCTTTTGTGTTTCCGTGCAAATTGTAAAATTTTTTGTTCTAGTTCAGTGAAGAATGCCATTGGTAGTTTGATAGGGATTGCACTGAATCTGTAGATTGCTTTGAGTAATATAGTCATTTTCACAATATTGATTCTTCCAATCCAAGAACATGGTATATCTTTCCATCTGTTTGTATGGTCTTTAATGTGTTTCATCAGTGTCTTATAGATTTCAGCGTGCAGGTCTTTTGCCTCCTTAGGTAGATTATTCCTAGGTATTTTATTCTTTTTGTTGCAGTGGTAAATGGGATTGTTTCCATAATTTCTGTTTCTGATTTTTCATTTTTAGTGTGTAGGAATGCAACAGATTTCTGTGCATTAATTTTGTATCCTGCTACTTTACCAAATTCATTGATCAGCTCTAGCAGTTTTCTGGTGTCATCTTTAGGATTTTCTATGTATAGATCATGTCATCTGCAAACAGTGACACTTTTTCTTCTTTTCCAATTTAGATTCCTTTTATTTCTTTTTCCTCTCTGACTGCCATGGATAATACTTCCAAAACTATGTTGAATAATAGTGGTGAAAGTGGGCAACCTTGTCTTGTTCCTGATCTTAGAGGAAATGCTTTCAGTTTTTCACCATTGAGAATGATGTTGGCTGTGAATTTGTCATATATGGCTTTTATTATGTTGAGGTAGGTTCTCTCTATGCCCACTTTCTGGAGAGTTTTTATCATAAATGGGTGCTGAATTTTGTCAAAAGCTTTTTCTGCATCTATTGAGGTGATCACATGGTTTTTATCCTTCAGTTTGCTAATATGGTGTGCCACATTGATTGTTTTGCATATAGTGAAGAATCCTTGCATTCCTGGAATAAACCCCACTTGATCATGATGTATGATCCTTTTAATGTGCTGTTGGATTCTGTTTGCTAGTATTTTGTTGAGGATTTTTGCATCTATGTTCGTCAGTGATATTGGCCTGTAATTTTCTTTTTCTGTGATATATTTGTCTGGTTTGGTATCAGGGTGATGGTGGCCTCATAGAATGAGTTTGGGAGTGTTCCTCCCTCTGCTGTATTTTGGAAGAGTTTTAGGAAGGTAGTTGTTCACTCTTCTCTAAATCTTTGTTAGAATTTGCCTGTGAAGCCATGTGGCCCTGGGCTTTTTGTTTGTTGGAAGATTTTAAATCACAGTTTCAATTTCAGTGCTTGTGAATGGTCTGTTCATGCTTTCTAGTCCTTCCTGGTTCAGTCTTGGAAGATTGTACTTTTCTAAGAATTTGTCCATTTCTTCCAGGTTGTCCATTTTATTGGCATATAGTTGCTTTTAGTAATCTCTCATGCTCCTTTGTATTTCTGCAGTCAGTTGTTACTTCTCCTTTTTCATTTCTAATTCTGTTGATTTGAGTCTTCTCCCTTTTTTCCTGATGAGTCTAATGGTTTATCAATTTCGTTTATCTTCTCAAAGAACCAGCTTTTAGTTTTATTGATCTTTTCTATTGTTTCCTTCATTTCTTTTTCATTTATTTCTGATCTGATCTTTATGATTTCTTTCCTTTTGCTAACTTCGGGTTTTTTTTTTGTTCTTTCTCTGATTGCTTTAGGTGTAAGGTTAGGTTGTTTATTTGAGATTTTTCTTGTTTTTTGAGGTAGGATTGTATTCCTATAAACTTCCATCTTAGAACTGCTTTTGCTGCATCCCATAGGTTTTAGGTCATTGTGTTTTCGTTGTCATTTGTTTCTAGGTATTTATTTGATTTCTTCTTTGATTTCTTCTGTGATCTCTTAGTTGTTTAGAAGCATATTGTTTAGCCTCCATATGTTTTTATTTTTTACCATTTTCTTCCTGTAATTGATAGCTAGTCTCATAGTGTTGTGGTCCAAAAAGGTACTTGATTGGCAGGCAGATTCTTAACTACTGCACCACCAGGGAAGTCCCCGGAATTTGTATTCTAGTCAACACTTTAGGTGATTTTAATCTAGGTGATCTGTGGATCATACTTTGGAAAACAGTGCTATAGCTACTAATTGAAAACATGAGACTAGAACGAGCACATGGAAAGAAATTGCAAACTGGAGGGTCTAGGCCTTAACTCTAAGGATTCAAACATTTAAAACTTAAGCAAAGAGGGGAAAAGTGTCTATAGTCCGATCCTCCAAAATGTTATCTTTTTCCTGTTCACAGTTGTGGTATTATAATTATGCTGTAAATACACTTTTGATATCAATATATGTTATTTATTTTAAACCTTAGCACCACTCTTGAGGTTCTCCTGATGCTCATGGTTAAAAATGGATCATAACAAAAAGAAATGGACATGTACTGCACTCCCTTATTCTGTTCTTATCCTCCTTAAGCAGCCTCTTTTAATCCGTGTTTTATTTCAGATCTTCTGGTAATTTCTTTCATTTCTGTGTGATAGTGTTATGTTGGTCTTTCTTGAAGTGTCAACTTTGGGTGTTGTCCTTTGTTTTTCTGCTATGATAGAAGAGGAATTAACTAATTTATACAATTTTCTAAGATGTCGGCTTCTCAAAAATTTTGTTACTGTTCTCAGTCTCTCCAGCTGTCACTTTAATTTTAAACAACACACTTAAGCATCGTTTTGTTTTTCTGTCATTCATAGACAGTATTTCTTGAATCCCTATTCTGTAAAGTATATTTAAGGCTTTCACCCTTCTTCCACCTTCCTATCTCTATTTCACACCTTTTTCAGCTATATATGCTTTTGTATTGTCAGTGTTGATTTCATTTGCCTCCTATTCTGTAGCCATTGTTATTTTCTGAAATTTGTCAATGTATTTATTCTAAAAGTCAAAATTCAGTAAACAGTGTTAATGTCTTATACATATGTATATGTCGTAGTTTTCATTTAGCTCTTCACAATAAGGAGAGAAGAGGAAGAAAATTATATAATATATCATCTGTTTTATAGGTGAGCACACTCAGCTGCTCAAAACTCTCTAATGGGTTTCTGGCTTACGTATAGTAAATCCAAAGGCCTTATTGCTTCAGAGACCCTACATGATTTGGCACTTGCCTTCTTTTCCATTTCATCCCTTACTGTATTCTCCATTATACATGTTTGTTTTAGTCATACTCATCTTTTTGCTGTTTCTTTAAATGCACCTAGTACACCTCTGTCGTACGTATTTTGTTTTTTGCCTAGAACTTTCTTCCTCACATATCTTTGAAGCTTACCTTGTCATTTCATTTAGCTTTAACTTAACCTGTCGGAGATGCTTTTCCTGACCACCCTAATAGCTCCCCACTCCTCATCAGTATCTTTCTCTTTCTTCTGTTTTTTTCACCATAATACTGACATTATAATTATGCATTTATTTATTTGTTCATAGTCTGCATACCTGCCTCCCTCTACTCTAGCACTCTGGACACCAAATATATCTTCATGAATTTATTTTCTTCGTCTAGTGTCGAGGGGAGTGCCTACCACATATTTGGCACTTATGAAGTGTTTATCGAAGAGACAAAAGCATGTGTTACATATTGGATTTTATGTGTTTCTTTGAGGAACTAAGGTCAAGTCTTTCTCCTTACTCAAAGGAGAATTTTCTAGTGTTAATTTCAGATGGATTCTTGCATAATGTATAACTGCCTTTGTGGTATTCTGAAGTTTTTACAAGCTGTGGATTCTGTATCTTTCCAGTTTTGAATTTACTTTCAGGTTTTACTGAGTATTTTCTCAAATATTTTTCTAAGGATGAGTGGAACATAAACTTTTCTTGCTAGCTTAAAGATATCTTTTCTGCTTGCATACTAAAAAAATTTTTGTCCTTATTTTTATTTTGCATTTTTTAAAACGGGTGATGCCTTCTCATTGTACAAAAATAAACTACATAAAAAAATACACATTGAGAGACTTCCCTGGTGGTCCAGTGGTTAAGAATCCACCTTCTGATGCATGGGATGCAGGTTCGATCCCTGGTCGGGATCCGACATGCCATGGGGCAACTAAGCCCACGTGCCACAACTACTGAGCCCACATGCTCTAGAGCCCGTGTGCTACCACTAGAGAGCCTGCGTGCTGCAACTACTGAGCCCACATGCCACAACTAGAGAGCCTGTGCACCACAACTACTGAGCCTGCGTGCTCTAGAGCCTGCATGCCACAACTAGAGAGAAGCCCATGCGCCACAATGAAAGATCCTGCATACTACAATGAAGATCTCGCATTCCACAACTAAGACCAAGCACAGCCAAAATAAATACACTAAATTAACAAAAAAAAAGTATACATTGAGAAGTGTGGCTCTCACTCCTGTTCCTGTCTTCCCCATTTTTTTCTGTTCCCTAAAACACATAACCACTTGTTTTAGTTTCATGGGTATCCTTCTACTCTATTTTTCCCCATCTTTATTGAGATATAATTTACATATATAAATGTATAAGTTTAATGTGTAAAATGTAATGATTTGATACACATATATATTGCAAAATGATTACCACAATAAGCTTAGTTAACACATTATCACTTCACATAATTTCCATTTTGTTGTTGTGGTGGTGGTGAGAACATTTAATATTTACTTTCTTAGTATCTTTCAAGTATACAGCACAGTATTGCTACCTGTAAACACCATGCTGTACATTAGATCCCAGAACTTACTCATCTTATAACTGGTAGTTTATACTTTTTGAACATCTCATTTCCTCCACCTTCCAGCCTCTGGCAACCACCAGTCTACTCTCTATTTCTATCAGTTGAGCATGTTTAGATTCCACATATAAGTGATATCATACAGCATTTGTCATTCTTTATCTCACCCTCGGCATTCATCCACATTGTTGCAAACGTCAGGATTTCCTTCAATTTTATGGCTGAAAAATATTCCATTGTGTGCATGGGTGTGTGTGTTTATCATATTTATCCATTCATCCATTGACAGACACCTAGGTTCTTTTCGTGTCTTGGGTATCGTAAATAAAGACACAATGAATATGGGGTGCTGCAGATATCTCTTCAAGATAGTATTTTAATTTCCTTCAAATATATACCCAAAATTGGGATTGCTGGATTATATGGTAGTTCTAATTTAAATTTTTTGAGGAACCTCCATAGTGTTTCCTATAGTTGCTGTATCAATTTCCCTTCCCACCAGTGGTGCACAAGGTTCCCTTTTCTCCACGTCCTTACCAGCACTTCTTATCTCTTATATTTTTGATAATAGCCATTCTAATAGGTCTGAGATGGTATCTCATTGTGTTTTTTTGTTGTTGTTGTTGTCCATGCTGTGCAGCTCGTGGGATTGAACCTAGGCCACAGCAGTGAAAGCACCGAGTCCTAACTACTGGACTTCCAGGGTGCTCCCTCATTTGTGGCTTTGATGTGCATTTTTCTGATGATTAGTGATGTTGAGCATTGTTTCATGTACTTTTTGGCCATTTGTATGTCTTCTTTGGAAAAAAGGTTTTTCAGGTCTTTGCCCATTTTTATGGTTACAAACTTTTTTTCTTTTTGGCGATACGCGGGCCTCTCACTGTTGTGGCCTCTCCCGTTGCGGAGCACGGCCTCCGGACGCGCAGGTTCAGAGGCCATGGCTCACGGGCCCAGCCGCTCCGCGACATGTGGGATCCTCCCGGACCGGGGCACGAACCCGCGTCCCCTGCATCGGCAGGCGGACTCTCAACCACTGCGCCACCAGGGAAGCCCCTTCTGCCCATTTTTTAATTGGGTTGTTTGTTTTTTTAATATTGAGCTGCATGAGCTTTTTATGTATTTTGGAGATTAATCCTTTGTCCGTTGATTTGTTTGCAAATATTTTCTCCCATATTGAGGGTTGTGTTTTCGTCTTGTTTAGAGTTTTCCTTTGCTGTGCAAAAGCTTTTAAGTTTCATTAGGTCCCATTTATTTTTGTTTTTATTTCCATTACTCTAGGAGGTGGGTCAAAAAAGATCTTGTGATTTATGTCAGAGTGTTCTTCCGATGTTTTCCTCTAAGAGTTTGATATTGTCTGGTCTTACATTTAGGTCTTTAATCCATTTTGAGTTTATTTTTGTGTATGGTGTTAGGGAGTGTTCTAATTTCATTCTTTTCCATATAGCTGTCCAGTTTTCCCAGCACCACTTATTGAAGAGACTGTCTTTTCTCCATTGTATATCTTTGCCTCCTTTGTCGTAGATTAGTTGACCAGAGTTGTGTAGGTTTATGTCTGGGCTTTCTGTCCTGTTCCATTGATCTATATTTCTGTTTTTGTTCCAGTGCCCTATTGTCTTGATTACTATAGCTTTGTAGTATAGTATGAGGTGAGGGAGTATGATTCCTACAGTTCTGTTTTTTTCCTCAAGATTGCTTTGACTATTCAGGGTCTTTTGTGTCTCCATACAACTTTTAAGATTTTTTTGTTCCAGTTTGTAAAAAGTGCCATTGGTAGTTTGATAGGGATTGCATTCAATCTGTAGATTGCTTTGAGTAATATAGTCATTTTCACAATATTGATTCTTCCAATCCAAGAAAATGGTATATCTCTCCATCTGTTTGTGTCATCTCTGATTTCTTTCATCAGTATCTGATAGTTTTCTGAGTACAGGACTTTTACCTCCTTAGGTATGTTTATTCCTAGGTATTTTATTCTTTTTGTGGCAGTGGTGAATGGGAGTGTTTCCTTAATTTCTCTTTCATATTTTTCATCACTAGTGTCTAGGAATGCAAGAGATTTCTGTGCATTAATTTTGTATCCTGAAACTTTACCAAATTCATTGATTAGCTCTAGTAGTTTTCTGGTGGCATATTTAGGATTATCTATATATAGTATCATCTCATCTGCAAACAGTGACAGTCTTACTACTTCTTTTACAATTTGCATTCCTTTTATTTCTTTTTCTTCTCTTACTGCCATGGCTAGGACTTTCAAAACTATGTTGAATAATACTGGCGAGAGTGAACATCCTTGTTTTCTTCCTGATCTTAGAGGAAATGCTTTCAATCTTTCACCGTTGAGAATGATGTTGGCTGTGAATTTGTCATATATGGCTTTTATTATGTTGAGGTAGGTTCTCTCTATGCCCACTTTATGGAGAGTTTTTATCATAAATGGGTGTTGAATTTTGTCAAAAGCTTTTTCTGCATCTATTGAGATGATCATATGGTTTTTATTCTTCAGTTTGTTAATATGGTGTATCACATTGTTTGATTTGCATATATCAAAGAATCCTTGCATCCCTGGGATAAATTCCACTTGATCATGATGTATGATCCTTTCAGTGTGTTGTTTGATTCTGTTTCCTAGTATTTTGTTGAGCATTCTTGCATCTGTGTTCATCAGTGATATTAGTCTGTAATTTTTTTTGTAGTATCTTTGTCTTGTTTTGGTATCAGGGTGATGGTGGCCTCGTAGAATGAGTTTGGGAGTGTTCCTTCTTCTGCAGTTTTTTTGGAAGAGTTGAGAAGGATGAGTGTTAGCTCTTCTCTGAATGTTTGAGAGAATTCACCTGTGAAAGGGTCTGGTTCTGGACTTCTGCGTGTTTGAAGATTTTTCATCACAGTTTCAGTTTCAGTGCTTGTGATTGATCAGTTCATACTTTCTATTTCTTCCTCGTTCAGTCTTGGAAAGTTATACCTTTCTAAGAATTCATCTGTTTCTTCCAGGTTGTCCATTTTATTGGCATAGATTGCTTATAGTAGTCTCTTATGATGCTTTGTATTTCTGTGGTGTCTGTTGTAACTTCTCCTTTTTCATTTCTAATTTTATTGATTTGAGTCTGGCTAAAAGTTTATCAATTTTGTTTATCTTCTCAAAGAACCAGGTTTTAGGTTTATTGCTCCTTGCTATTGTTTACTTTGTTTCTATTTCATTTATTTCTGCTCCGATCTTTATGATTTCTTTCCTTCTACTAACTTTGGGTTTTCTTTGTTCTTCTTTCTCTGGTTCTTTTAAGTGTAAGGTTAGATTGTTTCTTTGAGATTTTTCTTGTTTCTTGAGGTAGGGTTGTATTGCTATAAATTTCCCTCTTAGAACTGGGTTTGCTGCATCCCATAGGTTTTGGATCATTGTGTTTTTGTTGTCATTTGTCTCTAGGTATTTTTTATTTTCCTCTTTGATTTCTTCAGTGATCTCTTGGTTATTTAGTAACATATTGTTTAGCCTCCATATGATTGTGTTTCTTACGTTATTTTCCCTGTAATTTATTTCTAATCTCATAGTGTTGTGGTTTGAAAAGATGCTTGATATGATTTCAGTTTTCTTAAATTTACTGAGACTTGATTTGTAACCCAAGATGTGATCTATCCTGGAGAATGTTCCATGTGCACTTGCAAAGAAAGTGTAATCTGCTTTTCTTGGATGGAATGTCCTATAAATATCAATTAAGTCTCTCTGGTCTAATGTGTCATTTAAAGCTTGTGTTTCCTTATTTATTGTCATTTTGGATGACGTGTCCAATAGGAAAGTGGAGTGTTGAAGTCCCCTACTATTATTGTGTTACTGTCAATTTCCCCTTTTATAGCTGTTAGCGTTTGACTTACATATTGAGGTGCTCCTATGTTGGGTGCATAAATATTTACAATTGTTATATCTTCTTCTTGGATTGATCCCTTGATCATTATGTAGTGTCCTTCCTTGTCTCTTTTAGTAGTCTTTATTTTAAAGTCTATTTTTTCTTTTATGAGTATTGCTACTCCAGCTTTCTTTTGATTTCCATTTGGATGGAATATCTTTTTCCATCCTCTTACTTTCAGTCTGTGTGTATCCCTAGGTATGAAGTGGGTCTCTTGTACACAGTATATATATGGGCCTTGTGTTTTTATCCATTCAGTGAGCCTGTCTTTTGGTTTGAGCATTTAATCCATTCACATTTAAGGTAATTATACATATGTATGTTCCTGTTACCATTTTCTTAATTGTTTTGGGTTTGTTTTTGTAGGTCCTTTTCTTCTCTTGTGTTTCCCACTTAGAGAATTTCTTTTAGCATTTGTTGTAGAGGTGCTTTGGTGGTGCTGAATTCTCTGAGGTTTTGCTTGTTTGTAAAGCTTTTGATTTCTCTTTCGAATCTGAATGAGATCCTTGCTGGGTAGAGTAATCTTGGTTTTAGGTTCTTCCTTTTCATCACTTTAAATATATCTTGCCAGTCCCTTCTGGCTTGTGGCGTTTCTGCTGAGAAATCAGCTGTAAATCTTATGGGAGTTGTATGTTGTCATTTTTCCCTTGTTGCTTTTAATAATTTTTTTTCTTAAATTTTTGTCAGTTTGATTACTGTGTGTCTTGACGT
This sequence comes from Aethalodelphis obliquidens, assembly GCF_003676395.1. Lineage (NCBI taxonomy): Eukaryota > Metazoa > Chordata > Mammalia > Artiodactyla > Delphinidae > Aethalodelphis > Aethalodelphis obliquidens. The sequence goes on along the minus strand of NW_020837999.1, from coordinate 12,412,674 downwards.
GTTTCTGCTTGGGTTTATCTTGCCTGGGACTCTGCACTTCCTGGACTTGGGTGGATATTTCCTTTCTAATGTTAGGGAAGTTTTTGACTATAACCTCTTGAAATATTTTCTCGGGTCCTTTCTCTCTCTCTCTCTCTTCTCTTTCTGGGACCGCTATGTTGCGAATGTTGGTGTGTTTAATGTTGTCCCAGGGTCTCTTAGTCTGTCTTCATTTCTTTTTATTCTGTTTTCTTTATTCTCTTTTGTGGCAGTAAATTCTACCATTCTATCTTCCAGGTCACTTATCCGTTCTTCTGCCTCAGTTATTCTACTATTGATTCCTTCTAGTATATTTTTCATTTCAGTTATTGTATTGTTCAGCTCTGTTTGTTTGTTCTTTAATTCTTCTAGGTGTTCTTCTTTAATTCTTCTAGGTCTTTGTTAAACATTTCTTGCATCTTCTCGATATTTGCCTCCATTATTTTTCTGAGGTCCTGGATCATTTTTCTGAATTCTTTTTCTGAAAGGTTGCCTATCTCTACTTCATTTAGTTGTTTTTCTGGGGTTTTATCTTGTTCCTTTATGTGGTACATAGTCCTGTCACTTTTCATTTTGTCTATCTTACTGTGAATGTGGTTTTTATTCCACAGGCTGCAGAATTGTAGTTCTTCTTGCTCTTGCTCTCTGCCCTCTGGTGGATCAGGATATCGAAGAGGCTTGTGCAAGCTTCCTGCTGGGAGGGCCTTGTGGTTGGAAGAGTTTGGTGTAGCTCTGGTGGGCAAAGCTCAGTAAAACTTTAATCCACTTTTCTGCTGATGGGTGGGGCTCTGTTCCCTCCCTGTCGGTTGTTTGGCCTGAGGCGACCCAGCACTTGAGCCTACCCAGCTCTTTGGTGGGGCTAATTGTGGATTCTGGGAAGGCTCATGCCAGGGAGTACTTCCCAGAATTTCTGCTGCCAGTCTCCTTGCCCCTGTTGTAAGCCACAGCCACCCCCCTCCTATGCATAGGTCCTCCAACACTAGCAGGTAGGTCTGGTTCAGTCTCCTATGGGGTCACTTCTCCTTCCCCCGGGTACTGATGCGCACACTATTTTGTCTGTGCCCTCCAAGAGTGGAATCTCTGTTTTACCCAGTTCTGTCGAAGTCCTGCAATCAAATCCCGCTAGCTTTTAAAGTCTGATTCTCTGGGAATTCCTCCTCCCATTGCCAGACCCCCAATTTGGGAAGCCTGATGTGGGGCTCAGAACCTTCACTCCAGTGGGTGGACTTCTGAGGTATACTTGTTCTTTTGTTTGTGAATCACCCACCCAGCAGTTATGGCATTTGACTTTATTGTGATTGCGCCCCTCCTACCATCTCATCGGGGGTTCTCCTTTTTCTTTGGGTGTTGGGTATCTTTTGATGATTTTCAGTGTCTTTCTGTCGATGACTGCCCAGCAGTCAGTTGTGATTACGGTACTCTCGCAAGAGGGAGTTGTTCCATACAAACTTCAGGACTTCTATTTCTGTGAAAAATGCTTTTGGAATTTTGATAGGGATTGCTGTAAATCTGTAGATAGCTTTTGAGTAGTATAGTATAATATTAACTATTTTCATACATGAATGTGTCTTTCTGTTTGTTTTTTCAGTGTTTCTCATCTTTGTCATATAGATTTCAGTGTATAGATCTTTCACCTCCCTGGTTAACTTTATTCCTGAGTATTTTATTGTTTTTGATACTGTTGTAAATGGGCTTGTTTTCTTTATTTCATTTTCAGATAGTTCATTGTTAGTATACAGAAATGCAACTGATTTTTGTTTGTTGATGATATATCTTGAAACTACTGAAATCATTTGTTAGTGCTAATAAATTTTTGGTGAAGTCTTCAGGATTTTCTATCAATATATATACGATGAGGTCATCTGCAAACGAAGATAGTTTTATATCTTCATTTCCAATTTAGTTGCCTTTTATTTCTTTTTCCTGTCTAATTATTCTGGCTGGGACTTCCAGTAGTATGTTGAATACAAGTGATGAGAGTGGACATCCTTGTCTTGCTCCTGATCTTAGAGGAAAAGCTTTTTTCAACGTTTCACCCTTGAGTATGGTGTTAGCTGTGGACTTGTTATATATGGCCTTTTTTATGTTGAGGTGTAATCCTTCTATTCCTAGTTTGTTGAGAATTTTTATCATGAAAGATGTTGAATTTAGTTAAATGCTTTTTGTGCATCTATTGAGACAATCATGATTTTTATCTTTCCATTAATGAGGTGTATTAAAATTATTGATTTCTTTATATTGAACCATGCTTGCATTTCAGTGGTAAATCCCAGTTGATTATGGTGTATGGGTCAATGATAGTGTAAAAAAAATTTTTTTTTTTAATTTTTTGTCTGCGCTGCGTGGCATGTGGGATATTAGTTCCCTAACTAGGGATCGAAGTTGCACCTCCTGCATTGGAAGGGCAGAGTCTTAACCTCTAGACCGCCAGGGAAGTCCTGGTGTATGATACTTTTAATGTGATTTTGAATTTGATTTGCTAGTATTTTCTTGATAATTTTTGCCTCTATATTCATCAGAAATGTTGGCTTGTAGTTTTCTTTTCCTGTAGTATCCTTATCTGGCCTTGGTGTGAGGGTAATGCTTACCTCAGAAAATGAGTTTAATTCTTCTTGAAACATTTGGTAAACATTTAAAGCCTGAGAAGCTATCTGGTCCTAGGCTTTTTTGTTGTTGTTACTGTTGGGAGGTTTTTTATTTAATGTCTTTACTCATTATTGTTCTGTTCAGATTTTCTTTTTTCATGATTCAGTCTTAGTCAGTTATATGTTCCTAGGAATTTATTCCAGGTTGTCTAATTTGTTGGTGTATAATTGTTCATAGTAGTCTTTTATGACTCTTTATGTTTCTGTGGTATCAGTTGTAATGTCTTTTATTTATAATTTTATAATCTTGTTAAGTCCTTTGAAATGTTTGTCAATTTTGTTAATCTTTTCAAAAAACCAGCTTTTAATTTTTTTTTTTATCTTTTCTGTTATTTTCCTGTTCTCTATTTTATTCATTTCTCCTCTGATCTTTATCATCTTCTTTATGCCAACTTTGGGCTGTTTTTCTTTTCTAGTTCCTCAATGTGTAAATTTAGATGGTTTATTTGAGATCTTTCTTTTTTTCTTAATGTAGACATTGATTGCTATAAACTTCCCACTGAGAACTGCTTTTGCTGCATCCCATGTGTCTTGTTTCCATTTTCACTTGTCTGAAGATATTTTTTGATTTTTTTTCTTTGATGCTCTGGTTGTCCAGGAGTGTGTTATTTAATTTCCACATGTTTGTGAAATTTTCAGTTTTCCTCCTGTCAGTTTCTATTTTCACACCACTGTGGGCAGGAAAGATACTTGGTAGGATTTCATTCTTTTAATGTTTGCTAATACTTGTTTTGTGGTCTAACATGATTTATCCTGGAGAATGTTCTGTGTTCACTTGAGAAGAATGTTCTGTTGTTGGACGGAATGTTCTATATGTATCTGTTAGATTCATTTGATCTAAAGTTTAATACAAGTCTAATGTTTCCTTACTGATTTTCTGTCGGTATGATTTATCCATTGTTTAAAGTGGGGTGTTGAAGTTTGCTACTATTATACTGTTCTCTTTCTTCCTTCAGACCTGATACAGTCATTCTTTTTTTTTTTCAGTCATTCTTTTTAATTTTAGACATTCTAATAGATATTTAGCAATAGCAATATGTGGTTTTAATTCCTTGTGCTATCTATTTTTACATACAGTCATCCCTCCATATCCACAGGCTCTGCATCTGTGGATACCGAGGGTCGACTGTATTTCTCCATTTTATATAAGGTACTTGAGCATCTACAGACTTTGGCATTCGTCAGACGGTCCTGGAACCCATCCTGTTGGATACCAAGGGAATATGGTATTCATCTGTATCCCTCAAACTTCCTAAGCTTAATAGTTCCAGCCCCCTTTTTTTAAGATTCTGTAGGATATTCTATATAAACAATCATGGCATCTGAGAATAAAGATAGGTTTACTTCTTTTCCTGTCCGGTTTCCTTTTATTTCTTTTTCTTGTCTTACTGTGCTGTCTAGTACCCTAGACAGTGTTGAACAGAAGTGGTGAGAGCAGACATCCCTGTCTTGTTCTGATCTTAGAGGGAAAGCATCCAGTCTTTCATTATTAAGTATGATGGTTTTTTAACGGATGTGCATTGTCCAGTTGAAAAAGTTCCATTCTACTTTGCTGAGAGCTCTTTTTATGAATCATTGTTGGATTTTTTTCAAATGTCTGTTCTTTTTTCAGATGTCACTGCATTTATTGCAGTGACCATATGATTTTCTTTTTTAGTTTGTTAATATCATGGGTTACATTGATTAATATTTGAGTGTCAAACCATTCTTACATTTTCCTTGAGTCATGATGTATTATCTATTTTCATATATTGTTCAGTTTTCTAAAATTCTGTTTTAGAGTTTTTGTGTGTACATTAAGGATATTGGTCCATAGTTTTCTTGTATCAATGAGTTGGTAAGTATACTGTTCTTTTTAGTTTTCTAAAATACTTGGTACAGAATTTTCATCTTTTATGTTTTTAAAATACTTGGCAAAATTCACCAGCAAAGCAGTCTGGGCCTGGAGTTTTCTTTGTTGAAAATTCTAACTGCAGTTTGTTAATAAAAATGGACAATGTCTTGAGTAAATTTTGTTTAGTATGTGTGTTTCAGGGATTTTGTTAACTCTCCAAGTTGTTGAATTTTTTTGATAAAGTTGTCCACAGTGTTCTTTTATATGTTTAAATATTTGTAGAATGTGTAATGATGTCACTGCTCTCATTCCTGATACTGGTAATAAGTTCCCCCACCCCTTCTTTTTCTTGATTAGTCTGAGTAGAGGTTCATTAACTTTGTCTTTTCAATGCACCAGTTTCTGGTTTTATCAATTTTCTCTGTTTTCCTGTTTTCTTTTTCATTGATTTCTGCTCTTATATTCATTATTTCCAATCTTCTTTTGACTTTTGATTTCATTGGCCTTCTTGTTACACCTTTTTGAGTGGAAGTGGAAGTCATTGTTATGGGACCTTTATCCTTCTAATATAGGTGTTTTTGTGCTGTAAATTTCCTTCTAAGCACTATGTTCGCTACAACCCCAAAATTGAGATATGTTGTGCTTTTATTGTCATTCAGTTAAAAATACTTTGTAATTTATTTTGTGATTTCTTTCTTGACCATGTGCAATTTTATAGTTTTCAAATATTTCTTTGTGTTAATGATTTCTAATTTAATTCCATTTTGGACAGAAAACATTTTATGGGACTTGAAGTCTTTTAAATATATTGAGATTTGTTTTATGCCCCATAGTAAGTATCTTCTATATTGGTAAATATTTCATGTGTACTTAAAAAGAATGTATATTCTGCTGTTTTTGGTTGTTTCAGATGTGATAGTAAATCTGGGGGTCCTAGTTACTCCACCTGGATTGAAAGTGGAAGTCAGTAATTCCTTCTCTTTTTTTTAAATTTAGATATAGTCCACATTCCATAAAATTCATCTCTTTTAAGTGTTCAGTGCAGTGCCTTTTTACTATATTCATAAAGTTGTATAGCTGTCACTGCTATCTAATTCCAGTATATTTTCACCATCCAAAAGAGAAAGTCCATACCAATTATCAGTCACTCCCATTCCCCCTCCACCAAGCTCTTGGCAGTCGCTATAATCTGCTTTCTGTCTCTGTAGATAAGCTTATTCTGTACTTTTTATGTAAATGAACCATATAATATGTGGCCTTTCAGACTGGCTTTCACTTAGCGTACTTTTTTAAGGTTCATCCATGTGGCAGCATGTATCATTATTTCTTTTTATGGCTGAATAATACTTCATTGTATGGATATTTTGTTATGAGCAAATGGGTTAGTCACATTTTGTTTATTCATTATTTGGTGAACATTTGAAATGCTTCCCTTTTTGTCTGTTATGAATAATGCAGCTATGAACTTGAGTGTAGAAGTTTTTCTGTGACATGTTTTCAGTTCTCTTGGGTATACATTTTGTTGTGGAATTGCTGGCTCTTAGCGTAACTCTGTTTCAGTTTTTGACCGTACTGCCAAACTGCTTTCCAAATAGCTGTACTATGTTGCATTCCTACCAGAAATGTATCAAGGTTCCAGTTTCTTGACATTCTAATTCTTCTTATATTTTGTGTTTTCTTTTTCTTAAATTATTATAGCCATCTTAATGATGTGAAGTGGTAATTCATTGTGGTTTTAGTTTTCATGAAGATTGAGACCTATGTTTCCTTCTAAGAGCTTTAAAGTTTTGGCTCTTACATTTATTTTTAATTTTTTTTACATCTTTATTGCAGTATAATTGCTTTACAATGGTGTGTTAGTTTCTGCTTTATAACAAAGTGAACCAGTTATACATATACATATGTTCCCATATCTCTTCCCTCTTGTGTCTCCCTCCCACCCTCCCTAGCCCACCCCTCTAGGTGGTCGCAAAGCACTGAGCTGATCTCCCTGTGCTATGCGGCTGCTTCCCACTAGCTATCTATTTTACATTTGGTAGTGTATATATGTCCATGTCACTCGCTCACTTTGTCCCAGCTTACCCTTCCCCCTCCCCATATCCTCAAGTCCATTCTCTAGTAGGTCTGTGTCTTTATTCCTGTCTTACCCCTAGGTTCTTCATGACATTTTTTCCCCTTAAATTCCATATATATGTGTTAGCATATGGTATTTGTCTTTCTCTTTCTGACTTACTTCACTCTGTATGACAGACTCTAGGTCCATCCACCTCATTGCAAATAGCTCAATTTCGTTTCATTTTATGGCTGAGTAATATTCCATCTTATATATGTGCCACATCTTCTTTATCCATTCATCCGATGATGGGCACTTAGGTTGTTTCCATCTCCTGGCTATTGTAAATAGAGCTGCAGTGAACATTTTGGTACATGACTCTTTTTGAATTATGGTTTTCTCAGGGTATATGCCCAGTAGTGGGATTGCTGGGTCATATGGTAGTTCTATTTGTAGTTTTCTAAGGAACCTCCATACTGTTCTCCATAGTGGCTGTACCAATTCACATTCCCACCAGCAGTGCAAGAGTGTTCCCTTTTCTCCACACCCTCTCCAGCATTTATTGTTTCTAGATTTTTTGATGATGGCCATTCTGACTGGTGTGAGGTGATATCTCATTCTAGTTTTGATTTACATTCCTCTAATGATTAATGATGTTGAGCGTCCTTTCATGTGTTTGTTGGCAGTCTGTATATCTTCTTTGGAGAAATGTCTATTTAGGTCTTCTGCCTATTTTTGGATTGGGTTGTTTGTTTTTTTGTTATTGAGCTGCATGAGCTGCTTGTAAATTCTGGAGATTAATCCTTTGTCAGTTGCTTCACTTGCAAATATTTTCTCCCATTCTGAGGGTTGTCTTTTGGTCTTGTTTATGGTTTCCTTTGCTGTGCAAAAGCTTTGAAGTTTCATTAGGTCCCATTTGGCTCTTACATTTAAATCTTTGATCATTTTCAGTTAATTTTTGTATGTGATGTGAAGTAGGGATCCAAATTCCTTTTGCTTGTGTATATCCAGGTGTCCTAGCATCAATTGTTGAAAAGATTATTGTTTCTCCATTGAATGGTCTTGGACCCCTTGTCAAGAATTACCTGACCATAAATGTATGGGTTATTTCTGGACTCAATTCCATTCCATTGATTGATATGTCTATGATCATGACAGTACCACACAGCCTTGGTTACTGTAGCTCTGTAGTAAGTTTTTCTAATTCCTTTTTAGGTGACTTGGTTTTATGTCTCTGGATATAAAATGGACTAATTAAAATAAATTTAAATAAAACTTAAGAAAGACTCATATTTCATTGTGAATTTATAGAACATTGTGCTTGCCAAATGGCACTCAGTATGCATTTTCACTAAGTAAACTGGTAAATACTATTTACCATAGACATAACGTCATTAGAGATATAAATTTTAAACCATCAGCTAAGTGAAGATGGCATACTCATTTTACTTTCAGTCTGCTTAAATTTGTATTTTGCTTTCTTTTTAGGTTAATACGATCTGTTGGAATGAGACTGGAGAATATATCTTATCTGGCTCAGATGACACCAAGTTAGTAATTAGTAATCCTTACAGCAGAAAGGTAAAGTGGTTTTAAAAATCTACAACTTAATGAGAAAAACAAAAATCAAGAAGGTAGAAATCAAGAAATAGTGAATAATCATGGAGTGGGCATTTGTAAAGAATATCCCTATTTTTCTAAAGTTATATAATTTGGAAGTTATCACATGCAAGTTCCTTAGTTTCTTTAAGAAAACATTAGATTTCATTCAGCCTTTTGACTCTAGAAAATTTAAATATGCTTCATTTTATGCATGTGGATAAAATTGCCAAAAGTGACATTATCTCAATAAGCCATTCTTTTGGGGGAAAAATGTGATTTTTTTTCTTTTATGCTCACAGAATCTAATCTTCAGCCAAGCAGTTTAAGAAACTGAATTTTATCAGTTTACAAACAGTGGCTAGGTTCTAATGAAATGCTTCATAACATCCAATTCAGTAAACTGGGATATCATATTAAATTTTAATTTGCATTATGTTCTGATTTTTATTGGCCCTTCTTCTGACTTTATAAGAGTAAGTATACAAATACTTTTATATGAATGAGAATACTGTAGATTGGCAGACTGAAGTCATATTTAATATTAGCAATCTTACAGAATAAATTGTTCATGTATTTTTTGTTTTTCTACATTTAAATAGTTAAGTTATTTAAATAAATGTTTGTGGTTCTTCAACCTAATAAAAGGTTTGTATGGAGGCTATCCTTGATTAAAGGACAGGTCATAGTTTTATTTCAGAGATAGCTTTACTTAATTGTCCTGACTTAGCAGAGGGAAACTTGATGTTTCAGAATCCTGCTTGTCTTAGCTCTGCAATTACTCAGAGAACCTTCCTGGAATAATGTATATGTGGAATGCTTTTTGATCATCACTATCAGAATTTTAATGTTTACAGTATTTAAATCACTCATCTAGATACCAATGGAATAATTTTTTTGTTTTGAAAAGATACAGAGCTTTACTCTTTTTTAAAAAAAATATTTATTTATTTGGCTGCATCAGGTCTTAGTTGCGGCACACGGGATCTTTCGTTGTGGCGTGTGGGCTCTTCGTTGTGGTGCATGGGCTTCTCTAATTGCGGTGTGCAGGCTTCTCTCTAGTTGTGTACGGGCTCCAGAGCACGTGGGCTCAGTAGCTGTGGCGCACGGGCTCTCTAGTTGTGGCGCACAGGCTCTAGAGTGCATGGGCTCAGTAGTTGCGGCATGCAGGCTTAGTTGTCCTGCAGCATGTGGGATCTTAGTTCCCCAACCAGGGATCAAACCCATGTTCTCTGCAATGGAAGGTAGATTCTTAACCACTGGACCACCAGGGAAGTCCCAGAGCTTTACTGTTTCTTATAAAAATTGTTGTAAAATACACATTACATAAAATTAAGCATATTAACCATTTTTAAGAGTTCAGTTCACTGACATTAAGTACATTCATATTGTTGTGATACCATCACCATCATCCAGCTGCAAACCTCTTCTCATCTTGCAAAACTGAAACTCTATACCCATTAAGCAATAACCCTTCATTCTTCCCTCCCCAGCCCCTGACAACCACTGTTCTACTTCCTGTCTCTATGAATTTGTCTACTCCAGGTACCTCATATAAGTGGTTTTATACAGTATTTGTCCTTTGTGACTGGCTTATTTTACTTAGAATAAGGTCCTTAAGGTTCATCCATGTGCAGCATGTGTCAGTATTTCCTTTCTTTTTAAGGTTGACAAATATTCCATTGTATGTATGTATCACGTTTTGTTCAGCCTTTCATCTGTCAGTGAACACTTGGGTCATTTCCACCTTTTGGCTATTGTGAATAATGCTGCTATAAGCAGAGCTGTACAAATATCTCTCCAAGTCCCTGCCTTCAGTTATTTTGTGAATATCCCCATTGGAATAATTTTTAAAAGATCTTATTTTTCCTTTATTTGCTTATTTTAAAAAAATGATAATCACTTTGATGTATGGTTCCCAGTAGAATATATATATTTGAAAAGTGATTACTCTTCTTTTTCAGTTTGAGAAATGATTAATCAGATAATACTTTAAAAGATTTTGAGTATAACAAGACTTTATAGTTTTCACATAGTGGTTTTAATAGATCCAAATTTGCTGTCATATAGGAATATTTTTTGTTTTTAAACACTGATGATTCACTACATAGGAAAATAAAGTTTTTTGATCTTGAGTCAGATATTATCTGTTCCTATAGTTTTACTCTCTTTTTAAATCCTGTGAGTTCATGGAAAGATTAATTTATTGCATATAAAAGTTTTGATACTTTTTAAAAATAGATTTAACTGTTCCTTATTAATGGCATCATGTCTTAGTTATATATATCATAGATCTCAAATACATAAAAAAGAGAAGCTTCTTTTTTCAAAAATTACAGGCTAGTTTATTTGGACCAATCCTCCCACTGAAATCAACTCAAAAATGCTTGATTAAAAACTTTAAAAATTATCCTAAAAATAAATAACTGTCTTGATAGTAAGGAATTATCAGTCCAAAATGGAAGGGAAAAAGGGAATCCAGAGAAGTGAGCATGATAGCCACTTTTGCCCTGAAGATATTTGTCAGTCTTGGCATATCTAAACTTTAGTTTTGGTGGCCTTGAAGGTCAAGGTAAATAGAAACAAAGCTCAGGATCCTAGTCAGGTATGGATTCCTATAAGAGACCTCGCACAATATTCTGGGACCCCCAAAGGGCCTCCTCCTCAAGGTATAGATGAAACAGAAGGAAGTTAGCCCTCAGGTAGCCTTGCAGCATCTTCTGTAAAAGAAATCCTGAGTATATGCAGAATTTTTCTTGATTTGGCTTCATTCAGCTACCTTTAGTTCTTAGAGCATAAAATGTTGTTTGTTTCTTCTATGCTTTGCTTCTGCTTTTCTCTCTTTGTGGGATGTTCTGCTGTCCCATGCACCTCCTACTTAGTTGGCAAGTTTAATTTCATCCTTCAAGCCTCAGCTCTTATCTGTGATATATCTCTAGTTTACCAAGGCAGATGCAGGCATTCCTTCCTGTGTGTTCTCGTATTTTATGGATAACTCAATTATTATGTTTGTTTGCATGTTGCTCACCATTAGACTATAACTTCTTTGGAACAATGACCATTTCTTTTTCCTTTTTGTTTCCTCAACACTTAGTAAATTTCCTGTCATGTAGTAGGTGCCCAATAAATATTAGTAAAAGAAAGGCAAGAAGTTTCTGTATTCAATGCCTTAGACAAGGGTAGGCATGTGTTGGAGGAGGGGTGATTTTTCCTAAGAGATTGAAGAGCTAGCATCTTCTATCTAGATACTCCTGGACCAAGCATGAAGTTTTGAAAGTGTTGTATATAACGTGATGCAGGAGGGAAGAGATACCTGCTTGGCCAGCTAGATTAGTCAGAGTAACCTGATGATCAGCAAAGTGATAGACATTACAGCTAGTTCACTTTCATATTTATTACTAATTGTAGTTAACAATATGTTTTGTTCATTTTAGATTAAGTTACTCTGCCATCTTCCACCTCTGTAGGCCATTATTCTTAGATGTTTTCTGAAAAAGTATTATAACGCATTAATCCAAGGAAAGCACAAATAAGAAAATAAATCTAGCTTTCAAAAATTGTAACTGCAGCTGCACATCTATTTTTTTAAATCGACTTTACTGCTATTTATCTCCAGTAGCGTGCATATCTGTATTGGCTGTATTGATTCCATTTCAACAATTAAAAACAAATTCCGACCTTTGGTGAAATTACTAACTGTATATAGATGAGTACTATAGTTCTTCCAACAATTATCTATTAATAAATTAGGGAAAGAAGCAGTACAAAATGAAGTTAACATGATTATGCAGGGGTCAGGTAGTAGGTTTGATAGGCTAGATTAAGGAGTTTACTTTTTAGTGTAATTGAAATAGCTGATCACTAGAGTATTTTAAACATGGAAATGATATGATTTGTCTTTTTAAAAGTTAGCTGTGGTTGCTTTTTGGAGAGTAGCGTTTGAGTAAGATCAGAAGCTAGGAGATAGGAGGCCATTGATGTAATCCAGAGACTGAGATGAAAATCTCTGAGATTGTAGTTGAGAACAGATGATGGTTGAGGCAGAGATAATGGCATTAAAGGTGGTGAGAAGTAATTTGAAATGTATCTTGGACATGGATTTGCTGATGGATTTTATATAGTGGATGAGGGAAAGAGAAATGAAGGATGCTTCCTTAGTTTTTGACTTGATCAACTGTGTGGGTGGATATTGATGTTACTAAGATGGGGAATACTAGAGAAAAAGGAGTAAGTTTGGAGAGGGACATCTGAAATCAAGAGATTTGTTCAGAGGGAAAAGACTTCAGTTTTTTACTAATTACTTTAATGGTTACTCTGATTACTTTAATAAAGAAATTTCTTTCAATTTTTGAGTGATATGTGATATGCCAGTACACATGTTAATGTATTGAATGAGGTTCCTCCTTTTGTTTCTGGAGCTATACATACACCTGTTGAATGGAGATAAATCAAATTGTTAAGAATAATGTCTGCTGAATGTGACTAAAGCAAAGTCAAAGGCCTATGAGACTAAGAAACTACGTACATTGTATGTAGTGACATATATACTTAGATACTTGGTAAACCATGCTGAGATATTTGACAGCATTAAAGGCTATGATTCTATCTTGTTTAAAGGCTTTACGTTAATTATTCTCTGTGTTATTTCTTGTACCTTAATTGACCAGGTCTCAGTGTCTTATACTTGGAGAGAGGAATGAAAATTTTTAAAACATTTAACAGTTTTTATTCTCCATTGGCTTTGGTTGATGTAGGTGCAAATTCTCTCCCCTTTTTTTTAATTTGACCTTAATTAAGTGTGTATTAATAAGACTTACAGTACAGTACTGTATGGTACTCAGCAAATCCTTATTTTGTTCATGACCCTAGGTCTTAGATAAAATGAGGTGACTTAAATACTTAAGGCGGTCAAGGTAAGTAGCTGCTAATACTTATACCAGATCTGTGTTCTGATTTGGTGTCGTACTTCGGTTATGAATTTGTCAGTGTTATACAGTAAATACTCACTTAAAACCAAACCAAAAATAAAGTTGAAATATCTTTTCCTAAATTTATTTTAAGATTTTAAAACTGATGAAAAAGTTGAAAGAATAGTACAATGAACATCCACAAATAGATTGTTTAAAAAAGTATTTTAGAGTAAGTTGGAAGCATTATGCACTTCATTCATGAATACTTTGACATCTGTCTACTAAGAACAATAACATTATCCTATATAGCTATAATGCAGTTACCATGGTCAAGATATGTAATATTGAATATAGAGTTGATCCTCATTACTTACAGATTCCATATTTGCAAATTCACCTACTCATTAAGTTTATTTTTAACCCCCAAATCAATACTTCCAGTGTTTTCCTCGTCATTTATGGCCATATACATGTACAGAGTGGCAAAAAATTTGAGTTGCCCAGCACATACATCAACACTCACATTCCCAGGTGAGATCAAACAAAGTGACACTCAGACTTCTTGTTTCAAATCAAATACTGTAAGCATACTGTATTGTATCCTTTTTGTGATACATTTAGTGTCATAGGTTTTGTGTTTTTGTGCTTTTTGTTAGTGATTTCAATGTTGAAGTGGTCCTCAGGTATTGTGCTGAAGTACTATCTGGTATTCCTAAGTACAGGAAGCCTGGGATGTGCTTTATGGAGAAAATATGTTAGACAAGCTTCATTTAGGCATGAGTTATAGTGCTGTTGGCCATAAGTTCAATGTTAATGAATCAACAATATATATCAAATAAAGTGTCTTTAAACAGAAACACATGAAACAAAGTTACTTATTGATTAGTTGATGAAAATATTGTGACCAGAGCCTCACAGGAACCTAACCCTGTATTTCCGTAGGAGCAGTGATTCAGCACTTGCTTTTTCAGTGTTTGTGGTGACTTTACAGAGCACAACTACCAGTAGTAATGAGAATTGACCATATGCTGTTATCATATTTGTATAATATATACAGTTTTGTACTGTCGACTGAAAAAAATGCACAACCTAAAAGTTGAGAAATATGTTTTATTTGGTGGATATACTGAGAACTTAAGCCAGGGAGACAGCCTCTCAGATAGCTCTGAGGGACTGTTCTGGAGAGGTAAAGGAGGAGCTAGGATATATAAGAGTTTTTGCAAAAAAACCCTAGGTAGTCAGAACATCAAAAGATTACTGCTAATTAAAAAACCCCAGACATCTCAAGTTCAAGAATTTAGCTCTTTGTTTGGGAAGATGCAAGAATCTGGGCTTATTGAAATTGTTCCTTTGCTATGTACCTTAACTATCTATCCTCTGTATCCTCTGTATGGTGCACCACTGGGGGTGGCTGCAGAGACTGATGGCTTGGTGGCTGGCAGCCTGCTTATCGCTGTTCTGAGTTCCCCTCAGGGTGCACCATGGGGGGGGTGGCTGCAGTGACGGTTGGATGCAACATCCTTTGTTTACTGATATGGCAGGTGACATTCTTCGTCCATGGTATATTACATATATACACACATAATACGTGCACATATATACATGTATAGTCCATGTTCAAATTTTCCCATTTCAGTAATTTTGTCACTGCCATGCCTCCTTCAATCCAACCCCCAATCCAGCACCACATATTTCATTTATTTGTCATATTTCCTTTGTCTCCTTTAGAACAGTTCATTCAACTTTTTGGTCTTTCATGACATTGATATGTTGTTTTATTGTTATATTGACATATCAGTCAAGTTATTTTATAGAATGTCCCTCCATTTGGATTTGTCTGATTGTTTCTTCATGAGTAGATTAACATTAAACATTTTTGCTAGGAATTCTCCATGGGTGATGTTGTAGTACCTGATATTAATTTGTCCCCTAATTGGTGATGTTAAGTTTGATCTTTCCATTGTGTAGGTACATTTACCCTTTGTAATTATAAGCTACGGGGGAGTAGTGTGTGGGGACTGTGTGAATATTCTCTTTCATAGCAGTCTTTCACACAGTGGTTTCAGTATTCATTGATTCTTGCCTTAATCAGTTGTTATAATGTGGTTATAAATAGTGATTTTTAATTCTGTCATTCTACATTTATTAACTGACATTATTCTGTGAATAAGAGCATTTCCTTAGTCTTTGCCACCTTTGTGAAAAAATTACTGTGGGATTATAGAGTTTTATTTTTATTCAATAAATTATAATCTATCACTGATATTTTTATTGATGCTCGAATTGCCCCAGTTTGTTCAGTAAGACATTTTTTGTTGTTCTTTTATTTATTTATTTAAAACATTTTATTGGAGTATAGTTGCTTTACAGTGTTGTGTTAGTTTTGTTCAGTAAGACACTTAAAGTGAACTAAAGCAACTTTGTGTCTGTGTTTTGACATATTCCCTTATTTTGAGCACATTTTTTTTTTAAAAAAGCACACCAGATATTCCCATTGCATTAAATTCCCATTGTATATGATACATTGTGGGGATGTACCATAATTTATTCAGCCAGTCTCCTGTGTTTTGCTATTATAAATAACTCAGTAAGTAACTTGGTACTTTTTTTTTTCGGTATTATTGGAGGTGTATCTTCAGCATTAATTCTTAGAAATAGACTTGTCTGATCAAAGGGTTAACGCATATGTGGTTTTGTGAGGTGCTGCTAAACCCCTCCCCGTTGGTCTTGTACCATTTAGCAGTCCCACCAGAATTGTTTAAAGAGCCTGGTATTCTGCGCCGCGCCCCCTCCGCCCCCACCGCCCCGCATACTCACTTATACAGTATGTTGTCAAGCTTTTGAATTTTTCCCAGTCTGAAAAGTGGGAATTAGTAATCTCAATGTAGTTTCAATTTACATTTCCTTTATGAATAAACTTAGATGCTTTTTCACATTTTTAAGGGCCATTTGTATATCTTTGGACTATCTCTTCAGATCTTTTGCCCATTTTTAAAAAAATCAGGTTTTGTTGGGTTTTTTCCCCCCCCTCTCAATTTTTAAACACTGTTGGGGGATTTCGTCTTTTACCTTCAGTGTATGTTACAAATATGAAAATATTTATTTTAAACTGTATTTCTGTAACAGGAATTCTGGTCTTTTAAACTATTAAGAAGTTAGATGTAGGAAGTTCTGCTGTATCCTCCTCTGTACCATTTCATTACTTTATGATTCATTTAAATTCAGTTTACTTTTATTTCTTCATCCTGAAAGGGAATAACTTAATAATCATCTAGTAAACAGTTTCAAAAGTCAATCAAGATAGTCTTTTTATATTTACTGAGGGTTTATGAATGAGTCAGATACACCAAGTAGGTGGAAATATGTATATTTAATTTTCAAGGCACTGTTGTTGAACCCAAGTTTGTGTGCCTGATGCACAATGAGGCCAAACAAACCTAAATGTCAGAGTTTGGAGCAGAGAAAGGTTTATTGCAAGGGCCATGCAAGGAGAACAGGTGACTCCTGCTCAAAAGACCCAAACTCCCCATGGGTTTCAGGGAAGAAATTTTTATAGGCAGAAATCTGGGGGAGGGCTGCTGGGTGTGTAACCCTCCTCTGGTTGGCTGGTGGCGAGGTAACAGGGTGGTGTTCTAAGAATCTCCAGTCAGTCTGGGGTCCACATGCTTGTGCCCAGCCTGAAGTTACCATCCTCCACCTGGGTGGGAGGGGCTTAGTTCCTATAGAAGAACTCAAAGATATGTATCAAATTGTTATGCACAATCCCTTCTCCTTCCTGCAGAGAACCAGGACCAGTTCCCTTTGCTGTTTCTGCATTTTCTCAGTCCCCTAATTCGTAACTGTTTAATCTGCCCTTTGAAACTCAGGGAAGGCGTAGGAGGCTAAAAGCCTTCTTCCTACAAACAAGAAACAGGGGACATTGAAAGGCTTTTATGCCTGGGACGGCCCCACAGGGTCCTGCTTGGTTTCAGTCCCCCGTTTTCTTTGATTCTCCTCAGTCATGAGAGGAACAGATGTTGGATGAGACAGGGAATAAAATTTGGATAGACAGGTTAATCATAAACTCTGCAGAGGAACTCAGTTTTAGGGGGACTCAGTTTCAGCACTATTCCTGTTGATACTTAATCTTCTTCACATCTCAGAGAGAAATAAAGAAAATATGTGAGATTCTGATTTCTTTTTTTTCTAATTACAATAGTTTGGAATCAAATGATATTTTTTCATTTGAGATGAGAATGTTAATGAGAATTTATTCCTGGCTGTGATTATATTGAATTTGAATGTTTCTTTTTAGGAACTAATAAATTACTAAGAACTACTTCCTCTCTGTGTTTTAGGTTTTGACAACAATTCGTTCAGGGCACCGAGCAAATATATTTAGTGCAAAGTTCTTACCATGCACAAATGATAAGCAGATTGTATCCTGCTCTGGAGATGGAGTAATATTTTATACCAATGTTGAGCAAGATGCAGAAACCAACAGACAATGCCAATTTACGTGCCATTATGGAACTACCTATGAGGTACAGTATTACTGTGATTTATCTATATGACATATTTGTGTTTGTTTTGTATAGGTGTGTATGTATGTGTAGATAGATATGTGTATGTACATATGTGAAGATTTGTGTGTATGTACACATTCATGCATAAATAGGTAAAGATATTATTGACAATATCTAGATTTCAGTATTTGAGAAAATGTATCTTGATAGGCTTGTGAATAAAGTTAAAGAATAAGATGTGAGTAATAGTAATGGGGTTTGTAATTCCTTGAGCAACTATACTCTAAGCAAACAGATATCAGCCTTTATAGATGCTTCTTTATTGTGCTATAGGGCTCTGTACTAGGCTTTAACTTCGTAACCACTTTCTCACTGTTTTGCATAAAGTCACTACCGGCATGCTTATCAAACGTTCAGGTCAGAAGGGATGCTAGTACAGTAGACAAAAGAATCCGATTCCTAAAGGATATTAATAAACTGAAGCCCTAAACTGAATTAAATGAGGTGAAATGAATCTGAGACTCAATTATACTGCTTTGGTTCAGAAAAATTGCCTACTCTTCAGAATGCTCCTTTATAATTTTGTCATTTCATTTCTTTGTATCAGATGATTCATTGTTTTCCTATATTCTTTTAACCTGGTATATCTTTTTCCATTACTTGAATTTCAGTTCTTCTGTACCCTTATTTTATGATGTGTACTTATAAAAATAGTATTCTATAGCTGGATTTTTTTTTCTTATCCATTTCTCACAAATTTGGCTTTTAACTGGAGATTTCAGTCAATTTATGTTTATTGTGAGTGCTGATATATTTGGATCTATTTATATATCTTATTATAAGTTTTCTATTTGAAAAAATTTTCCCCTATTAATTTCCGCCTCCTCTTTTTGCCTTCATTTTGAATTGCTTGAAGGTTTTGCATTTGGCCCATTTTGTTTCCGCTATTTACAAGGAAGATGGACATTCATGTTTTACAAGAGTAATTAACAAAGTATAAAGTCAATAAATAACTTTGCACTTCTCCTGAATGTACACCTTAGCACATTATAATCTCTTCATCCCTTGTCTAATTTTATATAGATATAAGTTTTATGTTGTTCAGAATGTAGTTATATTCTGTTTTTCCCCTCATGAATTAAAATATTATCATTGTTTTATTAGTTAGTGTTTGTTTAGATTTACCGGCATATTTACCAATACCTTTGGCTCTTCTGTTACGGATTTTCTATGTGGGGTCATTTTGTACCTGGTAAAGTACAGTCTTTACCAGTTCGTTTAGGTGAGAGTTTGTTGATCTAAAACAGTTTTAGTTTCCTATTTCCCTATTCTTTCTTTCATTCACTTCTTCCCTTTTCATCCTTTTCCAGAAAATATCTTTTTCATGTCAGTTCTTCAAAGGTAGTTTTACTAGGTACACACTTATAGTTTGACAGTTATTTTGTTTCAGGTGATATTCCACTGTATTCTGCCCTTACTTTTAAAATTGAGAAGTCAGTCTAATTGTGGTTCCTTTGTAGTTAACTTATCTCTCTTCCTTGACTACAGGTAATTCTGTTTTTCTTCACTGTTTTTATTTCTTCTTAATTAATGTCACAACAGTGTATCAAGGTATGGATTTGCTTTTTATTTTTCATACTTGGAATTTATGTTCTTGATCTTAGAAACTGGAATCTTGAAAAATGAGGGAAATTTGTAGTTAGTAAGTCTTTGATTATTCTCTACCATTCTCTGTATTTTTTTTTGTCCTTTACCTTTTATTCTTTTAATTAATTGATTAATTAATTTTTTCACACACACACACACATTTTTTTTTTACAAGAGATAAATAAACTGACACCAAGCATTGTAAATTTTTACAAGAGATAAATAAACTGACACCAAGCATTGTAAATACATGACCACAACAAAAGCAACGATTGCAATTACCAAACACGAAACACACTCACACTATGTCATAAGATTGACATTCAGTCCAGTAATCCTCCACTGTAACATTCCTTTACTTTGCAATGAGAATTGATTTGTATATTTTTTGCCTCTGAGTCCTTGTGGGATTTTTTTTTTTATTCAAACAGAAAGTCACAAAAATTATAATCATCCTCATCAGTTCACTCAGTCCCATGTAATTAATTTTTTTTTATCTTGATGTTTTGTTAGCACTTGTATGAATTCATCAGTTTTCCATTACAGTTCTGAAAATGCTTATTCATTCAGTTCAGCAGTATAGTCAGTTACCAGAAACCTGTACTTGTCCAAGTCTTTTCCATGAATTCCTTGAAGATGAAAGCGTTTTATAGGAACATTTTTGCAAAAGCATCAGAGTACACCCAGAACTGTCTGTAAATGACAAAAGACTTAAAAAATGACCATGGTTAAAGATTTGATGAAAGTTCATAATAATGGAATTGACAAGGAAATTTACTTATTTCTGAGACATACATTTTAAAGTAATAACTAGAATTATGACTTATACAATTATACCAGAACATACAAGATTTTTAGAAATTTCTTGTAATGTCTGAAATTTATATTAACATATTTCCATACAAATAACCCAAAGAAAGTTTAGTATTAGTTGTTTTTTTTTGTTTGTTTGTTTGTTTTTTTATACTGCAGGTTCTTATTAGTCATCAGTTTTATACACATCAGGGTATACATGTCAATCCCAATCGCCCAATTCAGCACACCACCATCCCCACCACACAGCGGTTTTCCCCCCCTTGGTGTCCATACATTTGTTCTCTACATCTGTGTCTCAACTTCTGCCCTGCAAACCGGGTCATCTGTACCATTTTTCTAGGTTCTGCATACATGCATTAATATACGATATTTGTTTTTCTCATTCTGACTTACTTCACTCTGTATGACAGTCTCTAGATCCATCCACATCTCAACAAATGACTCAGTTTCGTTTCATTTTATGGCTGAGTAATATTCCATTGTATATATGTACCACATCTTCTTTATCCATTTGTCTGTCGACGGGCATTTAGGTTGCTTCCATTACCTGACTGTTGTAAATAGTGCTGCAGTGAACATTGGGGTGCATGTGTCTTTTTGAATTATGGTTTTCTCTGGGTATATGCCCAGTAGTGGGATTGCTGGGTCATATGTATGGTAATTCTATTTTTAGTTTTTTAAGGAACCTCCATACTGTTCTCCATAATGGCTGTATCAATTTACATTCCCACCAGCAGTGCAAGAGGATTCCCTTTTCTCCACACCCTCTCCAGCATTTGTTGTTTGTAGATTTTCTGATGATGCCCATTCTAACTGGTGTGAGGTGATACCTCATTGTAGTTTTGATTTACATTTCTCAAATTATTAGTGATGTTGAGCAGCTGTCCATGTGCTTCTTGGCCATTTGTATGTCTTCTTTGGAGAAATGTCTATTTAGGTCTTTTGCGCATTTTTGGATTGGGTTGTTTGTTTCTTTAATATTGAGCTGCATGAGCTGTTTATATATTTTGGAGGTTAATCCTTTGTCTGCTGTTTCGTTTGCAAATATTTTCTCCCATTCTGTGTGTTGTCGTTTCGTCTTGTTTATGGTTTCCTTTGCTGTGCAAAAGCTTTGAAGTTTCATTAGGTCCCATTTGTTTATTTTTGTTTTTATTTCTATTAATCTAGGTGGTGGATCAAAAAATATCTTGCTGTGATTTATGTCAAAGAGTGTTCTTCCTATGTATTCCTCTAAGTTTTATAGTGTCCGGTCTTACATTTAGGTCTCAAATCCATTTTGAGTTTATTTTTGTGTATGGTGTTAGGGAGTGTTCTAATTTCATTCTTTTACATGTAGCTGTCCAGTTTTCCCAGCACCAGTTATTGAAGAGACTGTCTTTTCTCCATTGTATATCCTTGCCTCCTTTTTCATAGATTAGTTGACCATACATGCGTGGGTTTATCCCTGGGCTTTCTATCTTGGTCCATTGATCTATGTTTCTGTTTTTTGTGCCAGTACCATATTGTGTTGATGACTGTAGCTTTGTAGTATAGTCTGAAATCAGGGAATCTGATTCCTCCAGCTCCATTTTTTCCCTCAAGACTGCTTTGGCTATTCGGGGTCTTTTGTGTCTCCATACAAATTTTAAGATGATTTGTTCTAGTTCTGTAAAAAATGCCATTGGTAATTTGATAGGGATTGCATTGAATCTGTAGATTGCTTTGGGTAATATAGTCATTTTCACAATATTGATGCTTCCAATCCAAGAACGTGTTATATCTCTCCATCTGTTGGTATCTTTGATTTCTTTCATCAGTGTCTTATAGTTTTCTGCATACAGGTCTTTTGTCTACCTAGGTAGGTTTATTCCTAGGTATTTTATTCTTTTTGTTGCAATGGTAAATGGGAGTGTTTCCATAATTTCTCTTTCAGATTTTTCATCATTAGTGTATAGGAATACAAGAGATTTCTGTGCATTAGTTTTGTATCCTGCAACTTTACCAAATTCATTGATTATCTCTAGTAGTTTTCTGGTGGCATCTTTAGGATTCTTTATGTATAGTATCATGTCATCTGCAGACAGTGACAGTTTGACTTCTTCTTTTCCAATTTGTATTCCTTTTATTTCTTTTTCTTCTCTGATTGCCGTGGCTAGGACTTCCAAAACTATGTTGAATAATAGTGGTGAGAGTGGACATCCTTGTCTCATTCCTGATCCTAGAGGGAATGCTTTCAGTTTTTCACCATTCATAATGATGTTTGCTGTGTGTTTGTCGTATATGGCCTTTATTATATTGAGGTAGGTTCTCTCTATGCCCACTTTCTGGAGAGTTTTTATCATAAATGGGTGTTGAATTTTGTCAAAAGCTTTTTCTACATCTATTGAGATGATCATATGGTTTTTATTCTTCAGTTTGTTAATATGGTGTATCACATTGATTGATTTGCGTATATTGAAGAATCCTTGCATCCCTGGGATAAATCCCACTTGATCATAGTGTATGATCCTTTTTATGTGTTGCTGGATTCTGTTTGCTAGTATTTTGTTGAGGATTTTTGCATCTATATTCATCAGTGATATTGGTCTGTAATTTTCTTTTTTTGTGGTATCTTTGTCTGGTTTTGGTATCAGGGTGATGGTGGTCTCCTAGAATGAGTTTGGGAGTGTTCCTTCTTCTGCAATTTTTGGGAAGAGTTTGAGAAGGATGGGTGTTAGCGCTTCTCTAAATGTTTGATAGAATTCACCTGTGAAGCCATCTGGTCCTGGACTTTTGTTTGTTGGAAGATTTTTAATCACATTTTCAATTTCATTCCTTGTGATTGTTCTGTTCATGTTTTCTGTTTTTTCCTGGTTCAGTCTTGGAAGGTTATACCTTTCTACGAATTTTTCTATTTCTTCCAGGTTGTCCATTTTATTGGCATAGAGTTGTTGTAGTAGTCTCTTAGGATGCTTTGTATTTCTGTGGTGTCTGTTGTAACTTCTCCTTTTTCATTTCTAATTTTATTGATTTGAGTTCTCTCCCTCTTTTTCTTGATGAGTTTGTCTAATGGTTTATCAATTTTGTGTATCTTCTTAAAGAACCAGCTTTTAGTTTTATTGATCTTTGCTATTGTTTTCTTTGTTTCTATTTCATTTATTTCTGCTCTGATCTTGATGATTTCTTTCCTTCTGCTAATTTTGGGTTTTGTTAGTTCTTTTTTCTCTCCTAGTTCCTTTAGGTATAAGGTTAGATTGTTTACTTGAGATTTTTCTTGTTTCTTGAGGTAGGCTTGTATAGCTATAAACTTCCCTCTTAGAACTGCTTTTGCTGCATCCCATAGGTTTTGGATCATTGTGTTTTCGTTGTCATTTGTCTCTAGGTATTTTTTGATTTCCTCTTTGATTTCTTCAGTGATCTCTTGGTTTTTTGGTAGCCTATTGTTTAGCCTCCATGTGTTTGTGTTTTTTACGTTTTTTTCCCTGTATTTCATTTCTAATCTCATAGCGTTGTGGTCAGAAAAGATGCTTGATATGTTTTCAATTTCCTTAAATTTACTGAGGCTTGATTTGTGACCCAAGATGTGATCTATCCTGGAGAATGTTCTGTGCGTGCTGGAGAAGAAAGTGTAATCTGCTTTTTATGGACAGAATGTCCTATAAATATCAATTAAATGTATCTGGTCTATTGTGTCATTTAAAGCTTCTGTTTCATTATTTATGTTCATTTTGGATGATCTGTCCATTGGTGTGAGTGAGGTGTTAAAGTCCCCCAGTATTACTGTGTTACTGTCGATTTCCTCTTTTATAGCTGTTAGCTGTTGCCTTATGTATTGTGGTTCTCCTATGTTGGGTGTATATGTATTTATAATTGTTATATCTTCTTCTTGGATTGATCCCTTGATCATTATGTAGTGTCCTTCCTTGTCTCTTGTAACATTCTTTATTTTAAAGTCTATTTTATCTGATAGGAGTATAGCTACTCCAGCTTTCTTTTGATTTCATTTGGCATGGAATATCTTTTTCCATCCCCTCACTTTTAGTCTGTATGTGTCCCTAGGCCTGAAGTGGGTCTCTTGTAGACAGCATATATATGGGTCTTGTTTTTGTATCCATTCAACAAGCACGTGTCTTTTGGTTGGAGCATTTAATCGATTCACATTTAAGGTAATTATTGATATGTATGTTCCTTTGTCCATTTTCTTAATTGTTTTGGGTTTGTTTTTGTAGGTCCTTTTCTTGTCTTGTGTTTCCCACTTAGAGAAGTTCCTTTAGCATTTGTTGTAGAGCTGGTTTGGTGGTGCTAAATTCTCTTAGCTTTTGCTTGTCTGTAAAGCTTTTGATTTCTCCATCGAATCTGAATGAGATCCTTGCTGGGTAGAGTAATCTTGGTTGTAGGTTTTTCCCTTTCATCACTTTAAGTATGTCATGCCACTCCCTTCCGGCTTGTGGCATTTCTGCTGAGAAATCGGCTGTTAACCTTATGGGAGTTCCCTTGTATATTATTTGTTGTTTTTCCCTTGCTGATTTCAGTAATTTATCTTTAATTTTTGCCAATTTTATTACTATGTGTCTCGATGTGTTCCTCCTTGGGTTTACCCTGTTTGGGACTCGCTGTGCTTCCTGGACCTAGATGGCTATTTCCTTTCCCATGTTAGGGAAGTTTTCAACTGTAATCTCTTCAAATATTTTCTCGGGTCCTTTCTCTCTCTCTTTTCCTTCTGGGACCCATATAATGCGAATGTTGTTGCATTTAATGTTGACCCAGAGGTCTCTTAGGCTGCCTTCATTTCTTTTCATTCTTTTTTCTTTATTCTGTTCCACAGCAGTGTATTCCACCTTTCTGTCTTCCAGGTCACTCATCCATTCTTCTGCCTCAGTTATTCTGCTATTGATTCCTTCTAGTGTAGTTTTCATTTCAGTTATTGTAGTGTTTATCTGTTTGTTCTTTAATTCTTCTAGGTCTTTGTTAAACATTTCTTGCATATTCTGGATCTTTGCCTCCATTCTTTTTCCAAGGTCCTGGATCATCTTCACTATCATTATTCTGAATTCTTTTTCTGGAAGGTTGCCCATCTCCACTTCGTTTAGTTGTTTTTCTGGGGTTTTATCTTGTTCTTTCATCTGGTACATAGCCCTCTGCCTTTTCATCTTGTCTGTCTTTCTGTGAATATGTTTTTTCTTCCACAGGCTGCAGGATTGTAATTCTTCTTCCTTCTGCTCTCTGCCCTCTGGTGGATGAGGCTATCTAAGAGCCTTGTGTAAGTTTCCTGATGGGAGGGACTGGTGGTGGGTAGAGCTGGCTGTTGCTCTGGTGGGCAGAGCTCAGTAAAACTTTAATTTGCTTGACTGCTGATAGGTGGGGCTGGGTTCCCTCCCTGTTTGTTGTTTGGCCTGAGGCAACCCAACACTGGAGCCTACCTTGGCTCCTTGGTGGGGCTAATGACAGACTCTGGGAGGGCTCACGCCAAGAAGTACTTCCCAGAACTCCTGCTGCTAGACAAGTGTCCTTTTCCCCATGGTAGCCACAGCCATCCGCTGCCTCTGCAGGAGACCCTCCAACACTAGCAGGTAGGTCTGGTTCAGTCTCCCCTGGGGTCACTGCTCCTTCCCCTGGGTCCCGATATGCACACTACTTTGTGTGTGCCCTCCAGTTTGGGGTCTCTGTTTCCCCCAGTCCTGTCAAAGTCCTGCAGTCAATTCCCACTAGGCTTCAGAGTCTGATTCTCTAGGAATTCCTCCTCCCATTGCTGTACCCACAGGTTGGGAAGTCTGACGTGGGGCTCAGAACCTTCACTCCAGTGGGTGGACTTCTGTGGTATAAGTGTTCTCCAGTCTGTGAGTCACCCACCCACCAGTTATGGGATTTGATTTTACTCTGATTGCACCCCTCCTACTGTCGCATTGTGCCTTCTTCTTTGTCTTTGGATGTGGGGTATCTTTTTTGGTGTGTTCCAGTGTCTTCCTGTCGATGATTGCCCAGCAGCTAGTTGTGATTCTGGTGTTCTTGCAAGAGGGAGTGAGAGCACGTCCTTCTACTCCGCCATCTTGGTTCCTCCACCTGAAATTGTACTTTCTTTACCTTTTAATTCAGCTAGATTGAGGTTCTTTCCCTTGCCTTAGTGTTATCTGAGGAACTCTATCTGAAAGCCCATTTCTTAGGAAGCAAATATTTTAATATTTGTTTTGTGTCAGGTATCTGAGGCAGATCTCTTAGCCTCCTCTCTGTATTCCTTTGTTCTGGAATTCTGATGAGATACATGTTAAGACCTTCTTATTCTATCTACCATTAAAATTGTTTTTTTCCATTGATGTATAAAACATGTAGGTAAAGTACATAAACACTAAGCATATAGCTCAGTAAAATATCACAAAGTGAATCTGTACATGTAACAACCACAAAGATCAAGAAATATAAGGCATTGGGACTTCCCTGGTGGCGTAGTGGATAACTCCGCGCTCCCAATGCAGGGGGCCTGGGTTCAGTCCCTGGTCAGGGTACTAGATCTCACATGCATGCTGCAACTAAGCGTTCACATGCCACAACTAAGGAGCCCATATGCCGCAACTAAAGAGGCTACCTGCTGCAACTAAGGAGCCCTGGAACCGCAACCAGGGAGCCTGCCTACTGCAACTAAGATCCGGTGCAACCAATAAATAAATATTTAAAAAAAGAAAAAGAAATATAAGGCATGAAGTTTCCCAGAAGCCCCTTTATCCTGACTTCCAACACCTCATTTTTCTAACCACCTTAGTTTTTCTGTTTTTGAACATTATATAAATGAAGTCATATTAAATGGTCTTCTGTTTCTTTTTGTTTCTGAATTTGATGTCTTTTGCTGAACAAAATCTTATCTTACATTTGTGAAATTCATCCATGTTGGGTACAAGTATAATATGTTCATTTTCATTGCTTTTTAGTATTCCATCGTGTGAATAAACCACAGCTGATTGATCTGTTCTGCTGTTGATGAAAATTTTAAATTTGATTTCCAGTTTGGAGAACATTCCTTTACATGACTTTCAGTATATTTATGTTTAGAGGTAAACTTGTTCGGTCACAGGGTACGTATTTGTTTATTTTAGAGATAATGCCAAATAGTTTTCCAAAGTGTAACAGCTTTCATTCCCACCAATGGCATATAAGAATTCCTATTGCTCCTCATCTTTACCAACAATTGGTATTGTTAATTTCTAATTTTGACAGGTTCTTGTGGTTTAAAATGCCTTTTTCTGTTGATACTTCTGAGGTTGAGCATCTCTTCAAATGTTTATTGGTTATTTGGATGTACTGTCTTGTCAAGTGCCTATTCAGATTTCTTTCCTAATCTTTCTATTGGGTTGTCCATTTTATTTCATTATTATTGTTGATTTATAGAAATTTCTTATATCTTCTGCATATGAAGCTATCTCTTCCACTCTGTGGTTGTATTTTCACCCTCCTGATGGTGTCTTGTGATGAGTAGAAGTTCTCAGTGTTGTCTAATGCATTGGTCTTTTCCTTTATTGTTAGCGCTTTCTGCATCCTGCTGAAAAAAACTTTTCTTCAGCCGCATAGCACAGGGAGATCAGCTCAGCACAGGGAGATCAGCTCGGTGCTTTGTGACCACCTAGAGGAGTGGGATAGGGAGGGTGGGAGGGAGGGAGATGCAAGAGGGAAGAGATATGGGGACATATGTATATGTATAACTGATTCACTTTGTTTTAAAGCAGAAACTAACACACCATTGTAAAGCAATTATACTCTATTAAATAAAGATGTCAAAAAAATCTTATATGAAGGTTATGGAGGCATTCTTCTGTTTTCTCTTTTAGAAAGTTTATTGTTTTGTCTTTTCCATTTAAATCTTTTTTTTTTTTTTTGCGGTACTTGGCCTCTCACTGTTGTGGCCTCTCCCGTTGCGGAGCACAGGCTCTGGACGCGCAGGCTCAGCGGCCATGGCTCACGGGCCCAGCCACTCCGCGGTATGTGGGACCTTCCCAGACCGGGGCACGAACCCGTGTCCCCTGCATCGGCAGGCGGACTCTCAACCACTGTGCCACCAGGGAAGCCCTCCATTTAAATCTTATAATTCACCTGGATTTGATTTTTCTGCTAATATGAATTAGGAGTTTATTTTTTTCTCCCCTATGGATCTTTTTTGTATAAACATAATTTACTTCTTAGAAAATTAAATCAGAATTGCAAACAGCACATAAACAAAAGAGGCAGCCTATATAAGGACGTTTTAACAGTATATAAGCTTTTGCCAAAGGTTTTTTTTGCTGAATATCTATACACTGTGATTGGAATATAGTTTTTTGTTCAAAACTAAAACTTTGCGTCCATTGAACAGTTCTCCTCTTCCCCCTTATCCCAGCATCTGACAACTACCGTTCTACTTTCTGTTTCTAAGAGTTTGATAAGTTTAAATACCTCACAGAAGTAGAATCATGCAGAAATTGTCATTTTGTGACTGGCTTATTTTAGTTAGCACAGTGTCCTCAAGTTTCATCTGTATTGTAGCATATGACAGGATTTCCTTCTTTGTTAAGGCTTAATAGTATTCCATTGTATATATATACCATATTTTCTTTACTTGTTTACCCATCAATGATCATTTGGGATGCTTCCACCTCTTAGCTGTTGTGAATAATGCTGTAATGAACACAGGAGTGTACAAATATCTCTTCAAGGTTCTGTTTTCAATTCTTTTAGATATATATACACAGAAGTGGGATTGCTGGATCATATGATTATTCTATTTTTAGTTTTCTGAGGAATTTCCATACTTTTCTCCATAGCAGCTGTACCATTTTCCATTCCCAATAAAAGTGCACAGAGGTTGCAATTTCTCCACATCCTTGTCAACACTTGTTATTTTCTTTTTTTTAAAAAATAGTGGCCATTCTAACGTGTGAGGAGATAGCTAAATGAGGTTTTTATTTGCTTCCTTAATTAGTGATGTTGAGTTAGCTCTTTTTGTGTATGTTGGTCATTTGTATATCTTTGGAAAAATGTCTATTCAAGTACTTTTCCCATTTTTTAATTGGATTGCTTTATTGTTGAAGAGGTTCTATATATATGTATATACACACACATATATATATACACACACATATATATACACACACATATATATATGTTATTTATGTACCTGCGTCTGGGTCTGATCTTAGTTGCAGCATGCGGGATCTTTCGTTGGGCATGAAGGTTCCTCATTGTGGTGCACGGGCTTTTCTCTGATTGTGGTGTGTGGGCTCCAGAGAGCACAGGTTCATTAGTTGCAGCACACGGGCTCTCTAGTTGTGGCGTGCGGGCTCCAGAGTGCATGGGGTCTGTAGTTGTGGCATGTGGGCTGTGTAGTTGCAGCGCGTGGGCTCTTTAGCTGTGGCACGCGGGCTCCAGAGTGTGTGGGCTTAGTAGTTTCGATGTGTGGGCTTAGTTGCCCCATGGCAGGTGGGACCTTAGTTCCCTGACCAGAGATTGAACCTGCGTCCCCTGCATTGCAAGACAGATTCTTAACCACTGGACCACCAGGGAAGTCCCTCTTTATATATTTTGGCTATTAATCCCTTATAAGATGCAGTGTGCATTTTCTCCCATTCTGTTGATTCTCTTTTCACTCTGATGATTGTTTCCTTTGCTGTGTAGAAGTTTTTAAGTTTGATATTGTCTATTTTCACTTTTGTTGCCTGATCTTTTGGTGTCATATCCAAGAAATCATTGCCAAATCTAAAGTCATGAAGTGTTTCCCCAGGGTTTTTTTCTAGGAGTTTTATAGTTTTAAGTATTACATTAAAATGTCTTTAATACATGTAAATTTTTGTATGTGGTGTAGATAAGGGTCCAACTTCCTTCTTCCTTCCTTACTTCCTTCAAAACTGGACATGTGAATATCCAGTTTTCTCAATACCATTTGTTGAAGGGACTATTCTTTCCCTATTGTGTAGCCTTGGCACCTTTCTCAAAGATCATGTGACCACATATGTGAGGGTTTATTTATTCCTGGGTTCTCTACTCTGTTCCATTGGTCTGTAGGTCTGTCATAATGTTTTAAATGTAGTAACTTTGTAATACGCTTTGAAATCAGCAAGTGTGAGGCCTCCAGCTTTGTTTTGCTTTCTGAAGATTGTTGTGGCTGTTTTGTGTCCTTTGAGATTCCATATGAATTTTAGGGTTTTTTTTTTTGATTCTGTAAAAATGTCCTTGGAATTTTGATAGAAATTGCATTAAATATAGGTCACATTGTGTAATATGGACATTTTAACAATATTTAGTCTTCCAGTCCATGAACACAGAACATCTTTCCATTTATTTGTGTCTTCTATAATTTCTTTCAGCATTGTTTTGTAGTTTTCAGTGTACAGATCTTTCACCTCCTTGAATAAGTTTATTCCCAAGTATTTTATTTTTTTGATACTGTTGTAAATGGGTTGTTTTCTTAATTTCATTTTCAGGTTGTTCATTGTTACTGTATATAAATACAGCTGATTTTTAAGTGTTGATTTTATAACTGCAACTTTGCTGTATTCATTTATTCTAATAGTTTTGTTGCAGAAACTTTAGAGTTTTCTATGTATAAGATCAGGTTATCTGCAAATAGAGATAATTTTACTTCTTCCTTTCCAATTTT
Source organism: Aethalodelphis obliquidens (assembly GCF_003676395.1). NCBI lineage: Eukaryota > Metazoa > Chordata > Mammalia > Artiodactyla > Delphinidae > Aethalodelphis > Aethalodelphis obliquidens. Next base: position 12,382,074 of record NW_020837999.1, on the reverse strand, counting down.
GATGTCTTTTATTTCTTTTTTCTTGCCTTAATGCTGTAGCTTGAACTTCTAATACTATATTGAATAGAAGTGACGAGAGTGGGTATCTTTGCCTTGTTCTTGATCTTAGAGGGAAAGCTTTTGGTTTTTCACCATTGAATATATTAGCTATGAGGTTCTCATATATGGTCTTTATTATGTTGAGGTAATTTCCTTCCATTCCTAGTTTGTTGAGTGTTTTTTATCATGAAAGTGTGTTGTATTTTGTCAAATGCTTTTTCTATATTAGTTGAGATGATCATATGGTTTTTGTCCTTCATTTTGATAATGAGATGAATTACTTTGATTGATTTGTATATGTTGAACCATCCTTGCATTTCAGAAGTAAATCTGACTTAGACTATTAGTGTGTTATTGTTTTGGGTTTTTTTTTCTTTTTAGCATTTTGCTGAGGATTTTTATATCAGTATTCATCAGGAATACAGGTTTGTAGTCTTACTTTCTTTTGTTTATTTTTTTTTTATTATTTTTTTGCGGTATGCGGGCCTCTCACTGCTGGCCTCTTCCGTTGCGGAGCACAGGCTCCGGACGCGCAGGCTCAGCGGCCATGGCTCACGGGCCCAGCCGCTCTGCGGCATGTGGGATCTTCCCGGACCGGGGCACGAACCCGTGTCCCCTGCATCAGCAGGCGGACTCTCAACCACTGCGCCACCAGGGAAGCCCTTGATGTAAATTTTTTAATGTAAGTGGTGTTGTCAAGCCATCTGGTTCTGGGCTTTCCTTTCTTTGGATGTTTTTGGTTACTGATTCAGTCTCCTTACTGTAGTGTAGCTTTGTTCAGTTTATCTGTATCTATCTATCTGTCTAATCTATTATTTAGTCTTGGTAAGTTGTATATTTCTAAAAATTTATTCATTTCTTCTAGGTCATTCCATCTGTTGTTGTATTCATAGTAGTCTCTTAGAATCCTTTTTATTTCTGTGGTATAAGTTGTAATGTCTCCTCTTTCATTTCTGATTTTTGCTGAGTCATTTTGTTTTTTTTTCTTGTTAGTCTAGGTGAGGGTTTGTTGATTTTGATACTCTTTTGAGAAGAACTTAATTTCATTTATACTTTTTTCTATTCTTCATATCCTTTATATCTGCTCTAATCTTTATTATTTCCTTCATCTATTAACTTTAGCTTTAGTTTGTTGTTCTTTTTTTAGTTCTTTGAGGTGTAAAGTTAGGTTGTTGATTTGAGATCTTTCTTCTTTTTTAATGTAGATATTTATTACTATAAACTTCCCACTTAGTACTGTACCATTTACATTTAAAGTAGTTACTTATAGGGAACTACTCACTATTGCCATTAAAAATTTTTTTCTGTGTGTCCTGCAAATATTTGGTCACTCTTTTCCTCTCTTTCTGCTTTCCACTGTGTTTTATTGATTTTCTTTTTTCTTTAGTAATGACATGCTTTAATTCCTTTCTTGTTTTCTTTTGGCATCTTTTATAGGTTTTTTTCATTGTGTTTACCATGAGGATTACATAAAACATAGTTACAACAATCTATCTTGAACTGATAACAACTTAAATTACATACAAAAATACTATTCCTTTACATCCTTGCCCCACTTTGTTCAGTGTCATAAACTATGTCTTTTTATATTTTATATTCACTAACATAGTGTTATAATAATTTTTAATGCTTTTATTTCTTAAATTCTGTACTCAAAAGTGATTTATGTACCACCATTACAGTATTACAGATTTTTGTATTTGTATATTTACCTTTACCACAAAATCTTTATATTTTTATATGCTGTGTGTTGCCGTCTAGCTTCTTTGATTTCAACTTGAAGGACTTCCTTTAGCAGTTCTTGTAATGCAGGTCTTTGTGGTGATAACCTTTCTTAGTTTTTCTTTATCTGGGAACGTCTTTATTTCTCCTTCAGTTTTAAAGGACAGTTCTGGTGGATATATAGTATTCTTGGTTTGCAGGTTTTTTCTTTCAGTACTTTGAATGTATTATCCCACTTCCCTCTGGCTGGTAATGTTTCTGCTGAGAAATCCACTGATCTAATGGGAGCTTCTTTGTATGTAATGATTCACATTTCTCTTGCTGCTTTCAAGATTAAGTCACTTTTGACTAGCTGTTTATAGTATGTCTTGATTTGAGCCTCTTTGGGCCCATCCTAGTTGGAGTCCTCTGAGTCTCTTGAATCTGGATGTTCATTTTCTTTCTCAGATTTGGGAAGTTTTCGGCCATTATTTTTTTCAGATAAGCTCTCTACCCACTCCCCTTTCTCCATCTGGAACTCCTATAACGGGAATATTGGTCATCTTGGTGATATCCTATAAGTCCCTTAGGCTTTTTCACTTCATTCCTTTTCTTTGTTCCTCTGACTAGATAATTTCAAATGGCTTATCTTTGACTTTGCTGATTCTTTTTTCTGCTTGATTCAGCCTGCTGTTGATCGTCCTCTAGTGAATTTTTAAATTTAGTTACTATATTTTTCAGCTCGATAATTTTTGTTTTGCTATTTTTCTGGTTTCTTTCTCATTGGTAATATTCTCGTTTTGTTTATGCATTGTTTTCCTGATTTTGTTTAGCTGTCTATTTGTATTCTCTTGTAGCGCACTGAATTTCTTTATGACCATTACTTTCAATTCTTTTTTAGGTAATTCATATGTCTCCCTTTTATTAGGGTCAGTTTCTGGAGATTTACTTTGTTCGTTTGTTTGAGCCATGTTTTCCTGTTTCTTCATGTGCCTTCTTCGGTGAATTGTCTGTTTAATCTTTTGCCCATTGTTTCATTTTTTATTGTTGAGTTTTGAGGGTTTTTAAAAGTATGTTCTGTGTATTTTTCAGGTATGTGACTCAATTTTTTTCTCTGAGTTGATGGCTAGTCTTTTCATTTTCCTTACAGTATCTTTCAAAAAGAAGTTCTTTAATTTTAAAGAAACCCATTTTATCAAATTTATTATTTTGGGAGGGGAACCAATGTTGTGTCTAAAAATCTTTGTTTAACCAAATGTCACAACGATTTTCTCCTAAAAGTTTTATTTTATTTATTTATTTTTTTTGTGGTACGCGGGCTTTGCACTATTGTGGCCTCTCCTGTTGCGGAGCACAGGCTCCGGACACGCAGGCCCAGTGGCCATGGCTCACGGGCCCAGCCGCTCTGCGGCATGTGGGATCCTCCCGGACTGGGGCACGAACCTGTGTCCCCTGCATTGGCAGGTGGACTCTCAACCACTGCGCCACCAGGGAAGCCCACTCCTAAAAGTTTTATACTTTTATGTTTTGCATTTGGATCGATGATCCATTTTGTGTTAATTTTTTCATAAAGTATGAGATACTGCTTTAAGTTCATTATTTTACATATGGATATCTGGTTTTCCAACATCGTTTTTCTCCACTGAACTTTTTTTGCATCATGATCATAAGTCATTTGACCACATCTATTTTCACCTATTTCTGGTCAGTACCTTTTCTCTTCCAGTGATTTATGATTATGCTTGTACCACACTGTCTTTATTACTATAGCTTAATATTAACTCTTAAAACTGGGTAGTATATGTCCTTTCTTCTTCTTTTTCAAAATTGTTTAAGGTATTTTAGGTCTTTTGTATTTCCACATGGATTTGATAATTAAATTGTCAGTTTTTACCAAAATTCCTCCTGGGATTTATTTGAATCTATATATCAATTTAGGGAGAATTGACAACAATTATTAAATCTTCCAATCCATGATGGCAGTATATCTCCCTTATCTAGGACTTTAATTTTACTTGGCAATGTTTTATAATTTTCAGTTTGTGTGTCTTAAGACTTACCCTTAAATATTTCATATTTTTTAATGTTATTGTAAATGGTATTATCTTTAAAATTTCAATTTCTGATGGTTTTGTTGCTAGTATTTTCACATGCAGTTCATTTTTATATATTGATCTTGTATTCTGCAGTTTTGCTACGCTCACTTATTAGCTCTAGTAACTTTTTACAAAAAGATTACATAGAATTTTCTCCTTAGATGATTATGTCATCTGTGAATATAGAGACAATTTTTCTTCTTTTCCCATCTGGACTCCTTTTATTTCTTTTTCTTATCTTATCACACTTATTAGAACTTTCAGTCCAATACTGAATAAAAGTGGTAAGACTAAACATCCTTCCCTTGTTTTGATCTTTGATCTTTCACTATTAACTATGGCAGAAGGTATATTTCAATAATGCTTTTTAGCAGATTCAGTTAATTCTGTTCATATTCTTACACTTACCGGGAATGGATATTGGATTTTGTCATGTGTTTTCTCTGTATTTTTTCATTTTTTGAAAGGATTGTATTGCTTTTCTTTTAGTTTCTTTTTTTATAGTAGAAAAGATATTTTTACAATTTTAAACATTTAATATTTATTGAGAATTGTTTTGCTCTGTGTAGCTGCAGTCCATCTTGAAAAACATTTCACATGGACTTGAGATCAATGTGCATTCCACTCTTTTTTTTTTCTTAAACATCTTTAATTGGATCTTTTAGTTTCTTAACAGGGTGAATTACATTTATTTTTCAAACATTAAGACCAACTTAACATTCCAGAGATAAACCTCACCTGGTCATATATTGATATATTATCCTCTTTCTGTGTTGTTGTATTCATTTTGTTAAGGACTTTTTTTTTTGCAGACGTGTTCATGAGAGATGATCTTTAGCTTTGTTTTCTTGCACTGTCTTTGGGTTTGTTGTTAGCATAATGCTGCCTTATTGCAATAACTTGGAAAGTTTGTCCTCTTCAGTTTTCTGAAAGAGTTTGTGTAGAAATGGTAATATTTGTTTCTTATATGTTTGGGAGCATTCACCAATAAAGCCATCTGGTCCTAGAGTTTTCTTTGTAGGATGTTTATAACTGCATATTTATTTCTTAAAATGAATATTTGGTGATTCAGGTTATATCTTTCTGCTTTAATGAGCTTTGGTATTTTATCCTTTTCAAGGAACCTGTTTCATCTATATTGCTGAATTTGTTGGTGTAAGTTGTTCACAGTACTTCCTTACTATCCTTTTAATATCTGTAGAATCTATAGTGATGTCACTTCTGTCACTCTTGATATTGGTAGTTTGTATTCTTCTCTCTTTCTCTCTCTATTATTCTTAGCAGTCTGAGTAGAGATTTCATCAATTTTAATGATCATCTCTAAGAACAAACTTTGGTTTCCATGGTTTTCTCTATTTTCTTGTTTTCTTTTTCTATTTTTGATCTCCATTTTTTCCTTTCTTCTGTTTACTATGGTGAGTTTCATTGTTCTCTTTCTTCTAGTTTCTTAAAGTAGAGGCTGAAGTTACTGATTTGAGACCTTTATCCTTTCTAATACAGGCAGTTAGTAAAATAAAATTTCCACTGAGTATTCCTTTAGGTAAATTTCACTAATTTTGATATGCTGAACTTCCATTTCTCTTCTATTAGTAAATTAGTAAATATATTTTCTAGTTTCCATTGTGATTTCTTCTTTGATTCATCATTTATTGAGAAACATGTCATTTAGTTTCCAAATATTTGGAAATATTTGAATATTTGAGTTGTTTTCCAGCTTGGGCTTAATTGCAATTGAAGCTATTTTAATCACTTGTGTAACTGTCTTTGTATGGATTGATTTACAATGATTATTTTCTAGTTAAATCCATCTCAGTCAGAATATGTACTTTGTATGACTTAAATCCTTTTAATTTTAATGAGACTGGTTTTGTGTTCCAGAATATAGTCTATTGGTAAATTTATCTTATGCACTTTAAAAACTGCTTATTCTTTTGTTTGTAGAGTGTTCCATAAATATCAGTTATGTCAAGATGACTGATAACCATGTTCAATTCTTCTGTATTCTTACTGATTTTCTGATTGTTCTATCAATTATTGAAACAGGTTTGTTGAAATCTAATATTTTTGGACTGTTTCTCCACTCAGTTCTGTCAATTACTGCTTCATATATTTCAAAAATCTGTTTTTAGTTACATAAACATTCAGGATTTTGATGTTTCTATTCTTGGATTGACCCATTTATCATTGTAAAATGACTCTCTTTATCCCATTAATACTCTTTGCTTTGAAATTTGCTATTTATATAGCAAATCTAGCTTTCTCATTATTAGAGTTATTGTGGTATCTCTTTCTTCTGTCCTTTTATTTTTAGTCTAGGTATCTGTGTCTTTATATTTAAAGTTAGATTCTTACAGGCAATTTATAGTTGGGTTTTGCTTTTTTATCCAATCTAGCAACATCTGCCTTTTATTTAATTGGGCTGTTTATATCATTTACAATTAATGTGATTATTGATATGTAGGTATCTGAATTTAAATTTTGTGTCTTGCTCTTTGTTTTCCCTCTGTTCCTGTTGCATCAGTTTTTTCCCCTTCTTCTGTTTTTTGGAAGAACTGAGTATTTTTGTGATTCCACTTTACCTCCTTTGTTGATTTATTAGCTATAACTTTTTTTTGTTGATGTTTTAGTGTATGCTTTAGGGTTTATAGTATACATCATGAACTTTATCACAGTGTACCATCAAGTAATATGGTACCACTTCAAATATAGTATAAGAATCTTATAATACTGTACTTTCAGTTTTCTTCTCCTGGAATTTTGGATATTTTTTTCTTACATTTTATTCTTATATGTTTCATAATTTCCTTAATACATTGTTAATAGTCTTCCTTTAATAGTCCATTATCTTTAAAAAGATTTTAAAACAAAGTAAAAATTATATTATGTTTACTTACATATTTATTATTTCTAATCTTAAATTCCTTTGCATAGATCCAGATTATGACAGGTATTATTTTCCTTTTACAAGAAGGATTTTAGAAGATGTATTTATATTGTGCTTGTCTGTTATTGTAGAGGTTTGGAAAATTATCCTGTAAAATACCAAATAGTAAATATTTTAGGCTTTGTGTGCCATATAATCTTTGTCACAACTACTCAAATATGCCATTGTGTCAGGAAAGCAGACTTGGATAATATGTAAATGATTGGATGTGGCTGAGTTTCATTCAAACTCTTATTTACAAAAATAATGGGTCATAGTTAGGTAAGAGGCATCCTTTACTGGCTTCTATGCTACTGAATAATCTTTCAGCTTTCTTATTTCTGAAAAAGTCTAGTTTATTTTTGTTTTAGAAAGATATTTCTGTGGGTATAGAATTCTAGTTTGACAGTTTTTTTTTTTCTTTTACTACTTTAAAGATGTTACTCCACTGATTTCTGGCAAGAAATCTTATTTTTAATCACTGGTTTTACATAATTTGAGAGCAATGTATTTCTTTATTTTTATTGCTTTAGTATTTTAAGAGTAAATCACAATTTATGTTCTTATTCTCTTACTGGCCATTTGGGTTGTTTCAAGTATTTAGCTAATATGAATCATGCTGCTATGAACTTTCTGGTACACATCTTTAGGTGCCTTTATGCATACATTTATTTGTAGTGGAATTGCTGGGTCATGGGAGAGGCATATGACCAGCTTTAGTAGATACTGACACATGGTTTTTCAAAGTGATGGTACTGTTTTACAGCCCCATCAATGACGTGTGAAAGCCCTAGTTGCTCCATGTCCTCATTGACATTTGATATTAATCTAGTCCCTTTCATTTTGGTCATTCTGGTGATGTGTAGTGATATTTACTTAGGATTATAATTTGTGTTTAGTTGATCACTAATGAATCTGAGCACCTTTTCATGTATACATAGGAATATACCTTCCATTGTTTATGGGTACATAAAAACCTTTGTGAGAATGCTAAATACCCAATTTTGGCAGTTTCTACTTCTAAGGACAGAGAAGGGGAGGAATTTGTTGGACAGGAGGGTTCACAGAGGGCCTCAACTTACAGTATTATTGCTAAACCAGAAGTGGATACAGGAATATCTAAAATGTTTCATTTCTTTACAAAATTTAATTTTTGTAAAATATGCACAATATAACATTTGCCATTCAAACCATTTTTAACTGTACTGTTCGTGACATTTAGTACTTCTACATTGTTATAGAACCATTACCATCACTCAAAAAATTTTTGAGAGGTCAGTTTAAATGCTTAATTCAGCATCACATAGTTTTTATAAACATTATCAGAGAGTAAAATTTTACAGTGTATTTCTAATACAAGTGTAAATTCACATCCAGAAAACAAAAATTTGGCTATTCAAAGTTTGAACAAGCTTCCAAGGGTAGGATTTTTCTTGTCAAGTTGTTAGGAGTTTATAATGTAAAGAGCTTTCTGTCTGAAGGTACATTAATGTCAAACTTCAAAGTAATGAGTCACATTAATTCAACAGTTACCTCTTGCATATTTCTATATGTAGAGCACTATTTTGCATTATGATACGGGTAAGTCATAAATAATTAAAATAAATGGTTCTTAGTTGCTTTTGCCATAATCATTTTATGATATAGCAGTAATGTTTTTCAAAGTCATCTGCTTAAATGTTCACAAACATTACCTGTACTTTTGTTTTCATCTTCAGATTATGACTGTACCTAATGACCCGTATACTTTTCTCTCTTGTGGTGAAGATGGAACTGTTAGGTGGTTTGATACACGCATCAAAACTAGCTGCACAAAAGAAGATTGCAAAGATGTAAGAATCAAGTTTTTGTACAAATGATGAAAAAATTAAGATTATACTTAAAATTGGGTAGTGAGTTAACTCTGTTATGAGCTTACGGATAAATTAAGAATTTTTTATTTTATAAAATTTTCAATAAGTATATTTTCATAATCAAAAAAAATCTTAATTAAAATGTTAATAGTAAAGTTAAGGAACTTATACTTAAATTGTACAGTTCAAATATATTTATAAAAATTTATATAATTTTTCAGTATATACCATAGCATTATAAAAACTTGAAGTATTTATCAGTATATTCCATTTATTTATGGAGGCAATTTTGGCTTACCAATAGCAGTGATAAAAGCATGTAGAAGTTCAGTGTCTTTTTATTTTTACCCTGTCCTTTAAACCAAGATTTATTTATATGCTATCTTTTGTTTTAGACAGTTAGATCCCATTTTATCAACATGTTCATTCAGATTTAGCTCACTTCTCTAAAGATAGAGCTTCACTATCAATTTTGTATTTTTTAAAATAGTATTTTAAACTTGAAAAAGACCTGAGAAATCAGTCAGTGTAAGGCCCCAGACAACTAACCCTAAATGTTATTTAGAGACAGTAGCTTTTGTCTCAGATCATTTTAGAGTAGTAAATGAAGTAAGCAAGTACTGCTAAATACATTTTTACTGATAGTTACAAAAAAAAAAGTTACTAGTAATCAGGTTGAGTGTTTGCTAATTAAACCAGTTACTATTGTTAACATACTTTAGGTGGAGAAAAGATTATTTTATACATTGAAACAGAGAAGAAAAAAAACAGAAATAAAAAAATTTTGTCAGTTTTTATATTGTATACATGTATACACATACACAATTAGGAACGTTGAACTGAAGGCAGAAATAAGTTTAAAATAGCAGGTTGTTTATTAGGGGCATTTGGTTTACCTGTTTCTTAGTAAATAATAGGTCCTAAAATTTGTTATGTCAAAATCTTTTAAGCAGTAGTTTCATATACAATGTAGTTGGATTTAATTTTGCTTTTATAATCAAAAACTCTGTAAAACTAAAGAATAAAGCAAAGCTAATAAGTGAAATATTGTTAAATTTTTTCTCAGTAAAACTTTTGATTTCTTTATATGTAAAAAGGAATAGAAAGAGTATAAAGAAAATTGGTAACTAGGGTAATTCTTAATTCCTAAAAATTTAGAATTATGAGCAGTATTTGGTGAATAAATTCTATGTAATAGGAATAATGTTCTGAGGCCCATAATTAAATACATAAAACTTAGCATAAATGTAACTTACAAACTCAGCTATTCTGAGAAGAGTGAGGAGTTAGAGTTGTAGACAAAATAGTATAGAATTAACAGTACCTTAAAGCTATATCTTTGGAGTGATAACTCTTATATTTTCTAATGCTTGTATAGAGATAAGTAGTGACATTATAGTGAAGCCTGTCTTTGACATGGCTTCAATTTTATATGTATGTATGTACTTTGTTTTTGAACGGGTAAGGAGGCAGATTTTATAAGTTAAAAATATAAAATTTTAATATCAGGTTATGGTATTTTTGTTATATTTTAATAGCAGTAATTAAAATTAAAATATCATGAGTACCGTATAAAATGATTATACTTATGATAGACAAAGGTTGATTATACCTCCATGTTTACTGTCCAGTGGACCAATGATCGCAGGCATTTCTAATGACATTAATGACTTAATGACATATTACATAGGTAATGTATGAGTTTTTGAATATTTCTAAAGATGATCATTTTATTCCTGAGTATGAGAATATTTAGGAGGCATGTTGGTTTTTTTCCTCCCTCATTGTCATACTGACTGAATTAGGATTTCTGAAAAAGATTTTCTTGTTCTAATTGAAGGGAAAATGTTTTAAATAGACTATTATCTGTTGTAAAGCTTATGTAACTGGTATTTTTTTATCTTTTGTAGGATATTTTAATTAACTGCCGACGTGCTGCCACATCTGTAGCTATTTGTCCACCAATACCATATTACCTTGCTGTTGGTTGTTCTGATAGCTCAGTACGAATATATGATCGGCGAATGCTGGGTACAAGAGCTACAGGTAAAAAGACATATATTGGAGAAAATATGAGATCCTATCAGTTCAAAGGATAAATCTTTTTTTAAGTATAAATTTGTTTAGTTTTGGCTGCATTGGGTCTTCATTGCTACATGCAGGCTTTCTCTAGTTGCGGTGAGCGGGGTCTACTCTTCATTGTGGTGCGTGGGCTTCTCATTGCGGTGGCTCCTCTTGTTGCGGAGCACAGGCTCTAGGTGTGTGGGCTTCAGTAGTTGTGGCTTTCGGGCTCTAGAGCGCAGGCTCAGTAGTTGTGGCGCATGGGCTTAGTTGCTCCGCGGCACGTGGGATCTTCCCAGACCAGGGCTCGAACCCATGTCCCCTGCATTGGCAGGCGGATTCTTAACCACTGCACTACCAGGGAAGTCCCCAAAGGATAAATCTTTATGATGTATTGCAATTTAAAAATTTCATTAGTTTCACGTAAAATTTAGTAAATAGAATGTATTTAAATACTATGGATTATTATAAAAAATAGCATTTCACCAAGTTTTTATGACCCATCAGTGTGATACTTTTGCAGTTTATCACTTTAAAAAGTTGTAACACTTGATATATTAATTTCCTGGGTCTATCATAACAAATTACTCTAAACTGGGTGGCTTAAAATAACAGAAATGTATTCTCTGACATTTCTGGAGGCTAAATGTCTAAAATCAAGATGTTGCAGGGTGGTTTTCTGCCGGAGGCTCTCATGGAGAATCTATTGCCTGCTTCTCTCCTAGATTCTGGAGGTTGCTGACAATCCTGAGCATCCCTTGGCTTTTAAATGTATCAGTCCAATCTCTGCTTCCATATTTACATGCTATTCTCTCCTGTGTATCTGTGCCTGCATTTCCCTCTTCTTATAAGAAAACTAGTTACATTGTATTTAAGGGTCACCATAATCCAGTATGACCTCATCTTGATAATTACATCTGCAAAGACCCTATTTCTAAATGAGGTCACGTTCTGTTTCTTGTTGGACATGAATTTTCAGGGGACACTCTTCAGCTCATAACACTTGGCTTTCCTAATTTCTCTTTGCCATCTTTTCAATCAAGGGGATAATAGTAAGCGTGGTGGAGAGAAAAGTTAGGAAAGAACAGTGACTTGGGTGTGTATTAATATATAACATATTTATACCTACTTAGTAGCCTAGCTAAAGTACTGTAAATGATGCTGCAGTACTGAATTTGAATTTGCCTTAAACTCCTATTTGTTCCTCATCTGCTTTGGGATCAAATCACTTCTGAAATATTCACCTCAAAGCTAACTTCCATTAGCATTTTCTATCAAGGAAGGTCAAGATTGCACATTCTCTCTCTCTCTCTCTCTCTCTCTCTCTCTCTCTGTCTCTCTGTCTCTCTGTCTCTCTGTCTCTCTCTCACACACACACACACACACACACACACACACACACACACACACACCCCCCAAATATACATACATATGTACACATTTATATATATATTCACATATTTTATGGCATCAAAAATAAAAGTTGATTTGGGCCAGAAATTAACAATGTTGATCTCAATGTCAGTTTATGTCCAGTGAAAATGGACCTAGATTACTGAAATGGGAAAACCAGATGGGATCTTTTTTCTTTTCTTGAACTGTGATTGAGGAGTCTTGTCTATTTGGACATGCATGTTTAGGGGGAACAGTAGTAATATATGGAACTGTAGGCTCAGTTATCATTTCTCAACAGATGGGACATGATTGAAATTTTGGGCAGGGCAGGATAATACAGCTTTGTGGGATTCTTAGAATTTAGCATTCCTGGGTCTGCAGAGCACAAAGTGCCAGTCGTACCTCTCCCTATCGTATTGCATTATGTTGACGACCACCAAAATTAATTAAAATTAGAGTGGTATTCCCACTCTGTTATCTTATAAGAGGAGAATTTCATGGCAATCAAAAACCTTTTAATGACATAAAGTAAAAGGTAAATCATATTAAAAATATACTGTACTGTTTTATCTAGTATGCTAGTAAATATCAGCTTTCCGATTTATATTATAAAATTATATTATCTTAATGTGGGGAATTTTTAAGAGATGATTTAGTGTGACTGTAATCACAATATAAAATTGATTAAATAACTCATATTTCCAATAAAACATTGATGTAATCTGGAATTCTAGAAAATCATGAATTCTTTTTGGAAGATATGTAACCTTTATACTATATTCATTTTTATTTTGTTACAAAATTTGACTGATGATTAAAGAGTCTTTTCCAGAAATGGAATATGATAGCTTGGATTTATATTGCTACGTTAAATCACATATCTCATAATTCAGATTAAGAGTCTTTCAAGTGTTTTTCTTGAAAAATATTCTGAATTTTAAACAATTCCTTTTTTCTTATTTAGGGAATTATGCAGGTCGAGGAACTACTGGAATGGTTGCCCGTTTTATCCCTTCCCATCTTAATAACAAGTCCTGCAGGGTGACATCTCTGTGTTACAGTGAAGATGGTCAAGAGATTCTTGTTAGTTACTCTTCAGATTACATATATCTTTTTGACCCAAAAGATGATACTGCACGAGAACTTAAAACTCCTTCTGCAGAAGAGAGAAGAGAAGAGGTAAGTTTACTCAAAACCATGTTCTTTATTGAATTCAGAAAACATTAACTCACTAACTCCTGGAGCATTAATTCAGTAACTCCTAGGGCCTGAAGGACTTCAAAAAATAGAGTTAATTTTCACGGCATTTACAGTCTAAGGAGCAAAGACATGAAAATACGCATGAAAGAATGGGAGTAATAAATAAGGATAAGGTGCTAGGCGAAAGTATTTTTAAAGAGAAAATATTTAATAGCAAAATGTTTTTCCAAGTTTATGGAGGCACAGCAGCAGGCAAGAAAGATGAACAGTTCTGACAGTTGCAGAAGAGGCAATTAAAATAATAAATAAATGTGATGTATAAACTTCCAAGAGACTAAATGTTTATATTCATGCAACAATGTTTACTATTCATACGTTGATAGCAGTCCTTCCTGTCTTCTCCTGATTCTGCCTCTTTCACAGTTATGAATTAGTGACATGTAATATTATCTCTAGGTACATTTTGTAAAACAATGACCCGTATGAGTGAGTGAGAAAAAGGTAAGTTAAAGTGTCTGAACATACACACACAACACAACACATACACAGAATCGGGAGAGGAGGGGATTGCTGTCCTCATATAAATAGTGAATGGTAATAGGTAAAACTCCTATTGGTGCATGAATATAAACATTTAGTCTTTTAGAAGTTTATACATTACATTATATCTATATATCTATATCTGTAGATACCCTCTTTATCAATTTCTAGATATAAATATGATATATATTATGTATTGGAACCTAGGTGAAAGAACTACTTTTCCTAAAATGACTCTAAAATACTAAATCATTTTTCTTACTTATGAAAAGCAATAACCAGAAATAGTATACCCTTGACAGTACACAGCAGTAGAAAAATGTTTGCTTTAACCTTGTTAAGGTTCTTTCCCCACGTTTTTCACTTTGGCTTTTTTATTTTACAATGTCCTATGGTTGTTTTTGTTTTTTTTAATTTGGTTGCACCGGCTCTTAGTTGCACCTCCAGGTCTCCTTAATTGCGGCACGTGGGCTCCTTAGTTGCGGCTTGCGGGCTCCTTAGTTGAGGCACACAGGCTCCTTAGTTGTGGCATGCGAACTCTTAGTTGCAGCATGCATGTAAGATCTAGTTGACCAGGGATCAAACCCGGGCCCCCTGCATTGGGAGTGCAGAGTCTTATCCACTGCGCCACCAGGGAGGTCCCTGCAGTGTCCTGTGTTTAATCACTCTATTCTTTGGATTATAAATGTCTTTTGAAATTAACCATTGCTTTTTATTAATTATCAGTGACTTTTAGGTATTGGTCCAACTCTTCTTAATGAATACATTTTAAAGGTACTAAAGAACAATAACAATTTTGTAATTCCTATGAGATGCAAAACCAAATCCAGTTCTTATAGTTGCAGGTTGAGAGGGCTATAAAATTAGAAAAAAATCAAGATTACTTTATAAATGTGTTTTTGGGATTTTAAATTTGGCACTGTGTTTAAGTGAATTAGGAAATTGGTGAAGAAGAGGGTATGATGGCTAATGAAACAATTTTTGAGTTTATTGGTCTGATTGAAAATGTGAAATCTGCTCTGTCATTTTGTTGTTGCTATGTAATTTCCTCTTGAGATAATGCGCTTCAGTAAAGTTACAGTCATACTTTGTGACTGTTACAGAATGAAAGAGTTGGAAATACAGAAACATTTTAAGTGAGCCAACTAGCTTTTTTATCCCATAGAATACTTAGCCTAAAGATGTTTATATAATGAGTGAAAGAGGCTTAATTATGAACAGTTGGTTTTTTGAACATGTTTTTCTCAGTATTCTTTGTTGAATTAACTAAATTAAGAAAAATAATTCTTAAAATGAATTAAAATTAAAAAAATAAATTATGCTTATTGTAATAAATGAAATAATTCACAGGTCTATGTAGAAAAAGAAATTAATAACCTGTCCTCCTCTTAATCTCGCCATCTTTTCTTTTAGTGTTTTATGCTAAATCCTTGACAGTAATGTTCAGACAAACTCATCTCAGCTCACCAAATATTTACTGGGTGGCTACTATACTACATACTATACTAAACTTTAGAAAATCAAGGATGACTGTAACAAAGACATGATCTCTCATTCAGGAGTTTACAAATAAATAAATAAATTTATAAAGGAATAAAGTTTATAAATAAATGTGTGAAACTTAAAATAATAGAATTGTATGTAAGAATTATGTTCTATATAAGTAGACCAAAAGAAGGAATAATTGTTTTTGATTGGGAATGTAAGAAACACTTGAGCAGGGTTTTAAAGTATGAATAAAAGTTTAATATATGATTTTTTTCTTATGTTTTCATATTTTTATATTTTCTTAACTTGTAGGGGTCTCTTTTTATTTCCTATATTATTTCCTTTGTCCTCTAATAATTTGTCTTTCACCCCCCGCCCCTTTTTGTTTTGGCCACGCCTCTTGGCTTGCTGGCTCTTAGTTCCGCAACCAGGGACTGAACCCAGGCCCCTGGCAGTGAAAGCTCAGAGTCCTAACCACTGGACTGCCAGGGAATTTCTGTTCCCCTTCTTTATTTAGCATATTCTTTTGTCTTATTCAAATTTTTTCCACTTCTCATTTTCCTTTATTTTGGTATTCCTTTTTCCTTTTTATTGTCTTTTCTTTCTTTTCGTTTTTCTCTCATATCTTTTTGACATTTCCCCCACCTACCTAGCACATTATTGGACTGCTTTGTTGAAGCCAATCTCTCATTTTCTCCTGGTCCCCATAACTTATCCCTAAAAGTATTGCATGTATCCCCTGCTTTTTGAATGTTTGCTTCTATATCACTTTGCTTTTACTAAAGACCTGCTTAGTACCTGCTTTCACTAACTAAAAAATCCAAAGAGGATTTTTGCTTTTACAGAAAAAAGGTGAAAAGCGAAAATGGCATTTGGCGTTTGTTTGCAGTGTGCACCCTGAGCAGCAAGTGGCATCACCAAGCTCCTTCCCAGTGAAATATACTCGGCATCTCAGCATCAACCTGCCATAGCATTGAATTGTGTCTTATCTCAGCGTCAAGCTGCCGTAGCTTTGAATTGTGTCTCTGTCTCAGCCTCAAGCTGTCGTAGCATTGAATTGTGTCTGTGAGCATCTGTGCTTTATCTCAATTTATTCTGTGCATCCATTAGCAAGATGTGTCCTAAGGTAATTGCTTCTTCATTTTACTCCATTTCGACGTATGAAAGTTTTCATAGGAACATTCTGCTTTCAGATAGTAGGGGAAACCTGTATCCAAAGTCTGTAGTACTGCTTCCCACTCTACTATTAATACTCTAATCCGAGTCATCAGCATCTCTCCTCCTAGATTATTATGGTAGCTTTCTTACCAGGTCCCTGCTTTCATACCCACCCCCTCCAGTCCTTTACTTAGCTACACGGTAGTCAAAGTAATCCTTTAAAACATAAGTCAAATCACGCCACTGTTCTGATCCACACTCCAAATGGCTCCCCACCTCACTCAGAACAAAACTGAGGTCCTTACAGTGGCTTCAAGATCTTAGATCATCTGGTTCTTGTTACTTCTACTGCTCTCTCCTTTGTTTACTCTGCTCTACCTACATCTACTTACTTGTTTACTCAGACAGGCTAAGCTACCTTATGGCTTTTGCATTTATTTTGCCTGAAATGATCTCCTCTAGATATCTGGATTTCTTCTTCCTTTACTTCTTATAGGGCTTTTCCTATGTTCCCTTCTCTGTTAGATCCTACCTTACCACATTATTTAAAATTGTAACCCTTAATTATCTGGTACTACCTATCACCCTTTTCTATTGATACTTTATTTTTTTCTGTAACACTTACCACTTTCTCTGTATATTTTACTTTTTAATTTCATGTATTCTATAAACTCTGTGACATTGGGAATTTTTGTATGTTTTATACATTGATCTTTCCCCAATACCTAGAGTAGTACCTGACACATGAAAGGTGCTAAAAAATTTTTTATTGAATGACTGATTGAATGAATGTTGTATGATTTTCAGGATTCTTGAGTAGGTTATTTCGCATATATCAAAAAATCAAACTTAGGACTGTTTTTAACTTGAAGATCTTGTTCCATAAATAGTTGCTGATTATAGATCATAATAGATATAATAGATTATAACATCAGTTCATTGCCTGTATAATATAAAAATTTCTCTCTTCTAACCATGGAACAGAGCTCTTAATTCTAAGTACAATTTATATACAGGGTGAGGCTCTCTCTTTCTGGAAATGATTATTTGTCTGAGATTTTAGATAACTGCCACACTAGGCATCCTCTAATCTAATGATTATTCTTTGTCACACTTGTGACTTCCTCTGCAGATTTTGTTATTCTCAGTTGCTTTTAACCATACTTACACATAACATGGAACTTGTGGGTTCTTTTTTTTTTTTTTCTGTTTCCTTTGCTGAGGATGGAGACTTTTTTTTCCCATTCTCCTTGTTGCTTGGTATGGTTTCCAGGAGAAAATAGAAAATTTACAGCTAAGCTGTCACCAGATTTCTATTAAAACCTGCTTAATTGTGAAAGAAAAAAAAAAATCAATGAATGTTATGTTAGAAAAAAATAAAAGGGAGTGACCCACAGGGTGGGAGAAAATGTTTGCAAATCATATATCTGGTTTATGATTTAGAATCCAGTATCCAGAATATGTTATATAAAGAACACTTACTACTCAACAATGAAAAGACAAGTATCCTAATTAAAAAATTGGTAAAGGATTTGAATAGACATTTCTCCAAAGAAGGTATACAAATGACCATTAAGCACATAAAGAGATGTTCAACATCACTGATCAAAACCACAGTGAGGCACCACTTCACACTTACTAGGTTGGTTAAAATAAAAAAGTCAGTGACAATTGTTGATGAAAATGTGGAGAAATTGGAGCCCTCACACATTGCTGGTAGGAGTATAAAATGGTGCAGGTGCATTGTAAAACAGTTTGTCAGTTCCTCAAAAGTTAAATATAGAAGTTATCATATGATTTGGCAATTCCACTCCTAGATATATACCCAAGAAAATTGAAAACATGTCCCCGTAAAAACTTGCCCATATGTTCATAGCAGCATTAGTCACAGTAGCCAAAAAGTGGAAAGAACTCAATGTTCATCAGCTGGTGAATGAATATACAAAATGTGGTGTATTCAAAAAGTGGAATATTATTGAGCCATAAAAAGCAATGAAATACTGATATATGCTGCAACGTGGATGAACCTTGAAAAATATTAAGCTAAGTGAAAGAAGTCATACACAAAAGGCCACATATTATGTTATTACATTTATATGAAGTGTCCAGAA
This sequence comes from Aethalodelphis obliquidens, assembly GCF_003676395.1. Classification (NCBI taxonomy): domain Eukaryota; kingdom Metazoa; phylum Chordata; class Mammalia; order Artiodactyla; family Delphinidae; genus Aethalodelphis; species Aethalodelphis obliquidens. The sequence continues at coordinate 12,363,509 of NW_020837999.1, read as the reverse complement.
TAAGCATATCCATAGAGACAGAAAGTAGATTCGTAGTTGCCAGGAGCTGAGTAGAGGGAGAAGTGGGGAATGATTGCTGTTAGCTATAGGGTTTCTCTTTAAGGTGATGAAAATGTTCTGGATTAGTGTGATACAAGTAGTTGCATAGCTTTGTGAATATACACCACTGATTTGTCTACTTTAAAAGGGTAAATATTATGGTATGTGAATTATATCTCAATAAAAAGATGTTAAAATGTAACGGTTAAAGGGAGTGATTAAGAGTGTCAGATGCCATAGACACCAAATAAAATAATCTCTGAAAGGTGCCATTTGAATTGGAAATTGAGTTTTAATCATTTTATCATTGATCAGTGAACTTAGTCGTTGATCATTCACTGGTGATATTGGTGAGAATGAATTCAGTGGAAAAATGGGAACATAAGATTGACTTCAATGAATTGAGAGAGGAGTGGTAGATAAAAATAGAACGAATATAGACTTACTTTTAAAAATTGGGATATAGTTGTTTTACAATGTTGTGTTAGTTTCTACTGTACAGTGAAGTAGAGTTCTGTGTGCTATAGAGCAGGTTCTCATTAGTTATCTACTTTATACATATTAGTGTATATATGTGAATCCCAGTCTCCCAGTTGATCCCCCCCACCCTGAATATAGACTTTTTAAAAGAGGCTTGACAGTAAAGCTTCAGAAAGCATGAGAAAAGAGTGTAGCTGGATAGAAATTTGAAATTGAGGTGTTCTGTTTATTAAAAATGATAAGAACCTTTAGCATATTGTGAGGAAGAACCAAGAGAGAAGAGATGAATGTAGATATAGAGAGAATAATTGTTCAAGGAATGAAATAAAAAGCACAGATAGAGATTAAGCTTAAACAAAACAAGTGATCCATGTCCTGAGAAAGATTGCAAGGAATTAAGAAGTAGATATAGGTAAGTTGTAGAATGCAGCTGAGGAAATTTATGTCATTTCTATAGAAGTGACTTTATTTTCTCTGAAGTAGGAGGAAAAGTTAATAGTTGAGAATGAGAGCAACAAGGTAGAGTAGAGACACTGAGGTGAGTAATGCAGGGTTGGAATAGGTACTGGGGGAGAACCAGAGAGCAAATTGTCAATAATAATAATAAAATAATGATTACTTCTATTGCCAGTTAGGTATTTAGGTACTTTACCTAGACTATATTTATCATAATAATAGAAAACTTAGGCTCAATATAGTTAGATAACTTTCCTCTTGTCAGTTGGAAAGTGATACAGGTAGAATTCGATATCACATTTACATGATTTTAAAGTTGCATTCAAACTTTAGGCTGAAGATAATAAGTACAGGCTGTCAACATCAGTGGATATTTATGGCTATCTTTCATAGTTTGATTAGCATCTCAATAAAGGAAGTAAGAAGATGGAAAGAATCTATTAGACTTACAGTGTGCTTTAAGAATTGAGCAAGAGAGTTCTCTCCTCATCTTTTAGTTACGACAGCCTCCAGTTAAGCGTTTGAGACTTCGTGGTGATTGGTCAGATACTGGACCCCGAGCAAGGCCTGAAAGTGAACGAGAAAGAGATGGTAACTATACTTTGGTCAGCTTTTAAAAAATATGGTATTTAAAAATTAATATTTTAACTTGTTTCCATTTTTTTCACTATTACAAGTGATGCTGTAACAAACATCTTCATACATATCTTACCATACTTGTGCAAGTGTATCTTAGGATAAATTCCTAAAAGTAGAATGTGTGGGTCACTGGATAATTACATTTTAATTTTGATAGTTATCAAATTACCCTCTGAAAAGTATGCACTCTTTTGTATTCCCACTGAAAGTGTAAGAATGTCTTTTGCCACAAAAACATTGGGTATTATCAAACATAGTAATTTTTGCCTTTGTATTTGATATAAAGAGCAATGAAAACTCCCAGTTTCCAATCTGAGAGTTTTATAAGAGCACATTAAAAAATTGTTTTTTCCTCCTATCAGATGCCTTTGATAAGCATAAGAAACTACTATTTTGGGAGTGTTAAGATGGCACACTTTTTTTTTACAGAATTAAAAAAAATATATATATATATATAATTTATTTATTTGGTTGCACTGGGTCTTAGTTGCAGCAGGCAGGCTCCTTAGTTGTGGCATGCTAACTCTTAATTGTGGCATGTGAACTCTTAATTGTGGCATGCGTGTGGGATCTAGTTCCCTGACCAGGGATTGAACCCGGGCCCCCTACATTGAGAGTGCAGAGTCTTATCCACTGTGCTACCAGGGAAGTCTCTTAAGACGGCACATTTAAAATAGAAGTAATGTGTGTGATTTTAATAAACGGATCTATAGCAAAAATCTTATTCTAATGATTTCTGAAATCTTTTAAGATCAAAAGCATATTTCCCAATATATTATTGTTGGTATTATTTAATATATTTTAAAATATAAAGCTACATTATATAAAGGTAATAAAGCATAAAATCTGTTTTCACAGAAAATTCAAAAACAAATGATTTCCATTTTAAATTATATGATTGTAAAATAGAATTGTCACAGTTTCAATTTGATGTGATACTTAATTTGAAAATGTCCTTAAGAAAATACTCATATATTTGAGGGGAGACAAGGCGGGAGGAAAGAGATAAATAAAAAATTTTCTGGTTTCTGTTAATTTCAGTTATGTGGAATTTGCAGTAAATGATGATAAAAATAAATTCAGTTTAGGGAAATTTAAGTGAGAGGGCAAACCTTCAGTTTAAGGAAATTTAAGTGAGAGGTCAAACTTTTCTTTCAATCTGTTCAACTTAGAATTCATGAGCCCTTCCTAGCTGTCTGCTCTTAGAACTAAAGATGTGGGTTGGGGTAGGGGTGGTAGTGTGGAAGTACCTAAGAATTGGCAAACATGTAGGAGATGTAAGTCCTGTTCTTGAGGAACTCAAAATAGAGTTGGAGAGTCATTCATATAAACATTTACTATAAAATGTGAGGATAGCCCTAATAGGTTTATATATACAGTCATATAATTTATTTAGGCAATTTGGGTTTTTAAAATTGCTTTCATTTTAAAGCCTTCAAATCAAGGTTTTTGCATTAATGAAAGATCCTGACCTATTCCTAAATTCACTGATAAGACCTGTGTTGTCATAGGGGAGCAAAGTCCCAACGTGTCATTGATGCAGAGAATGTCTGACATGTTATCAAGGTGGTTTGAAGAAGCAAGCGAAGTCGCACAAAGCAATAGAGGACGAGGAAGATCTCGACCCAGAGGTAATTTTTGTTATTAGTTAAAGTTACCAGAAAACCTGCAAAAACTATTTATTGAAGTCAGTTTTATTTATATCATCCAATGTATACCATATTTTATATCTTTAGTAATCATAAGGTTCTTATTGTATTGTGTGGAGCAGTAGAGAACAAAGGGTATTTGGTATAATTTTCTCCTCTAGACCTAGCCTTCATTTTTTGCTTTTCTCAAAAAAAGTAAGAGAGTCTGATATCCCCTACTGTAAATACTTTTGTATGTGCTCTGAGAAGGGATACAGATAAAAACTCTTTAGATAAGTTTTATATAATTAAGTAGTTTCTTCTTTTGGTTACTTATATACAATGGCTGTCAATTGCTGTGTCTGGTGTTAGCTGACCTGTTTTCATATTTTGGTTCACTACTTTCCAGCTTTGTGGTCTTTAGCAAGTTACTTATCTCTGTCCAAAATCAGGAGTGTGAAAGTTAACTCCTAACTGTTTTAAGTCCCAAAATGAAAAATGCTATTGAATTTCATCCATAAATGGTTCTTGTTAAATTCTGCATACAAACTTAAAAAAATTTCTTAGACTATGGATTTGCTTAAGAGTTATTACATTTGTGCTTAAATTTAGGAAATATTTAAATCAAGATGATTAACAGAAAAATTTTTATATTCTGTAGTAGTTGGATCTTGCAAGACATGAACTTGATTAGTTCATTCTATCTTTCTTTTAATAATATAGATTTGAAGCAAAATCAAGGAAATTTTTAATGTTTATTGAGTATTCTTAATTATTCCTTTGCAGATAGCACAAGGCCTAGCACAACACACAGTAGACATTCAAGCCTTTTAAAATCATGACTGCATCATGTTATTTTAGTGGTTAAAACGTTACTGCTAATGAAATGGGAATCAGGAACTTAATCTTGTTATGACCTATTTGTAGCTTTACTCTTGTTAATAAAATTTTTTTATTAAATATTTTACCAAGGACATTATGTTTTAGAGTAGAAATATATTAATATAAGTCCATTATCCTATTATCCAGCTATTAAATCAGAATCATCATCTTCAAACTTAAGGAACTAGACATTATTAATAGGAATCTTTCAAGCTGGTATTTAGCTTTGTGTAAGTCAAGCTACCATACTGAGCATTTTGCTTGAAAGGTTGATTACTACAACAAGAATGTGCCATAGGTAGATTTTTTACCCCTATTAATTAGCCTGGTGGGTGCTTTTGATATCCTGAAATTATCTGTTTGTGTGTGTGTGTGTGTGTCTGTGTGTGTGTGTGCACGCGCATGTGCGCACATATTTCTTGAACATATCTCTAGAGTAGTTAGTTTTGGAAAGCATTTAGTATTTGAATTTGTATTATGATGTGTTTTTTGAAGGTGGAACTAGTCAGTCAGATGTTTCAACTCTTCCTACGGTCCCATCAAGTACTGATTTGGAAGTGGGTGAAAATGAAACTGCTATGGAAGTAGACACTCCAGCTGAACAGTTTCTTCAACCTTCTACATCCTCTGCGATGTCAGCTCAGGCTCATTCAGCATCATCTTCTACAGAAAGCCCTCATTCTACTTCTTTGCTGTCTTCTCCAGTCAGTGAACAAAGGCAGTCTGTTGAGGCATCTGGACACCATACACATCATCAGTCTGGTGAGGATGTTACTCTTTAAATAGGCTGTGGTTCATCTGATGATTTCTGATAATGAAAACTTCTTTTGGGGCTATTTTGAAAGATACTAAATCACATCAACTTATTCTTGCTGGAATAAATGATCAGAGTGACATGTAATATGTGAATGTGTAACTTAAAAACAAAATTCAAGTATGCCTCACTTGCATGAATTTTAACAAATAGCGGGAATCTTCAGTTTACACAAGACAGTTCTTTAAAAAATGTAAGTACCAGCAGATAGTGCTTTGACATAGTTTAATGCACTTGACTTAACAATTATTTTTATAGACCAAAATATCTTTCTTAAGCTTTTTTGGTTGTCTGTGTTAAAGTGATAGTGAAAATATAGCCCTGATTATTATTAGATCCATTGTATTTATGTTCTTTTTTATTATTTTTCCTCAAATCATGACATACTTTTAATACATTCTTTATGATGAATTTTACATGGTCTCTTGTCAACAATGTATACAATTTACCAAAAGAATTACTTCTCCTGTATTTACGTGAAAAAATTATTTTAACAAATCCTTGTCTTCTTGGTATTTGATGTTAGTGAAAAAAATCAACTTCTAAATTCTGTTAAAATTGTGTTTTCCTCTCAATATTACAACTCCTCATGTTCAAACACCCCACCCCACCCCCAGCTATGGAATATGCTAGTGTTTACATAGTAATCTTTAGCAGATATGTCTGTAGTTTACTTGACATTTTAAATATATACATGTAATTATAATAACCAACAAGATGTTCATTCATATTTTTCTTTGAGTTTTTCTAAGGAAGTATATTCCTCGATATATAATCAAAAATATTAGCAACTAAAGATACATCTGGCAGGCCTCAGCTAAAGCCTATAAAAAAAATTCCTAACAGCTTAACTGCCAAACTGTCACTTTATTCTTGCTTCTCTGAAATCTGATGCCAGATCACCAAATATGGGGTGTTTTAAATTAAGCACTCTTCTATCAGTATATCCCATTTTTGGTAATTCATTTTCAGTTTCTGGGAATAGAAGCCAGACTCAATTATGTGGCTGTTAAATAACACTTGTGTACAATTTACCTATAATAATAACCTAAAGATGAGCTATGAAATTAGATTTTCCACATTCTAATTGATACAGCATTTCAAGTTATGGGAAAATAAAATATTTTGGAGGGTTAAGGAAGTCTGGACAGAATTCTTTAAAAGTTTGCTTTTCAAAACAGGTAACATTGGTAAAAACAAGACTTTTTAAAGTGATAGCATTCTTGGGAATAGTCTTAAAGATTCTGATCAATTATAAGTTTGGTCAAAACTTAGCAAGAAGATTCCCTAGCTCATGTTCACGTTCCACTGAATCTTAACTGATTCCAATTGTTTCTTAAACACATTTCTGAGTAAACTACTTAGTATGGAATTTCATTTTTCCTTTTTGTCCTAGATACTTAACACATTCTAATACTACATTTGAAATTACTAAATCCTTTTTAATATTTGATGTAAGTATTAAATACTTGAATACTATTTATTTCATTGAATCATTGAAATAGAAAACAACATTTTTGTGATGATCAAGCAACATTGAACATGACTTGACACTTTTGTCTATACATTTTTCAAAGAAACATAGGAGATACTTTTAACTGGTAGGTTATGGAAAGAATTTTGGCTGACTAAACTATGGAAAATTGGGATATTTCCATGTTACCAAGACAGTATTGCTGTTGAGGAAGATGATTTGATATTAGATGTAACATCTAAAGATTATGTCTGTGATTGTTTTGACAATAGGCCTTTCATAATCCCAGAGTTTAGCATTTTGACAATAAGGACTTAATGCTCTTTATGTTTTGTGTTGTTTTTTTTCTCAATCTTTTATTCGCTTCTAAGTCCAGATGGGTTTGTGGATGGTAGGAATTGTCCATGTAGGTGGGAGTATCACCCTAGAACCATGATTTCTATTATTGCCTTGCATAGAGATGGAGAAAACAAACTTCTTGCCTTGCTGTGTATACCTCTTTATGTAAATGTTTGTATCTTTCATTCAGGTCCTTTGCATTTCCTCTGTCACTTTTACCGGATTGAGGGAGAGGGACAGTGGGAATGTGAAGACTTGCCTGGCAAAACTCCATCTCTGACTGAACCTAATTATTTGCCTTCTCTTAGTCTGCAGCTGAGCCACTGATAGTGAAGAAATTCACGACCACAGATTTCATGGGCGCTCCGCGTTAAAGCAGTCTTCCAACACTGTTGCTCAGCACCTAGACAGAATGTCTGTTTCACACCTTCAAGTCTCTCAAACTTTTAGCACCGCCCTTTACCCTCATCCCACCCCCTAGCTGATAACCTTCTTTCATTCACAGTGGGGGAAAAAAAGCGTTCACTTTCCTTCTTTTGAATCTCCCAACTTTCCAGCATCTAGACTCACATTGTCTGTGACAGAAGCAGTCCCATTTTGGGAAGAAGTGTATCTGCTCCTAACAAAAGCTGGCCAGTGCACCTCTTTCCAGCTTCTCAAGGACTTTGCTCCTTCTCCTGCGTCTTTATTATTACCTTTTCTACTGAATTTTTCCTTTCCACCTCAAACATGCTCTATAATTATCTTCTGTCTTAAAAATATCTCTTAACTGTCCCATATTCCCCTCCAGACTCATGTCTTTGCTCCTTTTATAATCAGAGTCTTCAAAAGAATAGCTTACATATACTGTCTCCATTTTCTTACCATCTTCTACTTATTTATCAACCAACTCCACTCTGCCTTTTAACCTCCTTTTCCACTGAACCTTTTTGTCAAAGTCACCAGTGACTTCCATGTTGCCTGTTTTAAAGTATACTTCTTTGTTCGTACTTAGTAGATTTTTTAACCCAGTTGCTTTTAACATAGCCTGTCACTTCTTTTTTGAAACACTTTCCTTTTTTGGCATCTATGACACCACTTTTGCCTACTTAACTCTTATTAGCAACTCTGGCTGGTATTCAGTAACCATTTTTGATATTTCTTATTCTATAATTCTCTGTATTTTAGTAAAACCCCTAGTCTGTGCTCTCTTCTCTACATGCACTCTATCCCTGGTTAATTGCATCAATTCCCGTAGCATTTAATATCTCCTCTAAGTTGATGATTCCCAAATGTATATTGACAATCTGATTTTCTACCCTGAGTTATAGACTCCTGTGTCCAACTGCTTATTTGACTTCTTTTTGGTTATCTTTGGACATCTTAGGTTTAACATGTCCAAACTGAAATTTAATTTATCCTCCTATCCTTCCCGTCTCACTAATCTCTTTCATCTTGGTCATTTCATATCTTAGTAAATTGTAACTACTGCTCATGTGCTTATTTTAATAGGCTGTGAGTTACTGATTCCTTGCTTTCCTTCATGTCCCACACCCAATCCATCAGGAAGTTCTGTTCTGTATCTAAAATATGTTCTACATCTTTCCATCTTACATCATTTGTTGTCCACTAATTGATCTCTCTTCATTTACTCTTGTTCCCTTATAATTTATTCTCCATGCAGCAACCAGTATGAGTATCTTAAAATGTAAAATCAGATTATATAGTTTTGTTGTCTAAAACCCTTCAAAGCCTTCTAATTGCGTTTATGAATATAAATACAAGAGAAAAAACTCAAAGTCCTTACTGTGGACCTAAAAGAACCTATATGGCTGGGCCCTTGCCTGTCTCTAGCCTCATTTCATACCACATTCTCACTTGCTAATGATCATTACGCTCCAGCTGTACTGGTTTTCTTTCAGTTCCTGGAATGTGCCAAGTTTTCTTCTGCCTCTTTCTTTTGGATTCTGAGTCTTTGTACTTACTGATCTCTGTACCTGAGAAGCTCTTCCTTTTTTTTTTTTTTGGTTCTCAGCTCAAATGTCACCCAAGGGAGGTCTTTGATAACTACCCTAGCTAGATTCATCTTCCTTTCCTATCCTCCCTAAAATTTTCTTTTCTTTTATATAGCCCTATTTATTTCCTGAAAAGTACTTATTAAAATTTGTAATTATTTTATTTTTTATTCATTTATTTATGACTTATTCTCTCTTATTAGAAAATGCTCTCATAAAGACAGAGATTTTATTTATCTTGTTCTACCTAAGCCTCTTTTTCTTCCCAACAATAGTCACTCTTTAGTAATACTGTTAAGACTGTTATCTTTAAGCTAGTATAACCTATATAGAATATTTAGCTATATTATAGTCTTTATAGTTTCAGTCCCGTTTCATTCATTCTGGATGTTTCCAGTAGGCTCTGCAAATTTTATGATACCTAGGGAAGATGCTGTGAATGGATATCCAGTCATTTATTGCTTTTGGATCCATTATTTGCCCTTGGCTGTCCAGACCACATAAGACTGAATAACTTAGTTCCAGAAATATTTTATGATAACTTATGGAAATACATTTTTTTTTTTTTTTTTTTTTTTTGCGGTTCGCGGGCCTCTCACTGTTGTGGCCTCTCCCGTTGCGGAGCACAGGCTCCGGACGCGCAGGCTCAGCGGCCATGGCTCACGGGCCCAGCCGCTCCGTGGCATGTGAGATCCTCCCAGACCGGGGCACGAACCTGTGTCCCCTGCATCGGCAGACGGACTCTCAACCACTGTGCCACCAGGGAAGCCCCTGGAAATACTTTTAAAAAATCATTTTGATAAATGATAAAATCAAGACAGAAATATGGGTAGGAAGAAGAAATGGAGCCACAGTGAGGTTAATATATAAAATGCATACCTGAAGAATAGTGTATCTAGAGGGGGCCACAGAGTTGGCTTTGGGTATAGTAGCTGAATTAGGAAGATAAAATATACTGAAGTGGAATTTGAAGTCAGTTGGTAGATCTTTTTTTACAATTTGGACATCTTCACCCTTCATATTCTTGAATTTTATTTTCATTCACATAGACCATTTGAAACTACATTCTATATACATAACCCAGAATCTAACATTTTGATTCTTATGTCATACATGTTCTTTTTTTGAATATTTAACAAAAGACTGTAACTTTGAAAATATGGTTATAAGATTATCTATTTAAAAACCAGATAGGTATGACTGTGAGCTGAAACTATATAGGTTAAAATGAAATCCTCATAGTTTTATTTATAAAAAGTATTTCAAAGTAACTATAAAATATTTTTTTCTTTCTTAGTAATGCCTATCAGACTTTTAGTTGTTTCTTAAACTAAGTCTAGAAATGTCTTCATTTTGTGGGTTATCTGTAATTTTTTTCCATGGTAAGGAGCTTCTTATAATGAGAGACTGTTAAATGAGGCATTCATTCCAGTGTGTTATAGTTTAATTGCCTCCTTTGGTCTTACTTTAATCTAAGAAAGAGAAGGTGGTTTCTTTGGATTGGGTGGGGATATCAGTACATACAAAACTCAGTTTGGGGGGCTCACCTTGAGAAGTGAGTCACCTAAAGGATCCATGTGTTTCTAATTAATGGACCACTCAGACCATGAGAATTGAATTTTTTAAAGATAGTGTTTCATGGCTTATATGTGGATTCCTGCTTATTTACAAATTACTGTGTCTGCTCAGGTTTATACATTTATTTAGGTCCTTTCATAATTGTTATAGCTGAATTGAGCTCTGTAGAAAAATTCCTGGGGAAGTAAGAACTTTGTTGTATGGCATAGCAAAACAAACCTTTCAAAGCCCAGATATTCAGTTTATAGTTTCCTTAAAGGGGATCAGGATCTAGTCAGATGAGATATAGGCAATTTAGAGATTAGAAACAAGTGGAAATATTAGGCTAGTGACTTCCACTTTGGGGAAACTAAAGAAGAGATCAGAGGAACTTGGAAGTCAATAAAGGAGTGACCAGTTCTAGGAGAAAAAAAACACAAGGATCACCTGGACAAAGGAGCAAGTTGGGAGTGGGGGACAGTTGATAGCAAGCAGATAAAGTACCACCAAATTAGATATAAAAATAATCCAGTGTCCAGGACAAAAGACCCTATGTATTGGAAGAGAGGCAGGATTTGAGGTTAGAACCAAATGGACCTTTGTTGGCTCAACTATTGTTTATTGTTCTTTTCCATCAGTGGGAATTGTCATTAGGGAGACCAGCCTAGAGTCTTTCAGAAAAAAACAAGAAGAGCAAGGTTAGTAGTTTCAGGAGATGAAAGTACAAATTTCCCATTAGCAGTTCCTGACTCATTATTGAGGATTGTTTTGTTATTGTTTTTAAAATTCAACCCAAAGGTATTCAGTGTATTCACTTTCGATTTTGGCTAATGTTAACAAAAATTAGTTCTCCAAGCATTTATTCATATTACAAATTATATATGTTTGTTTATACATTTTTAAAAAGATGTAATGTGTATGTGTCTTATGTGCCTTTAATACTTCAAACTGCTAGCAGAACTATTTGTTTAGACGGGTATTTCTGCTTGGAATTTTTAATTCAATATTTGCCTTTCCTAGTTAGCTGTGTGATGACTTCATTCCCTAGCCTCAATTTTTTTTTTTTTTTTTTTAAACTTGGCTGGGGAGGCATACAACCAGCCTTCAAATAAGCAAACAAATTCTTCTTTGAAAAGCACTGGGAGCATTGAATTAATGGTTCATGACATTATCATAACTAAATCTTTTTTTTTTTTTGGTAACTAAATCTTAATTTTACAAGTTACAGAGCACCACTGCTTATATTTAGAGCCTGCTATTGATTTGCTACATCACCTAGTGGGTCTAAGATGGAGACATAAAACATTTGGCAGTGCAAGAGAGAGGGTTTGAAACAACCATGAAGTTGGGTGAATTTTTTTTCCAGTTTTCTTAACAAAACTTGACATATCTGTAATTTCTCTCTTTATGGTAATTTCTTTTGAAGTATAAAATGACAAACTTTATGGCTGCATAATAATGCTTTATTTTATGTTGCTAAAAGTGTTACTACTATGCTGACAGTAACTATGGGATATGTATATACCTAAAAAGAAGGCATTATACTACTGAGCGTCACAATTTATTTGTTAATGAATACTATCCTACTTGGTACTGGAGAATTTTCTAGGAGGAACTAGCAGTGAGAGACTATGATGACACTTGAATTGTTAAACCTTAACTGCCAATTGAATAAAATTCTTTATAAATAGGGGACATGGTAACAAGAGGTTAGTGTCTCTGGCATGATTGATTCTGAAACAACAAACCAAATTTTACACTCTTACAATCTATATAAAAGAGGCTGAAAGTTATTTGGTAGTTTGTATAATTTGCTGTCAGTGTCAGTGAGAGAAATTCCATGTGCTCCCTCCATCAAACCTACAACTAATCTCTACTCATATACTCGGCCTCCTCTTTGGTTAGAGTGGATGACATTTTTCTGCACCTATCTAAAGCCAATTCCTCCTCTTATCCGCTGTAATTCACCTCCTTTGGTCTACTCAAGGACATCATTCCCGCATTTGCCCACTTCTCATTCATTATCTTTCTTCCTCCTCCCAATTAAACGTTGTCCATCAGCATACAAACATATGAATTATCTCCCAAACTAAGACAAACAAACCTCCCTTGATTCTGTTCTCCCACCAACAATCAGCCGATTTCTCTGTTCCCCACAGGCAGCAAAACTTCTAGAAAAAGTATATATGCTTTGTCCCTCTACTTCTTTACTTCCCCTTTCTCTTGAACCTGTTCCAGCCAGGTTTTGGCCCCTGTGACTTCACTGAAACGGCTCTTGTCAAAGTCTTCATTGTGGTTAGTTCTCGGTCAGTATCTTTTTCATTGTATCAGCAGACATAGCTGCTTACTTTATCCTTCTTGACACACTTTCATCACTGAGCTCACAAAACTTGGCTCACTCAGTTCTCCAGCCTCCTCACTGGATTCTCCTTACTCTTCCTGTTCTTCCTTCTCTTAAACACTGAAGTGTCCCAGAATTTAGTTCTTAGACTTCTTTATTATGACTTACTCTCTTAATGTGGCTTAAAGTAACATCATCAGTGACATCCACATTTACTGGTGAATTCTAGCCTATTACAGTGAGTCCCTACTCAGTTTCTCCACTCGGATATCTGTTAGTTTTTTTCTTCCCTCTAATACTACTTGCTCCTTCTCTATTCTTCCCGTCACAATAAATGGCAACTCCATTTTTCCTGTTATCTACACCAAAAACTTTGGGATCACTCTGCATCTAAACTATCAGCAAATTTTTCTGCCGTTACCTGTAGTATATATCCCACATCCAGATATACTTCCCCCTCTGAACATTAGTGTTTGCTCTTTCCTTTGCCTGGAACACTCTTCCTCCAGATATCCATGTGGTTTACTCCCTCACATCCTTGAGGTCTTTGTTCAAAAATCATCTTAGGAGGAGAAGCCTTCCCTTATGACCATACATAAAACAACAACCACTCCCCTACAATCTTCATCACCCTGACCTTACCCTGCCCAATTTACTTCATAGCAATTATCCCTACTTGACACAGATAAATGCATACATGTATACTATATATGTGTGTGTATGTGTGCAGTGATGTCTGTTTTCCTCTCAGAACAAATGAGTAGGGACTATTTTTTTGTTCAATGTTTTATTTATCCCCAGAGCCTAAAACAATGCCTCATACCTAGTAGGTACTCAGTATTCTCTGCAGAATTTCATGTTATACTAATTTTATTTTTTATCTGTGACCACTGCCTCAGAAAAAGTTTAAGAAAATGTTAAAGATTATGTAAATATTTTTTAGCTCAAAAGAAAAAGTAAATGATAATTCCAACATAAAAAGAAGTATTTTAGCTGAAAAATATAAAACTTTTACTTTTTAAAGGGCTCTCTACTAATAAATTTCAAGAGTTATTTCCAAATGCATAACTTTTTCATAATCTTAATTATTATTTGATTGAAATTAGTAGTTTTTGTATATAGAGTAAATGAGGTAACTGATATTTTTCAATTTTTCTTAGTATTGTAAAAAGAGATGCAATTAGGAAAGCAATGTTCACTTTTGCTTATGGAAGACTTTACTTTCATTCCGTTTAATTACTTAAATACTCTTAGAGAACTCTGTGTGTCTAATTCATCATAGTTAAATAGAAGCATTTGGGTGTGTAAGTATGTATAGTTTTTCATAATTTAATGATCAGTAATTTTTTTGAGTAATTTGTTTTTAGTATTCCTCTGTGAGACATGTGTTTTATTTATACCCTTCTGTCTTTAATGTATAATCAGATTCTTACTATGTTCTGTTTTATTACTATCTTTTCACCTTTCTTTTCCTATCTGTGTCAGAATTTCTAAGGGGGCCTGAGATAGCTTTGCTCCGTAAGCGCCTGCAACAACTGAGGCTTAAGAAGGCTGAGCAGCAGAGGCAGCAGGAGCTAGCTGTGCGTACCCAGCAACAGCCTTCCACTTCTGATCAGTCTTCTCGTGAGGGCTCTTCACAGGACCCTCAGGCTTCAGGTTATTAATGTCCAGTGTCCTTAAGCAGCTCGTAGAGTTGGTTTTTTAACACTGCTGCTGTGTAATAAGATGCTTCCCCTTTCCCCTTCCAAAGAAAGCTGATGCGCTTGCAGCTTTTCCCTCCGTTTCTTGCATATGGTGAAGTTTACCATCACATGCTAGAGGGACAGATTGGCAGCAGCACTTGCTAGAGAGACAAATATAAAATAGTCCATTATTTTATTTGTAGTTTTAGAGAAGGGCAAATATTTATTACTTTTATGGCTAATGAGATACTATGTGATAATCTAGTGAACTTAGAGCCTGCATTGATAGTTCTGTTGAAATTTCCTATATGCTGAGATGATAACTGTACTTATGGCTCCTAGCTCCTCTTCTTTTTTTTTTTTGCTTTGAAAGTTAACCAGTATTTCTATTCCCATATAAACCTAGTACTGATAGATTTTAGAATTATAATGTTGTTTGGCTGTTCTAGCATGCTGACTCAATCATCCCCTTCTGTAATTATTTGAAAATTTTCAATATTTGCTTACTTATTCCTCCTACACATAATCAACTTTCTGGTATACAGGGCAACAAAAATATTCCAGTTTTATGTTCCTGTTTTTATGTGATAAAACTCTGATAAGACAGTAATAATCTGTGTCACTCTCTTTTTCGTTGAGTATTTTAGTGGCTCAAGTTTTTTTTTATGGCCAAAAAGCTCATGATGCTCAATAAACATTCGTTGAAAGAATTAGTGAAAGGTATCACATAAAATAATCTGTCAACTTAATTCTTTCAAGATGGATAGTAGATACTATGTATCCTGTACTATAGGTACTATAGTAGGTGCTGTCATACTAACGAGATTATACTACTTCGATACACTTTGTTTTGGCACCCTAAGGAGTGATGAGTTGGGAATTAGTCACTTTGAGAACTCTGATTAAATTACTTGGAATTAATCTGTTTATTGGTAGAACTGGACAACCTCCAGTTTATAAATATCTGTTCCACTAAGTGCTGTGGTAATAAAAGCATATTATATAATACCATGGTGAAATAAAATAGATTTAAATAACTGCAATGTAGGTGTGATGTTTGGAACAAATTATGGACCTGATTTTTAACTTAGTGTTATATTAATAGAGAGAATATCAGTCAAGCAAAGAAGATGTCTCTCTCTCTCTGTCGGTTTTTTTTTTTTTTTTCTCTTACTATAGGGAAATCTTTTCCTATACTTAAAACTCACAAGAAAGTTTGATTAGATTACAGTTGTGACATTTAATGATAAAAATTTTGCTATGATTTTGTGCTGTGTATAAAACTCTAGCTCAGGGGTTTTAAAAGTAAAAATATACAACATATAAAACAATAAGAAGGAAGATAAAGCATCCCTACATGTATAAATATTTTTTAAATACTGAAATTTAGCAGATAACAAACCAAGTATTAAAGTGAATTTGAATATAAAGCAAGACTGTCTACATTATCAGTAGGGAAATGTACATTGTGGACATTAGGAAAATATTGACACTCAGTCTTTATATCTAGTTTATCAGTTTGAATCAAAGCAGGTTCTTTATAGAATCAGAAAGGTTTAGTGTGATTATATGGTCTTTGTAAAATAAGATGCTCTTTTCCCAACTCTAAGCATCATTCTTATTAAATAGTGCCTAGTTTGATAACCAGTATATTTTAAAAAGCCAAAGTTGAGTTAGATGCCTTGCCAGTTTTGAAGTTGAGAAGCATGTTATCTTAATTTTGTTATTAAACAACTTACTTGGGCTGCTGAGGCTGCCCACGTGGACCAATATTAGAGGCCCTTAGTGCTGTCACTCAGTGTATGTTGCTCCCTTCACCTACAAGGTGAAATACGTCATCTATGTCATACGCTTTTAACATAGCATTCACATGAGACCCCTAGTAAGTCTAACCTGTAACATGGCCTGGGTTCATTTGTTAGTGTTACTTTTATCTTATTCTATCCTCATATGTTAGGAACACTATTTGGTAATTAAAAACTTTAAGAACAGTTAAATAATGTATTGTTAGTTTGTTACAAAGGGCAACTAATAAAGTATATATATTTTGTCCATTTAGTAAATTTTGGATGCGAGGAAAGATGAGTTGACTTAATGCAAAATTCTTCATTTCAAAACATTCAAATTATAAAAATACAGAATAGGAATTAAATTTATGAAATTCAACAGGGAGATAGGTTTTATTTGAATAACAATTAGCAAAACATTTTCTTATACTTCATGATGTATGAATACAATTTTGTGTATGTATATTATGGACATTAATTGATCCATTCACTCATGCTAGATGTTACTACTAAAATCATCAATATAGAATAGCACAGAATTAACATTCTAGATTTTAACTTTTTAACACTAGAAGACTGCAATTCTCATAAAACATTTTCCCATTATATGTTGTTGTCTTCACAGTGTCAGCAAGTGATGATACTGTCAATAAATGATACTTCTGTCATTTTCTCACCTATTGAAGCCTTTTAGGTATAAGATATTCAAAGGAGCCATTAATGTGATTTGGAAACCAAGAAATTTTAACAAGTGTAGAATTTCTGAATGATTACATTGTCTGATAAATACTTCATTCTCTTTTCAAAATATAGGACTCATGAGAATATTTTGTGAAAGGCTAAGTGTAAGATGAATCTGCCTAATACCTAATTTCTGTAGGAAAATGGGATCAAGCCATCAAGCCATTTTATAGAAATAATCTACATTTTAATGAGATCAAATGGGAAGGCGCGTGATGGCAATATTTCTTGGCAGTTGGAAACTAAAACATCATTCCAAGGCGCCAAGTGCTATTTAAAATGAGCTAAATAAGATAGATGTTAAGGTATGTTTAAACAATGGTTTCCCCCCCTTCTTTTCAGCTGTGAAATCAGAATTTCATGGAGAAGTTCTAATATAAAATACATAAAGTGACACTGTTGTGATTGAACATAAAGAGAGTTAAGAAATGACAACCCAACTCCTTGTCCTTCTTGCCACCCCCAAGCCACCTCTGCTCTCGAAGCACACTTTGAAAACCACTCCTCTAAAAGAATTTTTGACACCTGTAAATGATAATTATTCATAGCTAATTTCCAAACTTTTTATTTTTCGAAGTCAGTGTATATATGTTTTAAAAATATTTTCAGTTTAGTTTTTTTTAAAAAGTGCACTTTTTTCTAGGCTTTTAGGAAATACATCACAACTCATTTCTAGTCTTCCATTTTTTTTTTTTTTTTAATCATAAAGCGATGAATTTGCCTTCATCAGATCACTGCCTGGGTGTTAGACTGACTGAGTTCTTGTCCCTGGCCCTATGACAAATGACCTTGGGCAGGTCGTTTGGCTGCTTTATGCCTCAGTTTCCCAATTATTGATTTATTTAAGTAGCGTGGCCTGCCATAATTTATAGAGATGGCATAAGAATGGGATAGAGAATACTGTATAAAGTTTTTATACTCCTAAGTAGAACAGTACACATAGTAATGGACTATCTTAATTATAGTGACTTTAACTTACTACCTCAAGATGTCCTCATTTTATGGCCATGTAAGGTTGATAGCATTCAGGGTATTTTTTTTTTTTTTTTTTCCGGTACGTGCGGGCCTCTCACTGTTGTGGCCTCTCCGTTGCGGAGCACAGGCTCCGGACGCGCAGGCTCAGCGGCCATGGCTCACGGGCCCAGCCGCTCCACGACATGTGGAATCTTCCCAGACCGGGGCACGAACCCACGTCCCTTGCATCGGCAGGCGAACTCCCAACCACTGCGCCACCAGGGAAGCCCGCATTCAGGGTTTTGAATGAGCTGTATGTGTGTTTATCAGATGAATGCCGTAAACAGCTATGGCAGAGGCATTCAGCATATGGCTGATTTTAAACCCAACTCTTTTTTTCCATTTCAGGTCCCCTGAAGTCATGGGTTGCTGGCTCCTGCTCAGAGTGACAACACCCTGTGGAGTCTGCTGGTACTGGCCCAACCACCACAGAGCCCCACTGGAGCATGGAGCCAGCCTAGAGAGGGTGTCAGGTAGGAACTGTTTTTTCACTTTATGGCACGGTTTTGCTGATTGGAAAAGAAAAAAGTAAATTTTATACCCCTTAAAGGGTATAAAACATTGGTGAATATTTTAAAGGGCTTTTCAAAACTGAGCCATATTGGAAAAAATCAGCACTTACCCTGTCCTGTGCAAGCAGGTTCTATACAACATCCAGTTCCCCACAGTGTCTGTGATGTCAGTTACACGTAGCTCTTCTCAAACAGATGCGTTTGACCCAGGTTTTTAGTGATTATAATAACATAAGCAGTTAGTAAATCAGATGTAATGTTGACATAGTTCTGCAAGTACTTCTTAACTACTTTGAATGATAGGGTCCTGAGCAAAACAGTGATGGGTCTCTTGGCACTTTAAATGCGGGACCATGCTCCATGTTTTTCAGAACAGCCTCCTATCATCATTTTTCATTCAACACCATGTTTCTGAAAAACAAGCAAGTAATAACATATATGCTGTCTAAGTAGTTTACATGGATTATCTCATTAAATCTTCGCAAGAACAGTATGTGGTAGATATTGTAATTATCCCCATTCTACAGATGGAGAAACTGAGACTTAGAGACGTTAAATAACTTGCCCACGGTTACAGTATTACTGAGTAGGAAAGCCAGATTTGAACCCAGGGAGTCTGACTAAAGAGTTCTTGTTACTTAGATAATAATTCCTTATTTTTTTCTACAGTTGAAAAAGTTCAGATGTCAAGGGGCTAAAGAATTTTCTCAAAACTAAAACACGAAATTTTTGGAGATACACAGTAATTAACTATGAGACACCTTGAGCTTAGACTGAAGGAGCTTTTGCTTAAAGTTTATCTCTACTTTAAAAATAATAATAATCTAAGATATTTCCAATAGGCTGACCAACTGTATTGCATTTTGTAATAAATTATCATTGGACCATATGGTCAGATTTTTATTTTGTGATAGTGCTTTCCAGAAGACATTTCACAGAAAGATGGAATAGAGTATGCAAACACTGAAGCAATCAGCATTGAACTAATACTTGTTTGTCTTTTTAATATTAGATATTCTGATGACTATTGTGTTAACATTTGGAAATATTTCTGTAAGTTGGAAGATATGGGTATTGTATTTCTGAATATCTAGTGATACAGAAACATTTTACTTCAAATGTTTTATGTGACAGGAAAGTAATCCTTCCAAAAACAGTTGCATGGTATCCAAAATTAAAAATAGAGTGGAAGCAATGATCAAGAAGGATTTCTTCTTAAAGATTGGTCTTCAACATGGAAAGAACGACAACTCCCCAGATATACACGATATCTGTGACAGACTGTAAAACCAAAACAGAAGCCCTTTTAGCTTAATATCTTTTTGTCTTAACCTAAACTTTGTTAATATTTTAAATACTTCAAGAGTTTGAAAACACACAATTTTGTGGAGATGATAGCATTCTAGATCCTTTCTCAATGTGTTTTATTTAAAAGCTTACATAACATGCACTTTAATAAGATTTGTACGTTCCATAATATTCATGAAAATATTAAATATTTGAAAAAAGATTGCTTGGAGAGTTGTTACTTTTCTGAGGGTTCTTAATGAGAGTATAATGAAGTGTATAACAAATCCAAAGGGATAAAAAATATTTCATAAGGGGCTTTCTAGGAAGATTTTCCAATATTTATTTCACTGTGAGTCACATTTTTATTGTTTTTCTTAAAGAATATAATTTTGTTTGTCTCTAAAGACTGACTCATCTGCTCTTCAAAAAGAACATAGATAGGAATGTTGTATCTAACTCTGAGATGGATATTTGAGAAGTCTTAGAAAAGCAAAGCAAAGCATGGCTAGATTAGGGAACCGATTAAAATACTATCATTCCTGCTTTCTTTTTTGTGTAATACAGATTTGTTGAGCTGAATATTCTGATGAAGAGGTGATAAGTAAGGATACTTTAAGTAAAAGCTATTATTTAAATAATGATCATGCTTTATCAAAATCTAGTAATACAAAAATCTATGAGCACACTGGTTATCTCAGAAGGTAGACAATTTAAGATTGATACCAGTAGTCCCAGTAGCAGAATTCAGACTTTTTAAAGTGTACAGACTGAAGCAGTCAAGTGGTATGAAATTGCTGAGAATCAAGGATATTTAAGAAACTCTTAGCTATTGAGTTAAGGACACTCTTAAATCAAAATATTTACATTTGGGGGAATAATGTGCCACTATGAATAGAAACCGATCAGTCAAAAGTGCAGAGTTTTTGTTTTATTAACAGCATTTTCTATGAACAGAGCATAGGCTGTTAGAAACTAGGAATTGTTCTTACAGTTAGTAGAGAGCTATGCTTGCTATCCACATTTTCCCTCTTCCTGTAGCTTCACTAGCACACTAGAACCCAAGCCAGGAATAGTAGCCACCTCCTTCTGTTCCCCAGTGCCTTTCTTAGTTACCAGGTCCCTAGGATGACCAGGAAGGAAGGAGAGTGTTGGATCTAAAAATGGGACTTGTCCTCTGTCACATAGCTAATTATTGTCAAACCAGGGTTGGAATCAACACTGAATAACTCTAGACCGGTGCTTTTCCATTTTATCATGCTGCCTTTCATTATACCAGTGTTTTTCAAGCAATAGAACCCATTTATTTATAAAACAAATTATTGTACATAGAAATCCAAAGGATAAAAATAAAATGTTCTGTTTGAAGCCAAGGTGGAAAGCATGAAGCCCAGACCATAAGCCTTCTCGTTGCCTCTCTTTTCCTTTTCTCACCGGGCACCTAAAGAAACCTAAGCCTTCACAGTACAGTTTTAACATGCACAACATACCACAGAGTTTTAAAAGTCATCTATGTTTCTGTAATGGTAATTACTTCATTGAATATTTCTCTTATAAACTATTTTCTTTGTCATAAATCTTCACTGGAGCTCTTTTTTCAGCTCAAGATAACATCTAGCTAAGTGTAGTGAACATCTTATTTCAGGCTCTGAATCCTCCAATCCAAAATGAAAGCCATCTTGAGGAGCTGGAGAGAGGGCTTGAGAAGATCAAGGAGTCTTCCCTTTAGCGAGGGAGATACACTGTTTCTATTTTATCTACCTTGCACCTTGTGCCTGTGCTAAATGAATTTGATAAAAGGTATATGCATGGAAGTAGAAGAATATTTTCTCAACTCATTCTCAAAGTTGCTAAACGCTTGCCTGGAATAACATATCTTAAGCACATGGCCCTGCTTACTCACTGCTTGGGAAACACACCACAGTACTTACTTCTATTCCCCAACCTTATACATTTGTTTCTTAAGCTTAGAGATGATCATAACATTGCTGTGCAGTTTTCTGCTGCTTACTTTTAAGTTGAAATCTCATTTTTGTTTCAGATTCTCCTTCTTCTGTGGTTAACAAACAGCTCGGATCCATGTCACTTGACGAGCAACAGGGTGCGTGCAACAGGAGATGCGCTATGCCCATCCATCCATAGTTTTATGGCAATGCATAAACCAAGCTCTCTCTCACTTTTTCAAAGCATTTCATTTTGATTATGGTCTGATAGTCCGTATTTTGTGGGCTGAATTACCTTAGGTGGTATTATGCACAAAGGGCCTCCTTGGCCTATACAAATTATTTTCTGTATAAGCTAATTTCTACCTTTGGCCCTTTATGCCAACTTTGGAATCTCTTCCTATAATGGTATTATAATGGATATAATATCGATCCTTTTTTTAATTCTAGCTATCATAAAATTGTGTAGAACTGTGGATGTGAGGTTAGCATATTACCTAGTGGCTAATTTAGAAAAAGTTATTTGAACATAGTAATGTTCTGTATTACTGCATTGCTATAATAATGATACTTGATTTTGTGTCTCACTTATCTGGTAGTTAAACTCCTGATAGCTTTAACTTTAAGGAATACAATTATGAATGCAGAGATAAACTCCAAAGCCACCAATCAGAAGGGAAAGTAGCTTCCACTTCCACTTGCACTTTTGAAGTAGGAGAGGTATAGAATCCACCTTGAAGCCTTGAGCGGAGGCTGATGAAGTAGATTTTACAAATATTTTTAAAAAATTAAAAAAGAATAACTTAGCGCTATAGCCGTAAACTTTAGTTGGCTAAAAGTTTACATATGTAGGATGACTCATAGGTCAACAGTATCGGGGAAATGAAATATTGAGGAAGTACCTATTTAGTGTGAAATAGATCTAATTTTAACTGTCTTCTTAGAGAATTATTCAGAAACTAATTTCGAAACAAATTAGAAAACTTCTGTACATCTGATCTTACTATTTTTTATAGACCTGAGTTGACAGATATTTGCTATAGATTTTTCTGTTCTTGAGAAGGAATGAATGAATTAGTAAATGAATTTGAGAACTAAGAAATTATGCGTGCTTTATCTTTATACATTTATTGTAGAGGTATTATCAGTAAAGAATAATTAAGGTATAAAACAATTATAGCACTATATTATAATATATTTTACTACTGTTTAAAACTGCCCTCTAATGAAATAATCTGTTTTTGGTAAGGCTATATGAATGTAAATACTACCAGAGAGTTTGTAGCCAAATTCATATTTTATTTAATCTTACAGAATAATTTCCATAGAATTACATTGAATATTATATTTAAGTTGGTAATTAATGTACATATGTTACGGCATATGACAGAAAGAGATGAGAATATAGGATAACTCCCATATTTTTGCCATCAATGCCTGGGTAAATGATGGTGCCATTTACCAGGGTAAACTAGTTCGGAGGCAGAAATCAAAAGGTTCTTTATTTTTTTGGCCATGTAAAGTGTGATATGCCTTTTAGTCATATGAGTAGAGATGTTATATAAAAGGTCAGATATTGCATAGGTTTGGCAGAAGCTGCATGATGATAGACCGTCATCAATGTAGCTTTGCAATAAGTTCTCTGAGCAGAAATGTTCTAATGACAGTATATCCAAATGAATTAAATCCTGAGCTTTTACATGCCTTTTTGTTCAGCAGGATGACATCTTTTAAAGTACTGGGGACTTCTACATTATAGGCTTATATTACCTAAAGATAACCTCTACTATACAAGTTAACAGAAACTTCCCACAACTGTCTTTCTCACCTGGACTAATGCAGTAACCTCTTAACTGGTTTCCTCACATCCACTCAGGCTGTATCTCTTCTCTACCAACAGCCAGAGTGAACTTTTAAAAATGTACATCTAATCATGTCTTTCATCTGCCTAAAACTTTTAAACTGTGTGCATTTGCCCTTAGGCAATCTAAATCCATACCACTTGGCTTGCAGAGCTGTACATGACCTGGCCCCTTCCCTCACTCACTAAGCTCTTGCCAATTAAGCCTTCTTTCAATTTTTCTAACACTCTAAGCTCGTTTCCCTCTCAAATCTCTTGTATATGGTATTCCCTCTACCAAAAATGCTTTTCCCTTTAGCAACTTGTACTCATCAAAACTCACTTAGATATTACTTTCCCAAAAGTAATATGACATTCTAATCTGAAATAGTTCTCCCCTCTTTTTCTCTTTGTGACCTGCTATATTCCTTCGTTGCATTTGTCAAAATTTGTAATCATACGTTTATTTAAGGGATTGTTTGTTTAACTGCCTATCTTTCTCCGTGTTCTCTAAATGTTTTCATTCACTATAATATATTCAGCGCCTAACATCATATCTGTTTTCATTAAACAGTAAATATTTGTTGAATGAATGAGTAAATCAATTCTTTAAGCAGTGGGATGCTATAGAAATTATTCCAGCTTGGGAGAAACATGACCAGATTTATGTCTTAGATCATTTTGGCAGCTTTACAGATGCCTGATTGGAAGGGAATAAAATTGAAAACAGCAAGACTACATAAGAGGCTATTGCAGTAGGCCAGGTGAGAGATGATGAGGGGTCCAATCTAAGGTGATAGCAGTGGGAAATGAGAAGAATAGACAGATTTTAAAAAATATTTAAGAGCTAGAATTGATGGGACTTTGAGACTGATTAGTTATTAAAAATGAGAGAATGATATCCAGGTGTCTTGATAGGGTGATAGATAGTAATACTGAACTAAGGTAGGGATTTCAGGAGAAACAGCCAGTTATAGGGGGGAAAAGGTACATGCGATTTTCTTGATATGTTGAGTTTGAAGTACCTTTGGACATCCAAATGGAGAAATATCATAGACAGTTGGATGGAGATATGATATGTTTCTGGAAGTCAACAGAGAGGCCTGAGATGGAGATAAAAATTAGGAATCGTCAATTTACAGATGACATTTGAAACCACGAGAGTAGATAAAATTGTCTAGGAAAAGAGGAAAGTCTATGCTACAACGAGGAAGCAGAGAAAAGTATCTGGCTAAGGAGACAGAAAAGGAATGATCTGAGAAATAGGGCAGAAAGAATGCCATAACCAACGTCAGGAGAAAAGAAAAGTTCAAGGAGGAACTGGTCAGTAGTGCATTGTGAAGCAGTGAAAAGACAGAGAAATGTTTTTGAATTTGGCACTATGTGGGTTACTGACTGCTTCGGCACTGCAGTTATATGTGGAGGCAAAAGCCAGATAGCAGTGGTTTGAGGAGAAAGATTTCTTTAAAAAAGCGGACACATTGGTATGTAGATGACTTTCAATAAGCTCAATTAAAAATGGAAAGATAGAGAAAAGGTAATGTCTGGGAGGGAGTTACAATTTCAAAACTGAGCATGTTTATAAAATAAGAAAGAATCTTTGCAGAAGAGGTTAAAGGTATAATGAATAGTTGATGTCCCCAGATAGGCTATTATTTCAAGTTTTAATCTTTGTCAAGACCCTTGTTCTCTATTTTACCCTGTAGAATGGAAAAAGTAGTACATTTAATAAGTTTTTTCCTGAATATATCTCTAATGATTATTTTAAGCATATTTTAAATGTCTTTTTCATACTTTTAAAAGACACTAATATATTTTTTAATTGATAATTCAGTTTTGTATTTACCTGACAGTATTCATCTTCCAGCTGTCCAGGTGCTTTTACATGTTGCTTAATTTAATTTCCCATAGTAGTTCATAGATTTTCTTTCTTTTTTTTTTTGATTTATTTTTTGGCTGTGTTGGGTCTTTGTTGCTGCGTGCGGGGTTTTCTGTAGTTGCAGCGAGCGGGATCAGCTTTTCGTTGCGGTGCGATGTCTTCTCATTGCGGTGGCTTCTCTATTGCGGAGCACGGGCTCTAGGCGAGCGGGCTTCAGTAGTTGTGGCTTGCAGGCTCAGTAGTTGTGGCTCGTGGGCTCTAGAGCACAGGCTCAGTAGTTGTGACGCACAGGCTTAGTTGCTCCGTGGCATGTGGGATCTTCCTGGACCAGGGATAGAACCTGTCCCCTGCATTGGCAGGTGGATTCTTAACCACTGTGCCACCAGGGAAGTCCTAGATTTTCTTTATTTTGAGGGATTACTAGGCTAAAAATGTTACTAATAAAATTTTTTTAATTGTAATTGACTTGTTTCATTGAAAAGATTTCTTTTCTTTCAACAATTATATACACATTATTGAACTGGTTGATTGCAAACAGTGTTTTTGCTTATTTATCTTGAATTTTTTTAAAAAGCACCACACTTTGTCTAATATATTTAATGTAAACCTTAAGGCCATAAATGCAGCTGCCTGGTTGCCTCAATAGTTTTTATTTTCTTTTATCAAAATAGTTTTTAAAGAAATAGATGATAGGGAAATAAGTGTACAGCATGCACATTGTTTTTATCCTGTGATAAAATACTTTGTGCTACTCTCCAAATTTAGGGCTGTGGGTACACACATTGACAACCCTTCTGTGCTAATTAGAAAGTATTTGAATAAGCACAGTTATATCTGTCATACATTTTGTTTAGTTTGAACAATATATTTTAATGAGTAGTTTTGATTTTCCTTTTATTTATATCTCTGTTATAACTACTGCATTTTAAGGGGGAAAATCCTCTTTGGACATATTTCTCTTGCCTCTTACTAAAACTAACAAATTTTTCCTGTTAAAAATA
Source organism: Aethalodelphis obliquidens (assembly GCF_003676395.1). Taxonomy (NCBI): domain Eukaryota; kingdom Metazoa; phylum Chordata; class Mammalia; order Artiodactyla; family Delphinidae; genus Aethalodelphis; species Aethalodelphis obliquidens. The sequence continues at coordinate 12,337,180 of NW_020837999.1, read as the reverse complement.
TTTAGGCCAGAAATTCCCCCTTCTTTTATTAACAATAACAAAAGAAACCCATAATCTTAACATTTAATTTTTGAGAGGATATGAGGAATTAATTTTGCCTGAGTTTTAAATTTTGGCCATGACTATAGCAAGTTACTTTATATTCATTTTACAGTGATAATCATTAAGTGGAAGTTGATAATGCCATTAAATTTGAAACTTATACCTATAGGCAATTGTGCATCTGTCAGACACTCATTTGCTACTCTAGGTTTAAAGAAATAAAAATGCTAATTTGTAGGCATTAGAAACATAAATGCTAATTATCCATTATTTTATATAAACAGACTTCTTTTGACATTAATAAAATGTTTACTCACAGAAAGAGACTTGTGGATGATCAGAAAGCAGTGAAACAGATTTTACTAAATCTACTAGGGTAGATTGGGAATGGAAAAACTGGACCTGTCTTGCATTAAGTATTATTCCCTTAAGATTATATACTGGGCTTCCCTGGTGGCGCAGTGGTTGAGAGTCCGCCTGCCGATGCAGGAGACACGGGTTCGTGCCCTGGTCTGGGAAGATCCCACATGCCGTGGAGCGGCTGGGCCCGTGAGCCATGGCCGCTGAGCCTGCGCGTCCGGAGCCCCTGCTCCGCAACGGGAGAGGCCACAACAGTGAGATGCCTGCATACCGCAAAAAAAAAAAAAAAAAAAAAAAAGATTATATACTGTCACCAAGTTGAAATTTTATTTTAATAATATCATCTTGATGATAGTACATCAAGCAATATTTTAAATTGCCATTAAATGTACTTTGACAACTCTAATTTTTATTAAATAAATATCAAATGATTGAAGACTGCTGTATTAGTGGGACAGATAAGTTCAGTATTCACACTGGACTACCTCTGTATATGTCATATTTTAAATTCTAGAAAATAAAGTTAGTGAAATCAGACTTCATTTAGATTTTTTTAATATTCCTTAGAACTAGTTATCACTCAGTTGCTTAGAATGAAGTAGCTAATCCCCTTTTCCCCAACTACTAGTCTAGGTTCTTAAAATTAGTGATGTATTTCATCTTTTGGAAGTTAAACACTATTTAATTTTTATTGCATATGCTTACTTGTTCCACTCTCCTGCTAACCAAATCAATATCTATATTTCTAGTTAAATTGTTTTCTAACTCAGAATTGTCTATGATAAAAATAACTGACATTTATTGAGTTTTTAATATGTAACTGGCACTGTGTTAAGAATTTTGTATGTATTATCTCATTTGTTGTAATTTAATGAGGTGAATACTAATGTAATCCTCATTTTACTGGTGAAGAAACCAAGACTCCAAGAAATATGTAAAGACAAGTAAAATAAGTGGTAGAGCCATATTTGTATATCTGTTTCATTAATTCAACTCATATTAAATGCCTGTTACCTTGTAGCAAATACTGGGCTTGGCACCAGTTTGCATGAATGAATAAAGCTAATGCTCCCTGTGCTTGGAACAGAGTTGATTAATAATAATAATAATGATAATAATAATAGAGTTGATTAACCATAATAATAACAACATAGACACTTACATTACATTTTCTTTGTGCCAAACAGTACTTTGAGCAATTTTTATATGTTTATTTACTTAATCCTCACCAAAGCCGTATACAACAGGTACCATTATTATCCCCATTTTCAGATGAGGAAACTGAGGTAAAGAGAGGTTAAGAAACTTGTCCAAGGTCACACACTGTGTGTCTGTGTTAGAGATGTGATTCAAATCCAAGCAGCCTGGTTCCAGTGTCTGTGATCATAACCACTGTCCTTTGCTTCATCTAACAGTAAAGACAGGTGATGAGAAAAATAAATACAAGTGTCCTAAGTGTTATAAAAGAGGAAGTAAGGTTCAGTGGGGAGCATATGAATGAGTCTGTCTCTTCTGGTAGGGGGCCAAATAAGGCATTCCTGAGGATGAGACATTTTAGCTGCAATCTGAAAGATGAGTATGAGTAAGTTAGGTCAAGGAGAGGGAGGAAAGGGGATCATGAAGAGCATGTGCAGAGGCTCTGAGATAATCACATTAGAATGACTAGAGGAGTCCCAGTATGGCTGGCGTTTGCTCTGGCTTCAAGAGGTAGGTAGAGTCCAGACTGAGAAGGACCTTTTAGACTTTTTTAAGGTTTTAGATTTTAATTTAGGAACAGTAGGAAACCAATGAAGGATTTAAAATAGGGAACATGGCCTGATCTGGTTTGTTCTGAATAGAGTATGAAAAATTGATTAGAGACTAATAAATCACTTAGGTGGTTCTTCTGGTAATAAGGATTTTGACCTGATGAAAGAAGTAAGGTAGAGATGTAAAGAGATTCATGACACATTTCAAATGTAGAGTACATGGGATTTGATGAACGAGGCAAAGGATTGAGGAGGAGTCCAGAGTATAAATTGCAGTAACAACTCTGGAATTTCTATGTGGGGGGGTGGTTTAGCAATGGCAATCTGCTTGGAGGGAGCAGGGTCAGGGTGTATCTTAAATCTGTTTTTGTTTTTTGTTTTTGTTTTGTTTTGTTTTTTTGCGGTACGCGGGCCTCTCACAGTTGTGGTCTCTCCCGCTGCGGAGCACAGGCTCCGGACGCGCAGGCTCAGTGGCCATGGCTCACGGGCCCAGCCGCTCCGCGGCATGTGGAATCTTCCCGGACCAGGGCACGAACCCGTGTCCCCTGCATCGGCAGGCGGATTCTCAACCACTGCGCCACCAGGGAAGCGCTTAAATCTGTTTTTATACAGTAAATGCAGTGTTTTGACTTAGATTATACATTTATTTGTGGTGGTTTGGGAAAGGTAATAATAGAGGCTAGCAGGTGACATTTCTAGGGCTGCAAGGGTAACTCCCAAGTTTTGACTGAGTACAATTGATTGGCTACTTCCTGAAACAGGTGACCCTGGAAAAGGAAGAATATATGGGAGAGGATATATAGAAGGAGGTGGAGATCACAAACTTAGTTTGAATATGTTGATTTGAGTTATCTGTGTGAGGCATCCAAGTAGGAAAGTCTGTTGGGCAGTTGATTGTATCGTTGTGGCATTTAGCAAAGATGGCAGAGCTAGAGAAGTAAATTGGAGAATTTTCTGCATGTAGATGATGACTGAAGGTATGAAAGTAGGTGAAATCATCTAGGATGAAAGTAAAAAGTGAGACATCTAAAACATCTCAAAAAAAATCAGAAAAAATTCCAGAATTAAATATTTTGCTAGAGGAGAGCTGATAAAGGAGATGGAGAAGTAGCAACCACATTGAGAGGTAATAGGTAAAGTAGAACAGTGTGATGTCATGAGATCAAAAGAAGAGAAATTTTCAAATCCAAGAGAGTTGTCTATTTGCTGCTGAGAGGTCAAGTATAAATGGGCTCTAAAAATTCTCCACTAGATTAATCAACACGGAGGTGATCAATCTCATTAGTGAGGGCAGTTTCACCTGGCTGATAGAGGCCAGAGTAGAGTAGGAGAAGATGAAAAGTACTTCTCAATGGAGATGAGAATTAAGAAAAGTACTTCAAAACGATAAGCAAGGAGGACAGTAGCTGGAGGGGAAAGTGGTTAAAGACAGTGTTCTCCTAAGCTGTCTACCTCATTCGTTCATTTTCATCTGGAAGTCACATTTTTTCATCTGGAAGTCACATTTATTCAATCAGAGTACGACAGACCGGTTTGATTTTTTAATAGAGAATATAGGTGAGGAAACAGTCATAAAAAGAAAAATCTTGGATGAGAATTTTGGCAGGGTTTATGTGCCACATGGGGTACACATTTTTACTTATTTTCTATGTGTTCTCCCTCCAAACTGAAAGTGAACTAGGAATAGAAGACTTTTATGAACAGAGGGGTATAAGACTAGCAGTTCTGAAGTACAGGGAAAGAAAGCCTAGGTAGCATAGGTAAAATGACTACTACATTTCAATCCATACATTTTAAATATTAGAGGGAAAATGGAACCAGGCACAGTCTGAGTCTGTATGTATCCCAATCCCACGTTTAAGTTCAATTCACATTTCTGTGTTATGTCATGAAAAAAGGTATTGGATTAAAATTATTGTCATTGATACACAGGTTGAGTTTTGATTGTCAGGAAGAAAATTTGACTAGGGTATTATTTCCAAAAGATTACATAGGAGAGATTTCCTAGTAAATATCAGTATTAAAGTTGCACTTTGTTTTTGGCTTTCATAAAATAGTTAATTTCTGTGTAAAGTCAGATTGCACTAGTGAGAACACTCAATTTTAGAATAAAAGCCTTGCCTCACAGTCACCTATGTGGTGGATAGGAGTTCTCTGTTTAGAATCTACTCCTAGAAACAGTTTCTGCACTTTGAATCAGAATATGCTTCCTTATACAAATGATTGGAAGACGTGGATATCCAGTAGTCTGAGGTATGCAGAAAAGTTACAGGTTCCTGACCTATAAAATTGGAAAGTTTGCATTGGCCTAGAAATTATACTTGAGAAATTTGCCTTTTCTTCTATGTATGCCAAGCAAGTTGGGGTGCAAAATTTGGGGAGATAGTTGAGCTTTATCATTGCTATGTCAGTGTTTTTTCAGAGGATTTCATCATATATTTTGTTTCCTTTTAGATTGATTTTTATTTTAAACATTTGGCAAAATAGAAGGAAAAATATTGACAAGTTCATTGTGCAATAGAAAATCCCTGAGGCAAAGAATATATTATTTCTATATGATCCACAGGATATCTGAGCTACTGTAGGTGATTAATGGATGATTGTACAGTTAGAATGGTGACCCAGCAGCAGAGAAAATGTTGGGCATAGTGGTTCTACACAAATTATTGTGGCCATATGCTACTTAATTATCATCATTTTGATAACTTTGTTTAAATTTACACATAGGATGGGCCTCCAGGGATATCCTAGCTAAAACACCAAACATCCATATCAATATTTAGATGATATACAAACCTAGTTACCAAGATAGCATATTTTATTACTACTTTCAGCATGTTTTTTTAGAACCACAAATGATTAATTTCATAGTTGAAATGCACAGATTGAATGGTTTGAAAATACGTGTATTCACCAAAAAAAAGTTTATTTGTGGTTCTTATTGTGAATCAAAGCTTGAAAGATACCTAATTAAAGTTCAAAGAAGTTGCTTTCAAATTGTATTCCAGCCCATTCTGAGATTTTTTTCTGAGCCAATGCATTAATCTGAAAGGGCTCTTTTGGGAAAGGATCTCTTAAATTTGCTTCCCAGAACCTTATGTTACTGACTATTCACTTCTAACTCCAAAAAATCTTTTACAGGATATTGTCTTGATTTTTATGTGGTTATGACTGTGCTTGCTAAAGCATGTTTTTTTTTGTTTTTGTGTTTGTTTTTGCGATACGCGGGCCTCTCACTGTTCTGGCCTCTCCCGTTGCGGAGCACAGGCTCCGTATGCACAGGCTCAGCGGCCATGGCTAACGGGCCCAGCCACTCCACAGTCTTCCCGGACCGGGGCACGAACCCGTGTCCCCTGCATCGGCAGGCAGACTCTCAACCACTGCGCCACCAGGGAAGCCCTAAAGCATGTATTTTAATGGCTGGTCGTTTGCCTGGTTAGAGACTGCTCTAAGCTACTAACATCATCAGTTGTTTTTAATAATTAAACTACAAAGCAATATATATGGCCATCTTAGCAGTGTTGAACAAGTTAAAACTGATTTTTCCCCCCACTACACTGTCCTTGTGCTGAGTGCACCACAATTAATTTTATTCTCCTATAATGTTTTTAGAGTGAGAAGAAATAGTTCAGTCTTTCAGTGCCCTGGAAAAGATACAGTGTAGTTTTCCAATACTCTGATACCAAAGTGACAGTTTGGACTACCAGAACTTTTATCAGTTAAAGTTGCTGTTATGAATTATACATCACTTCTGAGAGATAACAATACCAGCAGTTGATATTTCTTAATTAAAATATTTATTTAAGGAATCTTATTTTCTACTGAGTATTCAAATTATTTCCAAGACAGTATAGTAAGTAGGAACTTCATATAGAAAGAAACTTAGGTTACTAGAGAAAAAGAATCTAGCTCATTATCATCATTTCATCATCTATAAAATGGAGATTAAAATATGTGCTACAGAGATTTAACAAAGGATACATATATATCCTGGGACACAGTAATGTTCAAGAAATTTTGGTTATTGTTATGATTGTGAGTTCTACATAAAGTCATTGGGTTTGGTGAAGTTCTAAACCCTAAGGCTGTTAAATTAAAATCTCTACTTGTTAAGCAAAATATTTCAGTAATATTAATATATTTCTGTGCATTATATAAGTAAGACTTTGAATAATACATTTTTTAGAATGTGTTTGCTAATCCAACTTTTAACACACAGAGCAAGTTATGGAAAATTAAAATGGTTACAAATATTTCTTCAAATAAAGTAATAATAAAATTTATTTTTTAGTTCTTTAAAGTAGATTTTTTATAGACCTTTTTAACTTAAAATATGCACTTTATCAGAAATAATTTGTTAATTAATTTACTAGTAAACCAGTGATCTACATTTCCAAGAAAATTCAATTTGATAGGCTGTATATGGTCAAGAAGAGGAGTATTAAACTAGGAAGAGTAGAATGGAACAAGGCTAGGAAATGGATTTTTAAACCTCGGATATACACTTCCATTAATGCCTCAGTTGAAGAAACCATGTTCTACACTGCATAGTGTTTCTGCCAGAGACATTATTTATATGCAGTCTACAAGGAGATAACTAGACTAGGGGTCTGAAGTATTTGTTGCTAACAGAAATAATGTGATGGGCCAATTTTACTCCAGGCTAATGACTTCATTGACAACTTAAATGAACAAATTCTGTCAACTATAGTCATTTTATAAATTAAATGAGTACTACTACTGTGTTTTACATGATTTTTACTATATTCCAGAGAGATTAAATAATAACTTGGTAGTAGATAACCTAGGAAGAAGGTTTGAATTAACATTGATCATCTCAGGAAGCTTCTTGCTTTTGGAGGTTGGGGGTGCTCTTGGAGGTTGGTAGATATTTTCTACACCATTTTGACCTCTTAATAGCCAGCTATTTGTCTACTATATTCCTTTAGTCATAGCATGCAAATATCTATAGCTGCCTCTAATTTTACTCAAAAAGGAAGTTTTGATACAGCATTTAAATGGCTTCTTTTTTTAAATTTTTGTTGGAGTATAGTTGATTTACAGTGTTGTGTTTGTTAGTTTCAGGTGTTAAATGGCTTTTTCCCCCCCCTATTTCTTCTCTACTTTAAAAGAAAAATAATAGCAAAGCACTTTACAAAATGTTGTGAGAGATAATGAAAGAAGTAGCCCCAGCTCTACCTCTTAGTTTCCTTGATCATTCATTCAGTCTTTCAGCTATCTTCACCAATTCCAGATCCCTAAGGATGACTGTGGTTTGGGCAGCAGTGGGACAGAAATTTTAGCAACATAACTAAAGAATAAGGGAAAACTGTATGTGGACAAATGACTAACAGCACATTTTTCAAAGATTGTCAAGGATAGGACAGATATTTTAAAAATCCCGTTCAGGAGTTCCCTGGTGGTCCAGTGGTTAGGACTCTGGCATTCACTGCCGAGGGATCAGGTTCAGTCCCCAGTTAGGGAACTAAGATCCCACAGATCATGCGGCGTGGCCAAAAAAAAAAAAAAAAGTCGTGTCTTGATAATTTTATGTAAGTTAAAGATATGTTAATTTGGTTATTTTATCAGAATGCCATTTGGTAAAATACGTCCTCTAAAACATTGAATGTAATATTGAATCTTCGAAAGTCGTAATGGATTGTTAATTCTTTTTCCAGCAGCTCTTTATATCAAGGACATAATCATAACAAAAGTAGTACAGAAACAAAGTGAATTTGTCATTTGGTAGGCCAGCTTTATAATTGATTCATACTTTTATTTTCAAATAGTAATTAATGTTATAGGAGAGGATTTCTCAGGAGTTAGAAGTGAAGACGTAAGAATTGATAATCCTGAGTTTTATCAGCTTGGCTTCTCATCTCTTGGGGAGAATCCGTTTTCCTTTCTGCTACAGTTCTGTATTTTTAAGTCTTGTTAATTGTCCTCTCACAGGATAAAAGCTAGAGCAGAGTTTCTATGAGAATCTCTTTTAGTAAGTGCTCCACCGTCTTCAAGAGGAATGCAAAAAGATATGTCCTTCATTGCAATATAAAGTGGACCTAATAACCAAAAATCCTAAGTAATTTTGATTTCATTAAGTTGTTAATGCTTTTGTTGATACCGTTTTCAAGACAGAAAGCTTATTTTTAGTACTATTACATCAAGTCCTTGAACTTGTATCGAGAAAACAATTAGGACACAGAAGAGTTTCTTGTATCGAGAAAACAATTATGACACAGAAGAGTTTCCTTTCTGCAAGCAACTGGCAGAAATGTTACATGTTTGATTATATAGCAGTTTTTATTCCCTATATATTTTAATGATCCCCAAGCTGTTATTCATCATAAAAAGAAAAAAAATTTAAAACCTTATTCAAATTTGTCTTTGAATATCCATGTACTCCTTTTGGGGGGGGAGGGGAGAAGTGACTTCAAAGTGGTTTGTATCCATTTCTGTGGAGTTTCTTGAGTTTTATTTACCATTTTACAAAGATTTTATATGTTGAGATGGATGTATATTATGATTATCACCTATAGACTCTTAAGGTGGAATTGCCTTTCCATAATTTAGAAAACAAAGTTCTTGCAAGATTAGGCAGGAGAAGAGGATGGAATTACACCAAAACGTACGATCTTATAACATAGAGTTTTAGAAAATAACAGAGCACAATAAATTTTCTTCTCCCGCCTCCTTCCCAATAGTGTACAGGCTGTAATCCCTCCCTAGATTATAAGTCTATGAATTTGAAAGAACAGAAAGAATTTGATAGCATTTAATTGCAGCAAAGGTTTTACTAAACAACTTCTTTTGGAGCCCTTGCATCTTACTTCTCAGTGTTTCTGAAGGAGCCAATGATAGTTATTCTTGATGCTGTAGCAACTGAAGAAAAAGACCCTGAGCGTTCCATTAAATAAAAGTACCAAGTTTATAAAGTATGTCATTGCATGTTAATATTCTTTGATTCCCTAAAAACTAAATATGGTTCTCAAATGTGTGTGATTTTCATCTGAATCAAAGGGAGTCATGTACACAAAGCTAGAAAATGATGCAATGCCACTTTTGAAATATAGAGTGTTTCTATAACACTTGCTTTGAACTTTAAGTGAGAACCATGCAGATGTGAGAAAGAGTTATGACAAGGACAACCTAATTTAAGTTTTATAAATTTTAGGAAATGTCATCTTTTTATTGGTTTCAGAGACTTTTTTCAAATGTTTTAAACACAATTTTCAGATAACAATAATGAAAAGCTGAGCCCCAAACCAGGGACAGGTGAACCAGTTTTAAGTTTGCACTACAGCACAGAAGGAACAACTACAAGCACAATAAAACTGAACTTTACAGATGAATGGTAAGTTAATATTTTTGTGAAGATGTTCTTAGCCATTTTGTAGGATTGTATTAGATATTATTTTTAGCACTTCATCATCTTTGTTTTGCAATAATACATTGGTTCTCAAACTTTAGTGTGCTTCAGGATCGCTTGGAGAGCTTGTTAAAACACAGATTACTAGACCCCACTCTCAGAGTTTGAGATGGAGTCAGAGAATTTGCATTTCTAAAAACTTCCCAGGTGATACTAATATTGCTGGTCCTGGGATATTTCTTCTGATAGAAAATGCAAAAGATAAAAATAATCAATCACCAATAGACCACCAGTGCAAAAATTAATAAACCTAACATTTTGGAGCTTTTTGCAGTCTTGGTCCTATGTAAAAGGTATGTGTATGTGTATATATACGTATATATTTTTGGTTTGAGTTTTAAAACATGATTTTAATCATACCTAATATATTCAGTTCTCCCCTGCATTTATTTGAGTTAACTTTATAGTAAATATTCCCACAATACTACTTAGTTTTCATAAGTATTATTTTCTGTATAACAGATTCCATCAAGTGGATGTACCATAGTTTTACTTAACCATTTCCCTTTAATTAGGCAGTGAATTTATTTGTTTATTTTTACCAAATAAAACTATAATGAATATCTTTGTTTACAAGCTTTTTCCTACCTTTAAGGTTATGGATTTGGGATATTTTTCCAGAAATAAACTATATCTAGATTGAAAGATATTACAAAATTATTTTCAAAAGGATAATCTGTTATTACATTTCTCCCAGCACCATATGAAAGTACATGTTTTGCTGTCTCCAGACCAATGTTCAATATATTCATTTATTTGTAACATATATTTGATTTTTAAATTATTTTTATTTAATTTATTACTGATGAGTTTGAACTTATTTAATAGTTGTGTAGATTCTTTTTAATGACATTTCTGATTATATTTATTGTTCATTTAATCTAGTTAAATCTTACATTAAAAAAAAATCTAGTTATGTGAACTCCTTAAATTCTTTGCCACTGTCTCATTGCCTTGTGTGTGAGAGAGACAGCACCCAAAATTTTGTACTTGAATTTATTACTATTATTATATAAATTAATATATAGATAATCAATCTTTCTTAATATATAATTAATTATATATTAATATAATTATATGTGATAAATACAGGGTGATTATATTAATCATTTAATAACCAATATATTGATTATCCTATATGATTAATATATTATTATATTAACATATTTAATTGTATATTATTATATATTATGTTAGTATGATATATAATATTGCATATAAATAATATATAATATAGTTATATATTGTTTATTAATATATAATTAATTATATGTTGATATATGATATTTATTTATTCCAATTCACTGGTTTCCATTTGTGTTTCTGTGTGTTTTTAAATATTAAATGCTTCGATTAAATAGGATTTTCACATCTTATTGAATACCTTTCTACATTCCAAAGACTGTTCTAGACACTGGGAATGCATCAATGAAAAAAATAGACAAAAATATCTCTGCCCTATTGGAGCTTACATTCTAGGTATGGGAGGCAGACAATAAACATAATAAGTGAATTGTGTAGTATGTTTGATGCTATTAAGTGCTATGAAAGAAAATAAGACAGGTAAAGATGTTTGGGAGATCTAGGGAAAGGGTAGGCATCATTGAGAAGATGATATTTGGACAATTTGAAGGAGTGAGCCATGCATATATCTGGGGGAAGAGCTTTCTAGGCAGAGAGAAAGCCAGTACAATGGCTCTGAAGCAGAAGCAGTCTTAGTATGTTCAAGGATCTTTAAAAAAAAACAACAATGTAGCTGGAGTAGAGTGACCAAAGGAGAGAGTAGTAGCAGATAAAGTCAGCCAGGTAAGTGAGAAGGGTCTTTAAAAGGTTAAAGGATATCTCTGGTTGCTGTGTAGAGAATAGGCCTTAGATAGAAGCTGGGAGACCAGATAAAAGGCTTTGGCAGTAAGCAAGGTGAGAGGTAGTGGTGTCTTGGACCAGGATAGGAGCAATGGAGGTAGTCAGAAGAGATTGGATTCTAGATATATATTTGAAGGTACCATTAATAGAATTTCCTTAGGAACTCTAGTGTTTGACCTCAACTTTTAAAAATAATGATATCTATGGCCCTTTTTCTTAGTACATGATTTAAGATCACAGAAGATTGTCATAGTTATTCTTAAGTCTTTTCTATTCTCATGTTTCTGTACAGAAGGGACTGATATCTTACAAACAATCTCATCTGAACATTTTTTAACCAAACATCTTTAGTCCCACTCTTCTTTTGAATGCTACTTTTCCTTCTTTAAAAACTGACCATGAATTATATTCTCTTATTTCTTTATCAAAAAAGTAATTAACTTTTTTCTGATTATGAAAGTATTCTGTATTCATTGTAAAAAAAAAAAAATTCAAAAGAGTATGCAGTCTTTTTCATCTATGCCAGCATGGTGTCTTGCTTTTATTTTAGTTTCTTTGATCCAGATAAGGCAATTGAGCACACTGACCAAGAGTTTGGGCTCTGAACCTGACTAGCTGTTGAACCTCTCTAAGTATCAGTTTTCTCATCTGAAAAAGGGCATATTTAATAGAACCTACCTCAGACTTTGTTGGGAAGATTTAATGAGAACATGCAGAAAAAGTACATAGCACTTAGCACGTGATAGGCTTTAAATAATTGTTAGCTACAATAGTCATCTTTTATAAATTGCCTTTCAAGTCCTTTGCCCAGTTTTTTACTGTGGTGTTTATCTTTTTCTTATTGATTTATAAGAGCTATATATTATAGAATTAAGTGAGGGTAATATCATTTGTCTTTCATTCGTTGCAGATATTTTTCCCAGTTTGTTGTTTGTCTTTCAGTTTACTTATGGTAGTTTCGCTTTATGGTTTCAGCCTGTGAGCTGATACTCCTTGTCCTTCCCAGGATTAGGGGGAAAGTTTCTTCTTGTTTTCCTCTTATAGTTCTGTGATTTTATATCAAAAATATATGTTTAATCCTTTTACAATTTATTTTACCATAAAGTATGATGTAGAGCTTATAGCTCAATTTTTCTACATGGCTTTTCCCTTGTCCCAGTACCATTTATTGAGCAATCTAGTCGTTTATCTGTGATTTAAAATGCCATATTAACACATGCTAAATGTATTTACTTGATTACTTTGTCTTTTCCACTAATGGCTCTGTATTCCTACATCAATGCCATAATGTTTTAATTATCATAACTATTCTACATTGAGCATTTTATTTAAGCCTGTATCATAGCTTTCTCAATGGAAAAAAAAAAGATTTATATATCACATTGGCTTCTCTTTACCAAAATTGCTATGCATTTCTTTCTGGCTAAAAAGAAATACGTGTTCATTGCAAAAAAATCAGAATCTAGAGAGAAAGTGAAAAAAATCACTTACAGTAATCCTACTGAGATGACATTTAACATTGGTGAATATCCTTTCTGACATTTTTCTCTGCTCATATACCTATGTAGATATACATTTTTCTTAAAACTATATTATATATGGATGCCCTTTTAAAAAAATCAAATTGACTTCTGCAATTAACCTAAAAAGATTTTTATAAAATTTTGACAAAAGTTCCATGATAATTTGCATTGTTTATTGAGTCACTGCTGTTTGTCTATAATTAACGTTTTTTAAGTTACTGTAGCTGTTCAGTTTCTTTTTCTTGTTCACATCTATACTATATTTAAGAAATTGTTGCATTTCTGTGAATTTAATTTTAATCTTAGTCAGATTGTTATACATTTTCCTCTATTTTCCTTCCCACTCAGTCCCCTTCTTACACATATGTCATGATTTGTCACAGAATGTTCATTGAAAATTATTTATTTAAATTGGTCTGGTATTCTGCTCTAGCTAAAAATTTTAACAGAATTAGGATCATCATCAGGTAGGTATTAAAACTAAAACAGAAAACATTATCCTTCTACAAAACCATGGTGCTCAATCACTTGCCATATTTGAACAACAATCTATAACTGGCAGTGGTCCACAGAGGGCAGTTCAAAGACCAAAGAAATTTCCAGGCCTCTTTTCAAGTATTAATTTAAAAGTAGCCTAGAACAACAAAGTCTAAAAGGACCTATGATCAGAGTCTGTAAAATCATTAAGAATTTGAATGTGGTGAACCATCTGTAGTGAGAACAAGAAGAGAGATTATATAATTAAGTTAAAATTCAATAGAGAGACTTGTAAAAATATATACCAGATCGTAGAAGCATCAAAATAGTGAAGAAGTGGTCCTTTCATATTTTTAAATCTCTTTTTAAATACTAAAGTGGATTAGAATAACCCCCTAGACTTTCTAAAGTGATGTTTTTCAAGTACTATTAAAATAATAAATCCTGTATTTTATTTGTAGTCAAGTTTTTTGATCAACTTCTCTAGTTGTAAAATATAAAAATTATCCTAAAAGTTCATGCTTATTAACTTCTTGGTGGGATCACTTATCTTGTCTTGATGGTAGGAGCAGTACTGCCTCAAGTTCTAGAGGAAATGGGAGCCACTGCAAATCTGAGGGTCAGGAGGAATCCTTGGTCCCACAGAGCTCCATGCAACCATTAGGAGGAGAGAATGAAGCAAGTAAGATGTTAATTTTGTTTTTGTCATGACAAAACCCAGTGTTGGATGTTTGCCTATTTTTCGGGTACCTCAGTGCTACAGTTTTGTTTCTTGTTTTTAATCAATTACTTTTGCCGCGATAGTCCAGTTACTGCTGTTGATAAACAGATAACAAACGCAAAAGATAAGGACCTTAAGCATTTAAGATGGGACGTCACAGTAAAGCACAGTTCCCCTCTGCGGACACAGTGGCCAGGATAGATGGTCATCGTACTGACAGTACGTTAGAAAGAAATGTTGGTTTGAATTATCTTTACCATTTTTATACCTAGCAGTGAAATACAGAGTACCAATCTTGATTTTTTCAAAGAGTGTAGGTGGTTTATGGAGGGAAAAAAGGGATAAACTTTAAACAGGTTATGAGTAAATCCTGTTTCATACGAGAAGTGCCATTTAGAGTATGTTTTTAGAACCCTTTCCTAGAATAGTTTTATGTGATCATCAAATGAAATTTAGGGGTTAGTATAGCCTAGAACAGAGTAGATTTTCAGTACATACTTGATAAATGAAGGAATAACTGAATTGTTTTTCATTAAATGAATACATACCTCAGTATAACGGAGCTAACAAGAATAAAGTACGTATAAGATGACTGTCTGGTAAGCAAATGTCCAGTTAGGAACAAAAAAGACTGATCCTTCATGGGTCTTGGAATGAAATCCAGAAATAAGTATTTTCAATGGCCAAACAGAATTTATGGTGGGGCTAACTTTGCTATTTGTTCATGCTAGTTCAAATTAGACCAAATGCATGACAAAAGGGCAGAAAAATACTCAGTTTTAAGTTTAGATTCTCTGAAGTTTAGAGGAAAAAAAAGCAAGATTGAGAAATGTCAGTTGTGAGGGCTAATCTAAAGCAGAGATTCTTCACATGGAGTTCATGAAGGTCCACACATAGGCTTTAGGAAGAGGCAGTGGGCACAATTGCACATTTCTTCCTAATAGCGTTTTACAGTTTTGTGGGTACATACATAGTATTTGCATTACACTGGCAGGGCGAGGTTTTATCTGAGTGTCAAAAGTTTCTACGACCCCAGAAGGGTTAAAAACTGCTTATATATAGGAAAGCTGGAGTATTCAATTGGTGTTTATTTTTCTAAAAAACAAAATTAGGATTTAATGATAATTTGGTTGAATTCCCAGAAGCTCCTGAAGAATCATCAGAGGATGTGACAACACTTCAGGGAGGTACGTCTGCAGAAAGCACAGTTCAGAACAGTATAGATATAGGTGAGTTGTCATGTTCTTTTTAGATAATTCCTTCATATAGGAAAAAGAAGCCTTAATCTGTATTAGTCTCTCCAGAGTTAGAGACCATTTCCAAATAGATGTGTTGTGGAATTTTGTTCTTCATATAGGGGGATTAGACTTTATATTAGAAATTGTCTGTGTCAGCTCTGAAGTTAGATTAAATAATTAGTGTTGCCAACATGACCAATTGTAACTACTTATTTTCTGACAGCACAATCAGATAAGTTTACTTTTGAGCCATTGGATTCCGGTTCAGGAGAAAGGAATGACTTCAATCTTGATAGCCCTTGTGGGGTTCCCGAAGAATCCACTTTGTCTGAAAAAGGCAAGGAACCAGGAACTTCAGATCAAACTAGCACTGAAAGTGCTACCAGTCAGAGTACCAGCAATCCCGAACCTCAATCACAAACAGAAGCCATTGGGCCTTTGGCTCATGAGGAAACATTGGCCAGGGACTCTGCTCTCCAGGACACAGATGACAGTGATGATGACCCAGTGCTGATCCCAGGTGCAAGGTATCGAGCAGGACCTGGTGATAGGTTGGTAAATTTTTAATTAACATGAACTATAAAGAGTATAATTCACAAGCCTTTGTTTGAAGTCACATAAAGGAGTTTCTCCATTGTTGACAGCTTTTTCTTCTAAGGGTGTCTCAGTCATATAAACTCATAGAATTTTCTAAATTATAAATAATTTCATGTATTACATTCTTTGAGCAAACTGTGGAGAATAGAATGTCTCATTGCTCTGTATCTTCAGCACTAAGGCTTCGTCCTCAATTTACAGATCAAGAGAAAGGAATGTTGAGAATGACCAACAGGTTATTTATGAAGTTAGTTATATTTAGTTGTCAGATTGCCCTGTAGACATCCTGGCCTTTATCGGTTTTGGGTTTTTTTTAACGTTCAGTTTTTCTGCTTCTCTCTTGACCCTGGATTAAGGTAGCGTGATAAAGTTCTCTTTTTGAGAACAGTATGTTTTTCTCTGACTTCTACTAAACTTAGTAACTCAATTTCAAAAATGAAAAATCACACCAAGTAACAAATATTATAACTACAGTAAAGAATTAAATTGCTAATACGTTCATATACTTTTTCCATTTTTCATATTATGTGTTCATAAGGATATATTTTATTTTTTAGTAGATAAAGTAAATCTTTTAAACTATATTGCATTCCATACATTTCTAAAGCTATTTCCATAATCAGTGCCATCATATCTCATTGTAAGTTCTGTCTTCTTCCAGAGAATGAAATTTTATCTTTAAAATCCTAGCTTACACAAGCATGAAGAACCCACATCACATATTTTTATGCTCAATGTTCTGCTATTTATAAAATATGCTGACATTTCTGTCAAGTGAAAAGATTAATTTCCCATTAAAGAATGGCAATGTTATATAATGATTAAGAGCATAATGATTTATATTCTGTTTTTACCATTTACTAGCTGCTTCATCATTCAAATTACTTAATGTCTCTTTAAGGTTCAGTTTCCTTATCTATAAAATGGGGTTATGATTGTCTAGAATTGTTGTCAGAATTTAGAAAAAAATCAATCAGTGCAAGGACTTGTCTCAAATTGAAAGCACTGAATAAATGACAGGTGTATTAAACAACCAAGATATTCTGTGTAGCTACTTAGACTTTAAAAAGCAATTACAGTAAGAATGGTTACAGGGATAAAGACTAACAGAGGAGAAGCAAAATTCCTGAACGTTGTAGCTTGCAGTTCAGTGAAACTGCCTTTTCTTAACTATGAAGATAGATATGTATCTTCCTTTAGTCATATTTGGTCAACGTGTTTACTTTGCAATGACCCTGTTTTTAAATGTAGAGGGAGTAATCTTTGCTTATATTTGTATTTAGAGACTAATCAAACATCTTCTTGTTACCTGCCACACATTAGTCTTCAAATTCTTAGTATATATTTTAGACAAGTAAAACTTAGTTTCATTTCTTTCCATACCCAGAGGGAGTCCCTTACAATATTATTACCACTTGATGTATGCAGAGAAGGTTGGCAAGCATAGCACAATTTGAAAATCAAGTTGATGGTTTCTAAAACCCTGGGTGGAGAGCTAGAGTCTATAAGTATTTTAAGTTCGTAAATTTATGGCTTTCTAATGATGTAAGCAAACATATGTCCTTGGTTTTTTTCTGTACTTACATAGCTTAAAATGATACTAAGGTCATAATGGAAAATAAAATTTAAGTATCAACTTCTAGTAAAATGCACCATGTCACTTACCAGGTCTGTTTGTTTAAATAAGAAATCATATATTTTTGGTAAATATTAGACACTTGCAAAAAATCATAATTATTTAGCATCTTCTATTTAGGTTAATTATTTAACACTTTTACCTAACCTGCTTTATAGCTGAGGAAACTGAGGTGCTAAGCAGGGGTTTTATATATTCTAGACTTAAGGAGATTTTTTTTTTTTACACAGTAGTATAACATGAATGAGAAAGGAGGATTTGTGGGGAGAGTGGGTCCTATAGAATGCAAAATGTCTTGCAGCATATTGTCCTTATTTTGGATATCTGACTAGAAATGATAGTGTATTTCTATAGAGTGTTATCACTTACTTATCATTTTCATAATACTTAGATGATTTATATGTTTTAGCGATTCTCCTGAGATTTGGATCTGCCACAAAATTGACACCTGATAGCTTCCTTGACCCAAGAAACCCAGGTGCTGAACTAGACTAGCAGACTCTTTTAGAGGAGAGATGATCAGGGACAACAACCTGGAAGTGACCCCACTTCACGCACATACTCTTGAATTCATGCTCTCATGGTTAGGTCCAGATTTGAAACCACCTCTGGGTCTACATTTGCTTCCCTGCTTTTTTTGTATTTTAAACTAAATATTATTAATATTCTGTACACTCAGTTTAGGTATTTAACCTTAGTTTGTCCTATATATTATTTTGTTTTATTCTATAGGACACAGTAGTAGTAACAGAAGAATAATAAAATTCTTCCCATTGAGAAAGTTAACTTACTGAAAAGAGAAGACAGATACACAAGCCATTTATAAGAACATGGAAAACAGTTTTAATAAATATATGAAATAAATACCATATTATATATGTATATATGTGTATATACACACACACACACACACAAAGTTGTGCATACTGAGGTAATGCTAAAGTGATTATAGTGACTGTTTCACAGTTACATCAGTTTTCCTTTGAAATTTGTATTATTCTTTCCTAGCTATTTACCAAAAATTTGTAAATGGTGGAAAATCTTCCTTCTGACTTTTCTCTAAGTAATTTTGATAGTTCCTAACTTCCTGAGCACCATCTTGATTAAATCTTGAACTACCTATATAAAATGTACTTTTCATTTCTGTACCTTTCTAAGGGCTGTTCATCCTTCAGAAAACTGCCCATTTATCTTACTTCTAAATTTGGAGGAATGGGTATGTTGACTTTTATTCTAAAGAGAGAAAGTTTAAGAAATTTTGCTTCTTCAGAACATGAAAAGAATAATTTACCAGCTTATAAATAGGCATATGAATTTTGAGAATTTCTATTTCCAAAGGGACAAAGAATTTCAAAGCTCTACTGTAAAAATACCATTTGGTTCTTAGAATCTAAGGAAACATTTCACACTTGGATGAAATGCCCAACTAAA
Organism: Aethalodelphis obliquidens; assembly: GCF_003676395.1. Classification (NCBI taxonomy): domain Eukaryota; kingdom Metazoa; phylum Chordata; class Mammalia; order Artiodactyla; family Delphinidae; genus Aethalodelphis; species Aethalodelphis obliquidens. Next base: position 12,318,118 of record NW_020837999.1, on the reverse strand, counting down.
AGGATGCATGTCTTAAAGGTCATTAAGAAACCCAGTCAAGATTAGTTTGGTTAGGCTAGAGGTGGTCCCAAAATTGAAAATGGTAAAAGAGTCTATACTTAGATCTGTACTTTAATTTGTATGAAGAATTACATAGTGGATCTCATAATTTTTTTGCCACACATTTAATTTTTTAAATGAAACCTAAAAAGTTTATAGCTAAGCCATTTTCAACGCATTTAACAAAAATATCAAAACAGTTCTTTGCAACACAAAGTTATGATTTTTTAATAAAGATTTACATTCTTATAATTTGGTTAAATAAATATGACCCAGGTTTTAATTTCTGAGCTGAGAACAAGCATGAGAAGGAAATGTCTTAGAAAATAAAGGCCTTAACAACTAACATAGGTATTTTAAAATGGAATGCTCTGCTCATTAACTATAGCTAGTCTCGGTATAAATATAACTGGGACTCTCTATAGCAGAGGTCAACAGACTTTTTCCTAAAAAGCCAGATAGTAAATATTTTAGGCTTTGTTGGCCAAGAGGCAAAATGGAGGCAGTTATGTAGGCACGTCTATAATCATTTAAAAAATGTAACCATTTACAAATGTAAAAACTGTTATTCTTCTATGGGCCATTAGAATAACAGGCAGCTGGCCAGATTTGCCCCAAGAGCCATAGTTCGCTGATCCCTGCTTTATAGCAAATAAGTCTTATAGAGAGAAACCAAGCTATAGTGTATGGTAAATGCCTCTATTGACAGATAACCAAAGTTTAAAACAGTGAAATCTATGAATCACCACGTTCGGTCCCCTTTAACTTTGTCTACAGCAGGAACACAGAACGTTAAATGGAAACTAAATTGAAGAAAGAAACAATTAATCAAACATATACTTTCTAATATGGTATAAAAAAAGCAATAAATGAAAGGAGTATGTGTTTCTCTTAGTGATTTTATATATTGGATTTAGAAACATAAACAGGTGCCCTTGGAATGAAAGGAAAGTGGTCAGGTATATTATTTAGATGGTCTTCATGTAAACTGTTTTCACAGCGCCAAATCCACCTTCTAGTAAACAGAATGATGGCCTGGCTGATAGCTCTTCCTCTTGCCAAACCCAAGAGGTTTTTTGCTCTCTAAAAAAAAGACAAGTATCTAAGTAAACTTCCTGAAGAAGTTCTCACATAGTCTTGAATAGTTTTTAGTTAATAGACTCAATTAAGATACTGTAAAGATTTTTTATGTAAAGATTAAAGATATTAACTGTATATTGCCTGTTAGTTACTTTTTTAAAAAATATTTATTTGCATAGAAATTTGGTTCCATTTACCTACTCTGGACTCTATGGAACATGGCCTTCATTTTTAAAGCCAAAATTCTTTGCATACTGTAAATTTGCTGTCATCTATTTAGTCATCATTATAATCACTTTTTCAGTATTTCTAGTGATTCAAGTTTATTCTTTATTAAAATTGCAGAGGAAAAGTAATCTTAGAGAAAGAACTGAACTCCTAGGGAGTTAAAAGCTCTATTATTCTTTGCTTGCTGGTTATACAGTCTTATGGTTAGGACAAATGAGCCAGCTCAGGACTTAATTATTTAGTTCCCAAAGAGCAACTCAGCCCTGGGGAGCTAGTGTGTTCCAGTTGAGGGTATCGATAATATGAATCTGAACCTAACAGGGTTAGGTTCTAATTTTTTTAAAAGATAAAAGGGATTAAGTGCAATGTCTTCCTTCTAATCTATCTTCAGTGAGTGTTTCTGTTTCCTTAATTTGCTCATACACATTTAGTTGAATGACATATTCTCACATAATACCCTAAGTCACAAAGGGAAACAAAAGTATTTTAGATTTAGATGATTAACGATAAAAAGTGGTGGCCTTAATGCTTTAAATATTTGGTTCTTTGAAGTCTTTGTGAGTGACTTTAGTTATTGTGTTCCCTTCACTAGATTTAATATCAGAGGAACAACAATAGGTGATAGAATAATGAGGTAATTCAGTATGTTCCTTCATTATTTTACTTTTTCTTTATGATGAATTTGCAGGTCCTCTTTTTCCACAGCTAACCACCTTTCCTATTAACAGTTAATACTTCTTTGAACTTAACTGAACTCTAAGTGCTAAGTATTATAAAGCGGGTTGCTTTTCACAAACTATATTTAGCTGCATGTACTGCATGGGAATAGAATGAAAAGAAATTTCCTGTGTGCAGATATAATTGATGTTCACTTCAAGTGTGTCATATGATAAAGTAACTATAATGTGAAATGATGTATTTTAAATATTAGTTACTTGCTTTGACTATTTTGTTGAAGAATGCAACTTATGTTTTTCTAAAACTTGATTGGAGGTAACAATTAGCAACTTTCTGGTATTATTCAAAAATGCTCCTTTTCCTTGAGATCAGTAACAAAAAATGGACTTGAGTCTAATTCTGTGCATAGTTTTAAGATTCTGATTTTTTTAAAGAAAGCAGTTTTCTCATAAATCGGTTAGTAACTTAGCATCACATGTCAAGTGATACATAACTCTCAAACACTTCTGTAATTTGAAGACTAGCAAGGGGGTACATTTTTAAATGTTACTTTAAAGTGAACCTCAGTTCCATTATTCATTTACCCAAAACCTGGGTTACTGACAAAATTGACCTTGTACCTAATTCTAGTGGCACGTGTCTGTTATTTATCATATGTTTCTTAAACAAAGGGGAATATGAAACATATAGCAACAATCAGAAATGTAAAATTAGTAGAGTTCCTCATGGGGAATACAGAAATGATGAAATAAGCCAGAAATATTGTAGCTACATAGAAAGCCCTGGTTACCTCCCATTCTCACAAGGATTCTCATATAAACATCTCAAAATTGTTTTTGCTTTTGTGCTGGTGTTTATAGACTTTTTTAACATTAAGGTATATTTGGAGTAACTTTTTGCAAACTAGTCTGTTGGTAATTAGCACTTTCTAATTAAATTATAGTAGAATGGAATTTGTTTCAGGGCTTTTTGATTTTCTGACTTATACCCTGCATCCTAAGCACACAAAGCCAATTTCTACTTTTACAGTGAAGATTGCAACCTAAAAGTACCATGTCGCTCTAAGTGAGTTACAGAAAAGCTAAAACGTTGGAGTGGAAGGCATTCTGTGTTATGGCTGTTGCCAAGAATTGCTCATACTCTACATCAGCCATATTCGGAGTGTCTCTGAATACACCTTATGCCTCCATATCTTACTCTGTGTCCTCTAACTGAAATGACCTCCTATTACCATCACCATCATTTTGGCCACCTCAACTTTCAACATGAATCTTTTTTTTTTTTTTAATATTTATTGATTGATTGATTTTTGGCTGTGTCGGGTCTTAGTTGCAGCACATGGGCTTCTCTCTAGTTGTGGTGCGTGGGCTCCAGAGCACGCGGGCTCAGTAGTTGTGGCGTGCAGGCTCTCTAGTTGCGGCATGCAGGCTTAGTTGCCCCGTGGCATGTGGGATCTTGGTTCCCCGACCAGGGATCCAGCCCATGTCCCCAGCATTGGAAGGCGGATTCTTAACTACTGGACCACCAGGGAAGTCCCCTCAACATGCATCTTAAGCTGCTCTTTTTTGAAATTTTTCCTGGCTATACGTTGCATAATCCCAAGTAGGATTGAACATATCTTCTGTGTGCATTTATATGTATCTGTTATGCTACCTGTAACACTTTATTGTGTATATGTGTGTATATGTTTCCCTATGTAAGATGTAAGCACCTTTAAGGCCAGCATACATACGTGAATACATAAATAAAAGTTGACAAAGAAGACACCTTTTTATCTAAAACTATAGCTAACTAAATTTTTATTCATATTTCCTTAGATAATCCAGCTTATTGTCTTCTTCCTCTGCTTCCTAAAAGTTGAAATAAATGAAAAGCTATGAATTACTTTTTTAGGAGTCTGGCAACATTTCCACACATTTGATGACTTGCTAGAAAGACTCACAGAACTAAGAGTCACTTGTAATCATGGCTATAGTTTATTATGACAAGAGAAAAACACATCAGATGGAATCTGGAAAAATCCAAGCATAAGCTTCCAACATTCTCCCACCCAGTGTGGTCCATACAATGTGCTCATTCTTCCAGCGATAAAAAGCAGTTAACACTTGTGTAGTGTTTCTGCCCAGAGAAGCCTGCTTAATGAAGACTCGAAATCCAGCAGTTTTATTGGGGCTGATCAGATAGGCACCCTCTGCACCCAGCCACAACCCCCTAAATTCCAGACCCTGAAGGAAAGTAGGTGTTCACCATGAATCACATTATTTGTACAGACTGTCTAGGCAAGCAGGTACATCAGGGTTCAGTGTCTCAGACAGGCAGAACAATGGAGGAAACATTACATAAAGGTCAAGTTCTCTTTAGAGGTAGAAGCATCAGGCCTGCTAGCCTTTATTTTTATTTACTAACACATTTTGAGGCAAAGAATACAATCTGCCTGCCCCCACCACCACCCAGACACAAAAGGACTAGAAACAGCAAGATTCTCTAGCAACTCATCCACCTCTCTTATTTCGGATACTTGTAAAAGGTATGTGTTGAAATGACTGAAATTCCAATCCAGAGACCTTGTTGGTGACAGTAGATGACTTAGTAACACTAACATGGCTTTTACTATAAACAAGTGCTTTAAAGAACTTAAAAGTATTATTTTTATTTACTTATTTATTTATTTTTCGGTACGCGGGCCTCTCACTGTTGTGGCCTCTCCCATTGCAGAGCAACAGGCTCCGGACGCGCAGGCTCAGCGGCCATGGCTTACGGGCCCAGCCGCTCCGCGGCATGTGGGATCTTCCCGGACCGGGGCACGAACCCGTGTCCCCTGCATCGGCAGGTGGACTCTCAACCACTGTGCCACCAGGGAAGCCCAAAAGTATTATTTTTAGAAACACAAGTAACATATCTTTTCTAAATTTCTATTCATAGATTCATTTGGCCAACAAACTTTTTTTTAATTGATAATTTCAAGGTAAATTTGAGCTTAACTCAGAATAATCACAAACTCTAAATTTGGAGGCTCAAGTCAATGAGGTTTTCTTTCTAAAAACCACTAAGTTAATATGAGAAAAATGTATATATAGTATAAATTAAGAGAATTGAACTTCGTATACTGGTATCTAGAGTTAAAATGAGCATATTCAGTGAGGCATAAGTAAGTAGAATTTAACTTATTCTTTTGTTTTAATATCTTTTGCCTAGGGAATGTTTCTTTGACACATACCATAGCAACTTGGTTCTCGTCCCAAAGTCTTATAGCTGTTCTGAAAATAGAGAAAATATTTATTACAGAAACTCTCCTGTTGCAGGGGGCAGGGGAAGAGGTAGGGATTGAGAATAGCATCCATGTGCTTATAAAAACCTAATATTTTGATCTTTGAATGGAAAAAGTCAATCTCAAGTTTTATAAATAAATGCAAACTCAACTTATTTTTATTTATTTATGTATTGGCTGCGTTGCGTCTTTGTTGCTGCGCGTGGGCTTTTCTCTAGTTGTGGCAAGCAGGGGCCGCTCTTCTTTGCGGTGTGCGAGCTTCTCACTGCAGTGGCTTCTCTTTGTTGCGGAGCACGGACTCTAGGCAGGTGGGCTTCAGTAGCTGTGGCACGCAGGCTCAGTAGTTGTGGCTTGTGGGCTCTAGAGCACAGGCTCAGCCAATAGCTGTGGCACATGAGATTTGTTGCTCCCGGACCAGGGCTTGAACCCGTGTCCCTTGTGTTGGCAGGCAGATTCTTAACCACTGTGCCACCAGGGAAGTCTGCAAACTCAACTTATTTTAAGATGGAAAGACTTAATCTTTGATTAAGCCATCTTTTTCTACCCTAATATTTTGTTCTTTTACAAGCTATTTTAATAATATCAATAGTATTGATTAATTTTACCACTCTAGCTATATGTTTTGTTGTTGTTGTTTTTTGGCCACGCCACCTGGCATGGGGGATCTTAGTTCCTTGACCAGGGATGGAACACATGCCCCCTGCACTGGAGGCACAGAGTCCTAAGCACTGGACCGCCATGGAATTTCCATCTCTAGCTATATGTAAATACGTTTTATAAAAGGATTTTTTTTTACCATGTTGAAAACAATGAGCAAAGTAATTCACTTTATATTTTTAGTGCTATTTAAGAATGTCTTTTTGTAGTTCGGCCTAGTTGTCTTTTTAACTACTAAATGTGCCAGTTTAATATCTTTTTTAAAAAATAAGGCTTATAGACTCTTTCTGATTGATGTAACTTTCTAATTTGAGCTTGGAGACATCTTAAGAAATTTTGCTGACCATTTTATAAACAGAATTTTCTAGAATATGAAGTATTAAAAATAAAATATAAAGACTCAGGGAAGAGAAAAGGATCAAAATGTAAAGTCAGGAATCTAGGTTTTATTTTCTTAGGTCAAATGTACTTCCTTCAGATTCACTGTCTTTTTTTCCCATCTATTAAATGATATTTTCAAAATAAAATAATAGCTAATACTTTGAGTTGTTTTTACTTTGAAATTCCCGGATAATCAGTTTTGTATTGATTAGTTAATTCAATAAACTATATGAACCAGACACTGTCGTGGATGCTGGTGATATAAGGATAATGAAGACACATTCTCTCTGAGCTGTTGGTTCAGTGAGATACACAGACACGCATAAATAATTACAACACAGTAATTGCAGTGATAGAGCCTTGCATAGGCAATGGGATTATTAAGGGCCTAATCTGAGGAAAGGGAGAATTGTATTTTTATAATTCTTGGTTTGTGACACACTATCATTGTTGATTCATGGTTGGCTCATTTTCTTTATTATTTATTAATGTAATAAATACCCATGAACCCACCACCCAACCCAAGAACTAGAAAACTGCTAGTACCTTAGATCTACCTATACTCCTCCCCATTCTGTCCCCCTGCCCACTATACCAGTGGTAATCATTCATCTGAATGTTATGTGTATCGTGCCTTGCTTTAAAAAACAAAGAATTACCAGATAATTACCAGACGTAAATGCAAAAACAATGTATTATTTAATTTATCTTACCCACTTTTGAACTTTATGAAAAAGGATATCTCACTATAAATGGGACTTGCTGTCTTTTTTTCCAGTCAACAGTATGTTACTAAGATTGATTCATGCTGTTATGTATAGCTGTTGCTCAATCAGCTTTACTGCTGTATTATAAGTTATTGTACGACTCTACCATAATTTATCCTTTTTCCTGTTAATAGGCATTTAGGTTGTTTCCAGTGTTGACCTGAAACAAATAGACTGCTAGATATTTCTCTAGCAAAGATGCGTGTATTTGGGATCAGTCAGAGAATTGCAGTTTGGAGTCTGCAACCATGATGAGCTACACTCAGGTGTCTCCCCCTCCCCCACCCCACCCCCACAAGGAAAGGATAATGCTTTCATAGAGAGGAAAAGGAAGGTGAGAGGGCTATGGTAAATAAAGAGTATGGGTTTTCATTGGCTGAGTCTTTTTCAGGAAAGAAGAGATGTCTTCCTTCTTCCTATTGGGCTCTGCTGTAGTCGCAGGACATGAGATCTCCCCCTTCCAAACTCCCAACTGTATTTAATTCAAATTTCTGTGTTTTAATTTTTAACATTTCCCCCTTTTGATCAAGACCTTTCTCTGAAAGCATTGCTGATCAAGAGTCACATTTTCTAGTTTTAGCTTTTTGTCCTTCAGTATCATGAAGGACTTTTGCTGGGTGTAGCGTCTCACGTTGGAGGGAAAGTGCACAGATTAGAAGCCTATTAAGGTCACATTTGAGTAACAAGGAAGGAGGGGTAGGAGGGAAAACTCTAAGGTACTTTATGTCTAAAGGCCATATGTTATCAAGATCATAGACATTGGAGATCACCTGAAGCATTATGTCATCATCAAAGGTTTAGCAACAAACTTCCAACAAGCATTTTCTGGATATCTGGGGAAAACTGTTTCATCAGATGTCATCTGTGTCAATTCCAGGAAATCTTTTCTTTCAGGTCACCAGATTATGTGCAGGTCCAGTCAGGGTTTGGTGCTTTCTTTAGGTGTCTCATGTGACTCTAAGAGTCTATTCCTTGGGAGTTTGGCAGCACAGGGTTGGTTAGCAGTACTCGATAGGGGCCTTTCCAGCAAGGTTGAAGAGAGTTCATCTGGAAGTGTCTTTTTTAAAAGACAAAATTTGCAGATTGCAAGGTGTGATGTTTCCAGTTTTTGTCTCCCAAGGGCACACTGTGAAAAGATTGATCTGTCAAAACTTTTTTTTTTTTTTTTTTTTTGGCCACACCACACGGCTTGCAGGATCTTAGTTCCCTGACCAGGGATCAGACCCGGTCCCCCTCCAGTGGAAGCATGGAGTCCTAACCACTGGACCACCAGGGAATTCCCAAAACATTATTTTTAATAGAAGCAATTAGGCTTTTGCAATATTAGAGTATCTCTCCTTTTATCAGTTTTAGGTCAAAAGAAGCAGAAGCCAAGTGCATTGGGCATCTTGTGACTATCTCAAAGGCTAAGGGTTTATGAGTTCCAAAAGGGGCGGACCTGAAATTTAGAAGGACCAGCCGCAATGCTTTTGGCCAAGGTATTTGGAGGGCCTTTACAAATTTTGACAGTTGAATCTTAATACCAGTAGTGTGTTCGACTAAACCAGAGGATTGAGGGTGGTAAGAACAGTAATAGTGTTGTAAAACTAGCCAAACAGCATAGACATTTTGAAGCACCTGGGCAATCACTGTGAAGTTAAGGAAGATTTCCCCAGGTAGGGATAATCTTTTCCAAAAGAAATTTATCCTCAGAAGAGGCAGTAGCCTGTCTGCAAGGGAAGGCTTTGGTCCAGTGTGAGAACATACAGACCATAACTAAAACATATTTATATCCATTAGATGGAGTAAATTGTGTGAAATCCATTTGCTGGATCCCTAATGGTCCATTAGGCAGTTTAAAATGTCTGGGAACAGTATGAACAGGCTTCCTTGGGTTGTACTTTGGAAAAGTGGGACAAGTGAGATATTTTTGCAACCTTATTAATGTTTCCCCATCAATACTGATTCATGAAGACTAACATTTTTTTAGTAGATTAATGGTTTAATGCATGTACAGTGGTGAGAAGTGGGAATTTTAGACTCCAGGGTAAAACTGGGTTCTTACCTGATCCAAACCAGAGCTTTCTCTTTTTTATCACACCAACAGTTATTGAATTTCCAATCTTGTTTTCCGTTTTCTGAGGCCAATTGTTGGGATTCTCTAGCCAGTTTTTCTAAATTATCATTTGGAGAAATATCCCTTTGGACTATGACAGTGGTTTGGCTACTGTTGGTTCCTTTAAGGGCAGCCTTCCTTTCAGAAATATCGGCAAGGTGATTTCCCTTAGCTTCCAGAGAGTCAAGTTTAGAATGCCTCAGAATCTTAATAATAGCTGAAAGTGGGAGGTAAGAATATTGCATTCATAATTTCTGAACATAGGGGCCATTTTAAAATTTTATGTCCACCGGAAGTAAGGAAGCCACATTGCTTCCATAACATTCCAAAATCATGAGCTACTCCAAAAGCATATCTACTATTAGTATTCAGTTGGCTAAAAAGTTTCTTTCTGTTTTAAGTAAAAATAAAGGACATTTTTCATTTTCATCCAGAATTTTATTGAACAACGTATTCACTAACTGAATGAACTTTTTTGGCCAACTCAAATATAATATTGGCGGTTTTATCCTTGGCTAAAGTACAAGCCTGTGTAAGGGTGTATAATTCAGCCTGTTCGGTCAAAGTAGCCATAGAAAAAGATGCTGCCTCAACAACACTAAAGGAATTGGAATAACATACCCAGCACAGTATTCGCCATTGTCACCTTTTAAAGAACCCTCAGTGAGCCATGAGAAGTCGGCATTATTACCTGATGGAATTTCCTGTGGATCATCACCAGGAGTCAGGAGTTAGTTCATCAGCATTAAGCAGTCATGAGGGACTTTGAAAATGATGGAGGGGAGAAGAGTAGCCAGGATAAGGTATTACAACGTAGAAGAATGATGTGAGGGGCAGCTAACAAAAGGATTTAACAGGAGGTGAGGTAGCTGGCAGAGAAATGTTGAGTGTGATGAGAATTCAGGAGAGCTTCTACTGCATGAGGTACAAAAATGGTTAAAGCGGATCCCATAATGATTTTCTCAGTGGCCTTAACCAAAAGGGCAGTGGCCTTAATAGCTCTAAGGCAAGGGGGCTATCCCTGTGCCACAGGGTCCAGTTGCTGGCTGTAATACCCTATGGGGCGATGTTTTTGGGTCAGCACCCCAAGGGCATTCCCTTTTTTTTCATATACAAAAAGAAAAAGGGGGATGTGGTAATTGGGATGCCCAAAGATGGGTGGGTTCATCAAACTCTCCTTTAAGGCCTTTAAAGTCTATGTTGTCTCCTTCTTTGCATAAAATTGGGCCAGGGTTGTTATTGTTAAGGAAAACATAGAAATTTGGCCATAAGAGAGAAATTTGGAATCCAGTTTCGTCAATAACCAACCAAACCAAGAAAACCTCACAGTTGGCACTAGGTTTTGAGTTTGGGGAAACTTAGGACATCATGAAGTCTGTCAAGGTCTAGGTTTAGCCCTCGTTCTGATATCAGATGCTCTAAATATTGAATCTGGGTTTGGGCAAACTGCAATTTTTCTTTGGCAACTTTAAGCCTTTAAGGCTAAAAGCTTTAGCAAGTGAATACTGTCTTCCTTTGAGGAGGTTTGAGAAGGAGAGCAAAGAAGCAAATCACCCACATATTGCAAAGTAGAACCTCTAGGGAACTTTTCTGTTTTGTTTTGTTTTTTGTATTTTTATTGGAGTATAGTTGATTTACAATGTTGTGTTAGTTTCAGGTGTACAGTAGAGTGAATCAGTTATATCTACTCTTTTTTTTTTTTTAGATTCTTTTCCCAGATAGGCCATTCAGAGTATTGAGTAGAGTTCCCTGTACTATACAGCAGGTTCTTATTAGTTATCTATTTTATATACAGTCGTGTGTATATGTCAGTCGCAGTCTCCCAGTTTCTCCCTCCCCATCCTTGTCCTTTGGTAACCATAAGTTTGTTTTCTACATCCGTGACTCTACTTCTGTTTTGTAAATAAGTTTCTAGGGAACTTTATATCAGCCTTCAGAATTTGTGATAAATAAGAACTCTTAGTAAAACGCTGAGGCATTACTGTCCAGGTGAAAATTTTTTGTTCCTAAGTGAAGGCAAAAAGGTATTAGCTAGCTTCATCACCTGGAATACTAAAGAATGCACTGCATAAATCAATTACAGTAAAAAAAAAAAAATTGCTTCCGGCAGGAATGGCTGTTAGTAACGTATGAGTGTTAGGAACAACAGTGTCAAGGGATGACAGTGTTATTTACTGCTCAGAGGTTCTGGACAAACCTTCACCCTCGGCCCTTACGTTTTCTCACCAGAAGAATGGGAGAGTAATAGGGGCTAGTATAAAGGGTAATGAGACTTTGAGCCTTGTAATCTTCTATTATGGGTTTCATGCCTTGAAGGGCTTCTATACTTAAAGGATATTAATTAATTCTGGGAAGAGTTTTGAGGGACTTATTTGAATTTTGATGGGAGGTGCACTGTGAATTTTGCCAACATCAGTTTGCCCATAAGGAAGGTGGTAGTTGATTCAATAGGGACAAATGGTCAGTGTTTCCAAGACTCTGCTCTACTTCTATTAGAAACTAAACAAATAAAAGATGTCGAAGGAGCATTTAATTCACCTGGTGGGTTACTTTGATGACTACTATCAATTTCTAGAATTATTTCTCCCTTTTGGGAGAAATAAATTCCAGCATGATACTTGTCTAAGAAGTCTTAGTTTAATAAATGGGTAGGGGTAGAGGGATAGAGGAACTAAGGAGAATAGGGCATGTATCTCTCAAACACCTAAACAAGAAGGAATAGATTCAGAGGCAGGAACCCCCTTGAGGTTCATTAGAGATCCCCACTATTTGAATTGTTTATTACTCCGAGGCAGAGGCCGTTTTATAGTAGTGGGCTGAGCACTGAGTGTGGCTTTGGTGTCAGGCCTGGAAGAGATTCCCCAATCTGGAGAAATGTTTCTCCAAGCCAATTAAGAGGGAGGATCGGGAAAAGCCAATATTCCTCTGAGCTCCCATCTTTGAGAATTGGGAGGACATTGAAAAGACTGATTAGAGGGCTGAAGGTGCTTAAAGCACTTAGTTTGTAACAGTCTCTTTTCCAGTGTCAGGATGCAACATTAGAAACAGAAGGTAGAATGGTAGTTGCCAGAGGTTGGGATAAGGGAGAATAGGAGAATTGTTCAATGGACACAGAGATTCAGTTTTGAACAAAAAATTACATTCCAATCACAGTGTATACATATTCAGCAAAAAAACATCTTTGGCAAAAGGTTATACACTGTTAAAATGTCCTTATATAAGCTGCCTCTTTTGTTTGTACGCTGTTTGGGATTCTGATTTAATTTTCTAAGACGTAACAGCGTATCTGTTTTCATTAAACAGTAAATATTTGTTGCATGAGTGAGTAAATCAATTTTTTAAGCAGTGGGATGCTATAGAAATTATTCCAACTTGGGAGAAACATGACTAGATTTATGTCTTAGATCATTTTGGCAGCTTCATAGATGGCTGATTGGAAGGGAGTAAAATTGAAAACAGCAAGACTACATAAGAGGCTATTGCAGTAGGCCAGGTGAGAGATGATGAGGGGTCCAATCTAAGGTGATAGCAGTGGGAAATGAGAAGAGTGGACAGATGTACGTATGTATGTAATCATACATTTATTTAAGGGATGGTTTGTTTAATGCCTGTCTTTCTCCGTATTCTCTAAATGTTTTCGTTCAGTATAGTATATTCAGTGCCTAATTGTCTCCAATTATAATAGTGGATTCACCTATTTCTCCTTGCAGTTCTATCAGTTTTTGTCTCACGTATTTTGACCCTCTGTAGTTAGACATGCACATTAAGGATTGTTATGTCTTCATGAAGAGTTGATTCCTTTATCATTATGTAATGCTCTTTTTTACCCCGGATAATTTTGCCTATTTTGAAGTCTACTCCCTCTGAAAAAATTATCGTTAACCCCTGCTTTGTTTTGACTAGTGTTAGAATGGTATATATATTTTTTCATTCATTTACTTTTACTCTATGGGAGTCTGTATTTAAAGTGAGTTTTTTTGTAGACAACAGATAGTTGGGTCATATTGTTTGATCCACTCTGACAATCTCTGTCTTTTGATTAATATATTTAGAACATTGGCATTCAAAGTGATTATTGATATAGTTGGATTAATTTCTACCATATTCATTGGTGTTTTCTATTTCTTGCCCTTGTTGTTTGTTCCTATTTTGGTCTTCCACTCTTTTTTTGCCTTTTGTGTTTTTTTTTTTCTTTTTAAACATCTTTATTGGAGTATAACTGCTTTACAGTGGTGTGTTAGTTTCTGCTTTATAACAAAGTGAATCAGCTATGCATATACATACATCCCCATATCTCCTCCCACTTATGTCTCCCTCCTACCGTCCCTATCCCACCCCTCTAGGTGGTCACAAAGCACTGAGCTGATCTCCCTGTGCTATGCGGCTGCTTCCCACTAGCTGTCTGTTTTACATTTGGTAGTGTATATATGTCAATGCCTCTCTCTCACTTGTCAGCTTACCCTTCCCCCTCCCTGTGTCCTCAAGTCCATTCTCTACGTCTGCATCTTTATTCCTGTCCTGCGCCTAGGTTCTTCATAACGATTTTTTTTTTTTTTTAGCTTCCATATATATGTGTTAGCATAGGGTATTTGTTTTTCTCTTTCTGACTTACTTCACTCTGTGTGACAGACTCTAGGTCCATCCACCACACTACAAATAACTCAATTTCATTTCTTTTTATGGCTGAATAATATTCCATTGTATATATGTGCCACATCTTCTTTATCCATTCATCTGTCGATGGACACTTAGGTTGGTTCCATGTCCTGGCTATTGTAAATAGAGCTGCAATGAACACTGTGGTACATGACTCTTTCTGAATTATGGTTTTCTCATGGTATATGCCCAGTAGTGGGATTCCTGGGTCATATGGTAGTTCTATTTTTAGTTTTTTAAGGAACCTCCATACTATTCTCCATAGTTGCTGTATCAATGTACATTCCCACCAACAGTGCAAGAGGGTTCCTTTTCTCCACACCCTCTCCAGCATTTATTGTTTCTAGATTTTTTGATGATGGCCATTCTGACTGGTGTGAGGTAATATCTCAATGTACTTTTGATTTGCATTTCTCTAATGATTAGTGACGTTGAGCATTCTTTCATGTGTTTGTTAACAATCTGTATATCTTCTTTGGAGAAATGTCTATTTAGGTCTTCTGCCCATTTTTGGATTGGGTTGTTTGTTTTTTTGATATTGAGCTGCATGAGCTGCTTGTAAATTTTGGAGATTAATCCTTTGTCAGTTGCTTCCTTTGCAAATATTTTCTCCCATTCTGAGGGTTGTCTTTTCATCTTGTTTATGGTTTCCTTTGCTGTGCAAAAGCTTTTAAGTTTCATTAGGTCCCATTTGTTTATTTTTATTTCCATTTCTCTAGGAGGTGGGTCAAAAAGGATCTTGCTGTGATGTATGTCATAGAGTGTTCTGCCTATGTTTTCCTCTAAGAGTTTTATAGTGTCTGGCGTTACATTTAGGTCTTTAATGCATTTTGAGTTTATTTTTGTGTATGGTATTAGGGAGTGTTCTAATTTCATTCTTTTACATGTAGCTGTCCAGTTTTCCCAGCACCACTTATTGAAGAGGCTGTCTTTTCTCCATTGTGTATTCTTGCCTCCTTTATCAAAACTAAGGTGACCGTATGTGAATGGGTTTATCTCTGGGCTATCTATCCTGCTCCATTGAGATATATTTCTGTTTTTGTGCCAGTACCATACTGTCTTGATTACTGTAGCTTTGTAGTACAGTCTGAAGTCAGGGAGCCTGATTCCTCCAGCTCCATTTTCCTTTCTCAAGATTGCTTAGGCTATTCGGGGTCTTTTGTGTTTCCATACAAATTGTGAAATTTTTTGTTCTAGTTCGGTGAAAAATGCCCCTGGTAATTTGATAGGGATTGCATTGAATCTGTACACTGCTTTGGGTAGTATAGTCATTTTCACAGTGTTGATTCTTCCAATCCAAGAACATGGTATATTTCTCCATCTGTTTCTATCATCTTTAATTTCTTTCATCAGTGTCTTATAGTTTTCTGCATACAGGTCTTTTATCTCTTTAGGTAGGTTTACTCCTAGGTATTTTATTCTTTATGTTGCAGTGGTAAATGGGAATGTTTCCTTAATTTCTCTTTGAGATATTTCATCATTAGTGTCTAGGAATGCAAGAGATTTCTGTGCATTAATTTTGTATCCTGCTACTTTACCAAATTCATTGATTAGCTCTAGTAGTTTTCTGGTAGCGTCTTTAGGATTCTGTATGTATAGTATCATGTCATCTGCAAACAGTGACAGCTTTACTTCTTTTCTGATTTGGATTCCTTTTATTTCTTTTTCTTCTCTGATTGCTGTGGCTAAAACTTCCAAAACTATCTTGAATAATAGTGGTGAGAGTGGGCAACCTTGTCTTGTTCCTGATCTTAGTGGAAATGGTTTCAGTTTTTCACCATTGAGAACAGTGTTAGCTGTGGGTTTGTCATATATGGCCTTCATTATGTTGAGATAAGTTCCCTCTGTGCCTACTTTCTGGAAGGTTTTTATCATAAATGGGTGTTGAATTTTGTTGAAAGCTTTTTCTGCATCTATCGAGATGATCATATGGTTTTTATTCTTCAATTTGTTAATATGGTGTATCACATTGATTGATTTGCATATATTGCAGAATCCTTGCATTTCTGGGATAAACCCCACTTGATCATGGTGTATGATCTTTTTAATGTGCTGTTGGATTCTGTTTGCTAGTATTTTGTTGAGGATTTTTCCATCTATGTTCATCAGTGATATTGGCCTGTAGTTTTCTTTTTTTGCAGTATCTTTGTCTGGTTTTGGTATCAGGGTGATGGTGGCCTCATAGAGTGAGTATGGGAGTGTTCCTCCCTCTGCTATATTTTGGAAGAGTTTGAGAAGGATAGGTGATAGCTCTTCTCTAAATGTTTGATAGAATTCGCCTGTGAAGCCGTCTGGTCCTGGGCTTTTGTTTGTTGGAAGATGTTTTAATCACAGTCTCAATTTCCGTGCTTGTGATTGGTCTGTTTATATTTTCTATTTCTTCCTGGTTCAGTCTCAGAAGGTTGTGCTTTTCTAAGAATTCGTCCATTTCTTCCAGGTTGTCCATTTATTGGCATAGAGTTGCTTGTAGTAATCACTCATGCTCCTTTGTATTTCTGCAGTGTCAGTTGTTACTTCTCCTTTTTCATTTCTAATTCTATTGATTTGAGTCTCCTCCCTTTTTTTCTTGATGAGTCTGGCTAATGGTTTATCAATTTCACTTATCTTCTAAAAGAACCAGCTTTTAGTTTTATTGATATTTGCTATTGTTTCCTTCATTTCTTTTTCATTTATTTCTGATCCGATCTTTATGATTTCTTTCCTTCTGCTAACTTTGGGGTTTTTTTGTTCTTCTTTCTCTGATTGCTTTCGGTGTAAAGTTCGGTTGTTTATTTGAGATGTTTCTTGTTTCTTAAAGTAAGATTATATTGCTATAAACTTCCCTCTTAGAACTGCTTTTGCTGCATCCCATAGGTTCTGGGTCGTCGTGTTTTCATTGTCATTTGTTTCTAGGTATTTTCTGGTTTCCTCTTTGATTTCTTCAGTGATCTCTTGGTTATTAAGTAGTGTATTGTTTACCCTCCATCTGTTTGTATTTTTTACAGATTTTTTCTTATAATTGGTATCTAGTCTCATAGCATTGTGGTCGGAAAAGATACTTCATACGATTTCAGTTTTCTTAAATTTATCAAGGCTTGATTTGTGACCCAAGATATGATCTATCCTGGGGAATGTTCCATGGCTACTTGAGAAGAAAGTGTGTTCTGTTGTTTTTCATTGGAATGTCCTATAAATATCAATTGAGTTCATCTTCTTTAATGTATCATTTAAAGCTTGTGTTTCCTTGTTTATTTTCATTTTGGATGATCTGTCCATTGGTGAAAGTGGGGTGTTAAAGTCCCCTACTATGATTTTGTTACTGTCGATTTCCCCTTTTATGGCTGTTAGCATTTACCTTATGTACTGAGGTGCTCCTATGTTGGGTGCATAAATATTTACAATTGTCATATCTTCTTCTTGGGCGATCCCTTGATCATTATGTAGTGTCCTTCTTTGTCTCTTATACTAGTCTTTATTTTAAAGTCTATTTTGTTTGACATGAGAATTGCTACTTCAGCTTTCTTTTGATTTCCGTTTGCGTGGAATATCTTTTTCCATCCCCTCACTTTCAGTCTGTATGTGTCACTAGGTCTGAAGTGGGTCTCTTGTAGACAGCATATATACGGATCTTGATTTTGTATTCATTCAGCCAGTCTGTGTCTTTTGGTTGGAGCATTTAATCCATTTACATTTAAGGTAATTATCAATATGTTTGTTCGTATTCCCATTGTCTTAATTGTTTTGGGTTTGTTATTGTAGGTCTTTTCCTTCTCTTATGTTTCCTGCCTAGAGAAGTTCCTTTAGCATTTGTTGTAAAGCTGGTTTGGTGGTGCTGAATTCTCTTAGCTTTTGCTTGTCTGTAAAGGTTTTAATTCCTCTATCGAATCTGAATGAGATCCTTGCCGGGTAGAGTAATCTTGGTTGTAGGTTTTTCCCTTTCATCACTTTAAATATGTCCTGCCACTCCCTTCTGGCTTGCAGAGTTTCTGCTGAAAGATCAGCTGTTAACCTTATGGGGATTCCCTTATATGTTATTTGTTGTTTTTCCCTTGCTGCTTTTTATATTTTTTCTTTGTATTTAATTTTTGATAGTTGATTAATATGTGTCTTGTCATGTTTCTCCTTGGATTTATCCTGTATGGGGCTCTCTGCACTTCCTGAACTTGATTAACTGTTTCCTTTCCCATATTAGGGAAGTTTTCAACTATAATCTCTTCAAGTATTTTTTCAGTCCCTTTCTTTTTCTCTTCTTCTGGGACCCCTGTAATTCGAATGTTGGTGCATTTAATGTTGTCCCATAGGTCTCTGAGACTCAATTCTTTGCATTCTTTTTTCTTTATTCTGCTCTGCAGTAGTTATTTCCACTATTTTATCTTCCAGGTCCCTTATCAGTTCTTCTGCCTCAGTTATTCTGCTATTGATTTCTTCTAGAGAATTTTTAATTTCATTTATTGTGTTGTTCATCATTGTTTGTTTGCCCTTTAGTTCGTCTACATCCTTGTTAAACATTTCTTGTATTTTCTCCATTCTGTTTCCAAGATTTTGGCTCATCTTTACTGTCATTACTCTGAATCCTTTTTTAGGTAGACTGCCTATTTCCCTTTCATTTTTTAGGTCTGGTGGGTTTTTATCTTGCTCCTTCACCTGCTGTGTGTTTCTCTGTCTTCTCATTTTGCTTAACTTAGTGTGTTTGGTGTCTCCTTTTCGCAGGCTATAGTTTTGTAGTTCCTGTTGTTTTTGGTGTCTGCCCGCAGTGGCTAAGGTTGGTTCAGTGGGTTGTGTAGCCTTCCTGGTGGAGGGGGCTAGTGCCTGTGTTCTGGTGGATGAGGCTGGATCTTGTCTTTCTGGTGGCAGGTCTGTGTCCAGTCATGTGTTTTGTGGTGTCTGTGACCTTATTATGATTTTAGGCAGCCTCTCTGCTAATGTGTGAGGTTGTGTTCCTGTCTTGCTAGTTGTTTGGCATAGGGTGTCCAGCAGTGTAGCTTGCTGGTCGTTGAGTGGAGCTGGGTCTTAGCATTGAGATGGGGATCTCTGGGAGAGCTTTCACCGTTTGATATTACATGAAGCTCGGAGGCCTCACGTGGACCAATATCCTGAACTCAGTTCTCCCACCTCAGAGGCACAGGCCTGACACCCGGCTGGAGCACCAAGACCCTGTCAGCCACACGGCTCAGAAGAAGAGGGAGAAAGAAAGAAAAAGAAAAGAAAGTTATTAAAATAAAATATAATTATTAAAATAAAAACATATTAAAAAGTGAGAAAAAAAGAAAGAAAGAAGAGAGCAACCAAGCCAAAAAACAAATCCACCAATGATAACAAGCTCTAAAAACTATGCTAAAAAAGAAAAAACGGACAGACCCCAGGACAAATGGTAAAAGCAAAGCTACGCAGACAAAATCACACACAGAAGCATACACAAACACACTCACAAAAAGAGAAAAAGGAAAAAAATATATTTATCGTTGCTCCCAAAGTCCACCACCTCAATTTTGGGATGATTCGTTGCCCATTCAGCTATTCCAGAGATGCAGGGTACATCAAGTTGATTGCGGAGATTTAATCCGCTGCTCCTGAGGCTGCTGGGAGAGGTTTCCCTTTCTCTTATTTGTTCGCACAGCTCCTGGAGTTCAGCTTTGGATTGACCCTGCCTCTGTTTGTGGGTTGCCTGAGTGTGTCTGTTCTTCGCTCAGACAGGACAGGGTTTAAGTAGCAGCTGATTAGGGAGCTCAGGCTCACTCAGGCCGGGGCGGGGGGTGGGGGTTGGGGGGGGAAGGGAGGGGCGAGCCTGGGGCTGCAGAGGCTGGTGTGACATTGCAACAGCCTGAGGTGCGCCATGTGTTTTCCTGGGGAAGTTGGCCCTGGATCACGGGACCCTGGCAGTGGGGGGCTGCACAGGCTCCCGGGAGTGGAGTTGTGGATAGTGACCTGTGCTTGCACACAGGCTTCTTAGAGTCTCATGCCCGTCCCTGGTGTCCATGCTGATAGCTGCAGCTTGTGCCCGTCTCTGGAGCTCGTTTAGGCGGTGCTCTGAATCCCCTCTCCTCACAGACCCCGAAACAATGGTCTCTTGCCTCTTAGGCAGTTCCAGACTTTTTCCCGGACTTCCTCCCAGCTAGCTGTGGCGCACTAGCCCCCTTCAGGCTGTGTTCACGCCGCCAACCCCAGTCCTCTCCCTGTGATCCACTGAAGCCCGAGCCTCAGTTTCCAGCCCCCACCCGCCCCGGCGGGGAGCAGACAACCTCTCGGGCTGTTGAGTGCCGGTCAGCACCAACCCTCTGTGCAGGAATCTCTCTGCTTTGCCCTCCGCACCCCTGTTGCTGTGCTCTCCTCCGCGGCTCCGAAGCTTCCCCCCTCCGCCACCCGCAGTCTCAGCCCGCGAAGGGGCTTCCTAGTGTGTGGAAACCTTTCCTCCTTCACGGCTCCCTCCCACTGGTGCAGGTCCCGTCCCTATTCTTTTGTCTCTGTTTATTCTTTTTTCTTTTGCCCTACCCAGGTGCGTGGGGACTTTCTTGCCTTTTGGGAGGTCTGATGTCTTCTACCAGCGTTCAGTAGGTGTTCTGTAGGAGTTGTTCCACATGTAGATGTATTTCTGATGTATTTGTGTGGAGGAAGGTGATCTCCATGTTGTAATCTTCCGCCATCTCGAAGGTCACCTTTTGTGGTTTTAATTCAGCATTTTATATGATTCCATTTTCTCTCCTTTCTTAGCATAGCATAGCATTTGTACTTCTCTTTCTACTTTTTAGTGGTTGTCCTAGAGTTTGCAATATAAATTTACAGCTAATTCAAATAACACTATACCGCTTCATAGGTAGTGTGAGTACCTTATAATAACAAAATCCTAGTTCCTTCTTTCTGTGCCTTGTGTCATTGCTGTAATTCATTTCACTTTAATGTAAGCATACATAAGCATATATATATATGCGCATAGATAACGGAATGCTTGTTGCTATTATTATTTTGAACAAAGTGTTATTTGTTAGAATAAGAAAAGTAGAAGTTTTTATTTTACCTTCACTCATTCCTTCTTTGATGCCCTTCTGTTGTTTATGTCAGTTCATGTTTCTGACCTTTATTATTTTCCTTCTCTGTAAAGAACTTCTCTTGCAAGGCAAGTCTACTGGCAACAAATTTCTTCAGTTTTTGTTTGAGAAAGACTTTATTCTCATTCACTTTAGAAGGATAATTTTCCAGTGTACAGAATTCTAGGTTGGTGGTTTTGTCTTGTTTTTTTCTCTCAACACTTTAATTATTTCACTCTGTTCTCTTTTTGTTTCATGGTTTCTGAGGAGAAGTAGGATGTGATTCTTATCTTTGTTCCTTTATAGGTATGATTTTTTTTTCCTCAGACTTCTTTCAGGATTTTTTTCTTTATCTTTGATTTTCATATTTTGAAAGTGATATGCCAAAGTATAGTTCATTTTTGGCATTTATCCTGCAAGGTGTTCTCTGAGCTTCCTGGATCTGTGGTTCAGTGTCTCACATTAATTTGGGGAAATTCTCAGTCATTATTGTTTCAAATATTTCTTCTGTTCCTTTCTTCTCACTGTGATATTCCCATTATATCTATGTTACACTTATTGTATTGATAGTTATCCCACAGTCCTTGGATATTCTGTTTGTTTTTTTCAATCTTTGCTCTCTTTGCTTTTTGGTTTTAAAGGATTCTGTTGATATAGACTTTAGCTCAAAGATTCTTTTCTCAGCCATGTCTGGTCTACTAATAAGCCTGTCAAAGGTAGTCTTTGTTTCTGTTCCAGTGTTTTTGATCTCTTGCATTTCTTTTTGTTTCTTTCTTAGGATTTTCATCTCTCTGCTTACATTGCCCATCTATTCTTGCATGCTGTCTACTTTATCAGTTAGAGAGCCCTTGGCATATTAATCATAGTTGTTTTATATATATTTTTATTCTTTTAAAGGGGAATGAGAGCCCTGAAGACAAATTCCCCAGTTGCTGGGGGAGGAGGCTTTATAAGCTGGCTGGCGTTGGGGGAGGTTAGGAAGCTTTCAGAGCTGTTGCAGTAGTCTGGAGGACAGGGGAGGTCTGAGGATGCTGATGGTAGGAAGGATCTTTTTTTTTTTTTTTTTTTGGCCATGTGGTGCAGCATGTGGGATCCCAGTTCCCCGACCAGGGATCAAACCCACGCCCCCTGCATGGGAAGTGCAGAGTTTTAACCACTGGACCGCCAGGGAAGTCCTGAATCATAGTTGTTTTAAATTCCTGGTCTGTCGTAAGAGGGAGGAGATGTGAGGATATATGTATATGTATAGCTGATTAACTTTGTTATAAAGCAAAAACCAACACACCATTGTAAAGCAATTATACTCCAATAAAGATGTTAAAAAAATAAAAATAAATAAATTCCTGGTCTGAGAGTTCCAACATCCCTGCCATATCTGGTTCTGATGCTGTCTCTTCAGATTGTTTTTTGCCTTTTGTTATGCCTTGTAATTTTTTTCCATAGCTGTATATGTTGTACTAGGTAATAGGAACTGTGGTACATAGGCCTTTAGTAATGTGGTGATGTGGGGGAGAGGGGACGCATTCTAGAGTTCTGTGATGCCTGGTGTCCTCCCCTTTCTTAGGGATCCAAGAAGAGTTGTTGATTTTTCAGTCCATTCAGCTTTTACTTATTAGCTTCGAAGTGGGAACCTTCAAGCTCCTTGCATGTGGAAGCAGATTTAACAATCTTTATACTCCTGAGATAAATCTAACTTGGTCATGATAGATTATCTTTTGGACATGTTGTTGGATTTAGTTTGCTAATATTTTGTGAGGACTTTTGCATCTATATTCTGACTGAATTTCCTTTCTTATAGTCTCATGACCCTTTTTTTGGTAAAAAGTTACAGTAGCCTCAGAGAATGAGTAGAAGAATATTTCCTCTTTTTCTTTTCTCTGGCAGAGTTTGTATAAGATTGGAATGATCTTTTCTTTGAAAATTTACTAGACCCTACTTATAAAATTATCTGGAACTGGTATTTTCTTTGGGGTATGTTTTTTAAGTATTATTTTGATTCTTTAATAATTACAGGACTATTTCAACTCTCTCTTCTTTAGTCAGTTTTAGGTGATATTTTTCAATTTGTCGATTCATCTAACTCTTCAAATTTATTATAGTATTTTTATTGTCTTCTTAATTCCTGCTGTGTCTTTAGTTATAGCCACCTTTTTATTCATAACATTATTTCTTTGAACCCCCTTAATTTTTTCTCCATTATCCTGGTCAGGGAACTAAGATCTGGCAAGCCATGTGGCACAGCCAAAAAAAGAAAAAAAAAAGAAAAAGAAACAACTTTTGGCTTTGTTGATTTCTTTCATATTTGTTAACTCCTTTGTTTTATACTTCTAGTTTTCTTCTCTCTTTATTATTTCCTTCCTTGTATATTATTTGAGATTCCTTTGTGGTTCGTTTTCTAACTTCTTTAGTTGTATACATTCAGCTTTTTTTCATTAACATCTAATTTGTGGTCAGAGAACATGGTTGGTTTAGACGCATACTTTGAAGTTTGTAGAAAGTGGCTTTGTGGCCTTGTACATGATAAATTTGTAAATGTGCCTTGTGTGCTTGAAAAGCATATGACTTTAATTTTTAATGTAGAATTTTATATGTGACCATTCGATTAAGACTAATTGTGCTGTTCATATTATCCCTATTTTTTGCTAGCTTGACTTATAAAATAGTGAGAGAGAGGTATTGAAATCATTAAAATGGTGTATGTATCTAATTCTCCTTGTAGTTCTGTCATTTTCTTTCTTAATGCAGTTTGAGGCTTTTTATTGTATGCATATATGTTAAATTGTTATATCTTCCTGGTAAACTGAACTTATTATATATGTAGTAATCCTCTCTACCTTTAATGCTACTTTTTATCTTAGTCTGTTTTGTTTGATATTACTGTAGCTATGCCACCTTTCATTTGATTAGTATTTGCACAATATCCTTTTTCCCTGAAATCTTTCCTTGTCATAATACTTTAGGTATGCCTGAGACAATCTCATTTTTCTCCATTGGTGAATTTAGTCTCTTTATTATTATCATGGCTACTTTTGGACTTGTTTCCAACTTTTTACTTCTGATTGTCCTGTTTTACCTAATTTTTTTTAACTTTCCTGTCTTTTTTAGGATTAAGATTTTTATCTTTTTGCTGATGTTATTTTGCTTTTTTCATTTTCTTTCCTCCATTGGGTTGGAATGTATACTCTTTATTTATTGTTTACTTCTGAAATTTTCCATGCTTACTGAACTTTGTATTATCTTTTATGAATTTTAAATTGCATGCCAAGTTAACATAAGCTATCATATATATATAAAAGAACTCATAACTAATAATCTCAAAAACAACTTTGCAAATAGTAGGCTTTTAATAAATAGTTATTTGCTGATTGGTGTTCTTCATATGTATGTATCATTTTAATTTTATTAAATTTGCAAAGTAATAAATTACAAATTTATTATTTTCAACATCTTATATTCTTTTGATGTTTCTTATGAAATATCCTCTAGGAAAGTGGTATCAGTGTGTTCATTTTTTTTTTTTGGCCACACGGCCAGAGGGATATTAGTTCCCTGACCAGGGATTGAACCCAGGCCCTTGGCAGTGAAAGTGCTGAGTCCTAACCAGTGGACTGCCAGGGAATTCCCCTCAATGTATTTATTCTAAGTTTATTCATCTCTTTTAGAACTGTTTGCTGTGTTGGACATTACCTGACATTTACTGTCACTTTTTATCGTCTAATTTGAAATGTGTGTACTTGAAGCTTTTTTTTCTGTTTTAGATCATTTTCCTATAGCGAGATAGTGGTAGGTGCCCTAATCTTTTATCTAAACTGTACAATACAGACTACATAACTTGAGATCTATTTCTCAAAATTATTCATTATCAGGATTAAGCCAAACAAACATTAAGCAATAAATTAGACCATATTCTACAGCAAACTTTTAAGTGAAATGAACACTTATGATTTGGTACCAACAATTCTTAATTACTATCATCTCATTACTCATTCAACTTTAATTTTGCCCACATACCTTGTTTTAAGTGATTTGAGCTTTTGTCTAATTCTTAATTTGTCATATAGTTTCTTTTTCCATTTATAGCTCCCAAGGCCTTCAGTTTATCAGCAGGATTATTTCTATTTCCTCTACTACCTGATACTCTTTTTTTTTTAAATTTATTTTATAGAAGTATAGTTGATTTACAATGTTGTGTTAGTTTCTAGATACTCTTTCTTAGCAAGGGTTTTTTTCTTTATTGGTTTCTTGTTAATCACATACTTTTAACTGATTGAGTGTCCTTGTCTCTTCCACTTTAGAAAAAAGAGAGTTTCAATCATATTAATTATGTTTCTTTTGAGAACATTTGAGCTCTCAGCCCTTCCCATTTATCACTTCCCAATCAGAAAGAGATAATCAGAGTAACCTAAACATGTCAGCTTTCTGTGTGGTAGTTTCTAACGATATCTAACTTAAAATTTCAGACCCTGTTTTTTTTAACATATATATAGCATAGGATAAAGTTTTTTAAACACTTTTTAAATAAGCCTATAGAATTTATGATACCATTTTATGAAAAAGAAAATACCTTTTTATTATAAGACTACATAATGGTTATGTAATTGTTTTAGAAAGTGTTATTAACAATTTAGTGTCTGGTTTTCTAGACTCTTTCTATGTATATATATAAATTTTTCCCCTATGAATTATTTTTTAACCTATGTTGTAGATTCAGTAGGATAATGCTGACATTTTTCATGTTCTTGCTTATAGATCTTTCTTATTGTTTTTAATGGTGGCATAAGTATTCCAGTATATGGATGTACCATAATTTATTTAACCTATCCTTTCTGTGTATAAGACATTTAGATTATTTCCAGTGTTTCTCAAAGTACTGCAGTGAATATATATGTGTGTGTGTGTGTGTGTGTGTGTGTGTCTGTATATATTGTGTGTATATATATATATGCATATTTGTTTTTCTACAGCATATATTTTTAAAAGATGAAATTGCTACATCAAAGCAAATATATGTTTTAAATTTTAATGGATATTATTTAGTTTCTCCTCAAAAATATATTGTACTGGAACACTAATATATTGCCAGTGGAATTATAAATTGCTGTAACCACTTTGGAAAATTGTTTGGTAGTATCTGTTAAAGCTGACCATACGCACATACCTGTGGTCCAGCAATTCCACTCCTGGATATATACTCAACAGAAATATGTACATATGTTCGCCAAAGCACTATTTCAGTAATCAAAACCTGTAAACAACCCAATGTTCACCAACAGTTGAATGGAAAAAGTAAATTATAATGTATTTATACAAAGTAGTACTCTACAGCAAAGAAGATGAATGAACTATAGCTAAATTCAACAACATGGATGAATCTTACAAATGTAATATTGAGGTAAAGAAGCTAGACACAAAATATATTTTGTATGATTCCATTTAGTTAATGTTCACAAACAGGCAAAATTAATCCATCATGTTAGGAGTCAGAATAGTGGTTTCCTATAAGGGGAACGTAATAATGGGAATGGAGCATAGAGAGACTTCTGGAATTCTATTTATCCTCTATCTCTCCTGGAATTCTATTTATTCTCTATCTCTCATACTGGTACTGGTTACATGGGGCTATTTTGCAAAAATGCATTGAGCTACACATTTATGATTTTATACCTTCCTGAATATGTGTTCTACTTCAGTCAAAAGTTTACAACAGAAGAGTGCACTTTTTTATATATAAAACTTTCAAACTCCTACCAGTAGTGCCTATTTTCCTGTATTCTTGCCACTCTGATAGATGTAAAAAAATTTTTAATCTGATAGACATACAAAAAGATCAATTTGTTTTTATTTTTATCTTAATATTAGTGAGGCTGGGCATCCTTTTGTATATTTATTAAGTCTCTTTCTTCTATAATTTCCCTATTCATGTTCTTTACTCTTTTTCTATTATAGTGTTCATTTTTCATACTGATTTGTAGACACTTTATATATTTT
The DNA here is from genome assembly GCF_003676395.1 of Aethalodelphis obliquidens. Lineage (NCBI taxonomy): Eukaryota > Metazoa > Chordata > Mammalia > Artiodactyla > Delphinidae > Aethalodelphis > Aethalodelphis obliquidens. Next base: position 12,291,280 of record NW_020837999.1, on the reverse strand, counting down.
GGATTTTTGGTCTATTATATGGCAAAATATAATGTTTTAAATAAGAAGTTCAAACTAACAAAGTTATTCATTAACATGTGTTAGGAAAAGTTCCTTCTAATAATTAAATCAGTCTTAAAGAGTCCATTGTTCTTTATTCTCTAGTTTTGTGGCCAACTCAGTTCTTAGGAGAGTAAAATCAGCCTCATTAGCTCCAAATCTGTACTCTAATATGGAGTTCATATAGAATAGATTCTATTTGAAGGTCCTTGTTTTATTCATGTATATTAATATTGTTTTTCTTGACTAGTCTGTTCTTTGCTGAGAACAAATATCTTTAAACAAAATCTCAAAACATAAGTTTATCCACTGAAATTATATGTTAACCTTAGTTTCTTCTTCTGGTTTCTCTTTATGCCTTTACATTTCCTAATATGGAGAGGACAAATAATATTGAATAGATTTTGTTTTATTTGTAGTAAATTGCATATTAATTTTGTCTGTATTATGTTTTTATAAAACAGCCATTTAAAAAGTGTGCCGCATGCTACTTCCTTTACTCTCTCAACCAGTACCAAATTTCTAAGTGATCTCTTAACTAAAACATTTTGTTTTAGTAACTCAACTAGTCTGATGTAGTCTCACTGTTGTGTCTGCCTCTTTATGCTTTTGGTTGGGGATGCCTTATTGACATAATGTTTAGTTTAAATGTTTTCTAGACTTTACTGTATTTTAATGTTGCTCATTTTCATTCTGTAGTGGCCTGTGAATGTTTTTTACTTATTTCTGTTTTTTCTTCTAATATGTAATTTATAGACGCTCTGCTGTTGCCCGAATTCAGGAGTTCTTCAGACGGAGAAAAGAAAGAAAAGAAATGGAGGAATTGGATACCTTGAACATTCGAAGGCCACTAGTAAAGATGGTTTATAAGGGCCATCGCAACTCCAGGACAATGGTACCATATACTCATGACATTATTTGGAAGAACTGCAATTTTGTAATATGAATTTTTTTCCATAATGATTATTTTCATATATGCTAGTGTGATTCCAATATATTATTGCACCTTCACAGTTACCTCTTTACCCAAACATAGTTCTTTTCGTCCTATAATATATTGTGAAAGACCATCATTTTTTGTAAGAAAACTCTACCCTACTGAGGAACTATTGTAGAATTTTAAAAATTTTAGCTTGTACAAGTAACCATTGCTTCTTTTTTTTTGCGGTTCGCGGGCCTCTCACTGTTGTGGCCTCTCCCGTTGTGGAGCACAGGCTCCGGATACGCAGGCTCAGCGGCCATGGCTCACGGGCCCAGCCGCTCCACGGCATGTGGGATCTTCCCGGACCAGGGCACGAACCCGTGTCCCCTGCATCGGCAGGCGGACTCTCAACCACTGCGCCACCAGGGAAGTCCCCACTGCTTCTTTTTTGCTCTCTCACACTTGTTGTCTACTTTCCTAGTAGATTTTTTTAGTTCATATTAGTGCCCTTTGTTGGTTTTGGAGAGAAAGATTTGGATACATGAAATCCAGGTTCCTTGCAAAATATAGTCATATTAATGATAACTCTTTTAAAGATTGACAAGTAAAGATTTGTTTTAGTCACCTTGTCTTTCTAGACTGTAATTTCCTCATCTATGAAATAAGAATAGACCAGATGATCTCTAAGATCTTTTCAAGTTTTTATAACCCAGAAGTCTATATACGCAATGCAATATTAACTGTTTACTAAGAGAATCTTGTGAGATGATTAACATAACTGTTACTCCGAACCATTTATATCTAGAAAGTGTTCTCATATATTCATTGAGTTATCAAAAAGTATCTACAGAATCGGTTTTAATCTGCTTTCTTTAGAGTCAAGGCAAAAAGTAACTTTGGGATGGGGAAACAATTAGCTGTCTCTATAGATATCATTGGTAGTAATAATTTAATCATTCTGGAAAGCATACTCATTATTGATAGAAGTAACCAATTTATATTTCTTGCATTTTGCTGGTTAAAATTTTGAATGAAAATAATTAGGGACAGGAATGGAAAAAAAAAGAAGACAAGTAAATATAAAAGTATTCCAAGTAACAAAAAAATTCCTCCCCTCCTTTGCTTTGCCAAAAATAGCAAAGTAGCAGCTGCACTTAAAATGATTTCAAAAATTCTGATATGAAGTACAAAGAAAGATTTTTGATGGTTCATTCATGTGCATCTGCTGAAAAATTCCATCATAACCATTCTAACATATCCTTTGTCTCATTGCTTCATAAAAGTAAATATGTATTTATATCTTTCCTTCTTGATTGTGAGAGCTTCTAATAGCTAATAAAAAGATTGGTGCTTTTTGTTCTTTTGGCATAAAGCAAGATACAGGAGGGAACAATTCATTTTTTTCTATGAATTGTTTTTATTATCTTGTAAAATCGAAAATGGAACCGTTTTTGGAAAGTTCAATAACATATATATATGTTTCCATTATACTGTTCAAAACGCAGAAATCCCATTCATTCATTTAGCAGTTATTAACTCAGCACCTACTGTGTGCCAAGTACTGTTTCAGGCACTATAAATATAGCATTGAACAAAGCAAATCCCTATCTTCATGGGAGACTTTTCATTACTTACTGCCACTTTATCCCTGCTGATAAATCTCTATCATGATTTCAATATACTAGAAGATAAAGGCTCTCTTCAATTTTTTATTTTCTGAGCCAATTAACTGTTTTAACTTGAGAATAGAATAAATCTTTTTTAATAACTTTGATTTGAATTCTCTTATCATTTCCTTTTTTTTAACCCTTAGATAAAAGAAGCCAATTTCTGGGGTGCTAACTTTGTAATGAGTGGTTCTGACTGTGGCCATATCTTCATCTGGGATCGTCACACTGCTGAGCATTTAATGCTTCTGGAAGCTGATAATCACGTGGTAAACTGCCTGCAGCCACACCCGTTTGACCCAAGTAAGATGACCTTTTATAAGGCAAGGGCTAGAAATCATTAGTATAATTAATCAGCTTCAACTTTTTCCTAGTTGTTAATATAAAAATAATCCAAATTATCCTAGTAGGCAGCCACTAGGGTCAAGTATTACTATTTGGGGTTTAAAACAAAAAACACTTATAACCTGCTTTGGGCAGAAAATATGGGGAAATAGGTTAACGAGTTTATACTCCTAAGAGTGCTTCTAAGTTTTATCAGCTGTAAGAGGTTTGGCTGATTGAACTTTTCACTACTTAACCAAATTGAACCTCCAAGCCTTTTAGTCTTCACATGTCTGAATTAATTTACCAGAACAAAGGAGCATTGGCTTGTTCTTGCCTTCCATTTGAAATTGCCCATGTTTCTCATAAAAGAGCAGTAAGTAAGAAAAAAATTTGAGTGATTTCAAGATGGTCTTAAAATTGTGTTCTAGAGTAACTTTTAGGAAATCTTCAAAATAATATTCTCAGTTAACAACTAAATGTATCAGTACAATTTCCATTCTAACTCAATTTTGCTGAACATATACATACATGCATGTATACATTATAAATGTACATGAATTAGTGGCATATTTCTAAGCTTTATATTAATGTGAGCATTTTATTTCTAGTTCTAGCCTCGTCTGGCATAGATTATGACATAAAGATCTGGTCACCCCTAGAAGAGTCAAGGATTTTTAACCGAAAACTCGCCGATGAAGTAAGATTTTTATTATACTTATTATAAAACGTATGTCACTCTGTTCCTGAACTGCTGTTTGAAGAAGAATCAAAGCAGCTCATTTTGTTATTCGCTGGTAACATAAAACAAGTTAATTCATTTAATGAGGTCAAATTTTAAGAAAAAGAAAAGTCAAGAATAAAACATGCCCACAATACTAGAGAGGTAAAAATTGGAATATTATTTGGATAAGTAGAATATTGATTATTGGTAGTAACAGATATAGTATATTGTAGTTGAAGAAACATAGGGTGACTATTTGTGCTTATTGCAATGAAGAATCATTAAAAAAAAAAACACTGTGTCCTTTTAAGAAAATAGTTTTGCTATAGCTGTTCTCCATAATCATAGCCAAATAGGTAGCAGAACAAACGATTGGAGACTCTTTTCCTTTACGATTATATTTTAAGATTTCCTCAGCTTCTGAAGCTACTGTTACATCACTAGTTTTCAAACTGAGTTCTCTGAAGCTCTAGGTTTTTTACAGAATTGGAAGCAGGAAGATGGATGATATGAAAGCTAAACTCTGGGCATTTCCTTCCCAACTGCAACGAGGGTTTTCATTTTTGGGTTTCCGTATAAGATTTCTTATGAAAATAAGGATCCATTGCATTAATCAGCTACTAACTAATTGTTGAACTTCTGTGAGGAGGGGATTGCAACTAAGGTTGATACTACCCCCTCTTAAAACAATAAAATAAGAGTTCATTGCTAAAAATATTAATGAGTTGGAAAACTAGTTCTCTAGACCAAGGTTGACAGTTCACAGTGAAATTCCCACGTATACTTTTACTCATTTAATAGACATATATAAAACACTTGGTGTATGTCAGGCACAGTGCTGAATTGAAAAAGATAACCCCCTCCTTCAGAACTTAAAGACTAGTGGAAAAAACAGACATATAAACAGCTAGAATATAGTGTGCTCAGTGTCAGAGATGTACACATAGCGTTTTGGAAGCCCGTAGAAAGGAACAGCCATGCTTGCAAATGGAATAGATGGGATGGGAAGGTCTTCACAGAGGAAATAAGAATTGGACTGAGTTTCCTAGGCATACAAGGATCAAAGGAACATTTGAGACAGAAGGATCAGTGTGCTTCAAGTTGAACCACCAGTGTGCTGACACCTAGAGGACACATATGAAAGCAGCTCAGTTGGACTAAAAAGCTAGGTTGGGGCTTGGTTGTTAAGGGCCCTGTCGGGCACCCCGATGAGTTGAAAAAGTATTGTAATATCATTGGGGGACTGCTAATCAGGTTAGCATCTTTTTCTTCCTCTCATGCTTTCCTTTCTTTCTTCCTATTTTTCCTTTGCCATGACCTTTGCTTTTCCTCTTTTTTCCTTTGCCTGTGATTATACATTAGCTCCCTAGGTGTTCATGGATGTTCATTTAGTCCAATTCTTGGTACTTAAGACAAAATTCATTGGTAACTCTTATCCAAAGGTTTAGTTTTCAAGATTACTTTGCTTCAGTCAAGGTAACATTTTTCTTGAGGGACCCAAGTGACCCAGGGATAATAATTTAACACTGCTCTGTCACTAGAAGTATCAGTTCTACTAGATGGGAAAATAATAAACAGACACAAAGTAGACTGCTCTGGAAAACAAATTATAAGTAAAAGTAAATTGAATTCTTGAATGTTTTAAGTAGCCTCAAGGTTTGACCTTTGTCTTTCTGCCAGTTGAAAGAGTAGTGTTCTCTGATCTTACTCTGTCGAATGCAAGTTAAAGTAATTATTTGGTACTGAATAGCCTTAAGGTGGAAATATAGACATATATAGATACATATGAAGAATGAAATAATTCCTGCTAATTTTTTACTGTTCTCCTAATCTCTAAGGAAAAGGTACAGTTACCCTGTGATCTTTGACATGGTTATTTAACTTGCCTCATAGGTTATAACTCGAAATGAACTCATGCTGGAAGAGACTAGAAATACCATTACAGTTCCAGCCTCTTTCATGTTGAGGATGTTGGCTTCACTGAATCATATTCGAGCTGGTAAGAACTGTCAGTGTACTATTAAAATCATTATTATATTTGAAAAACATTATTATTTAAGATCTACTTTAAAGGGATTTATTTTTTAAAAAAAGGAGGACTTCCCTGGTGGTCCGTTGGTTAGGACTCCGAGCTTCCACTGCAGGGGGCATGGGTTCGATTGGTTGGGGAACTAAGATCCCGTGTGCCATGAGGCACAGCCAATAAAGTGAAGTGAAGTGAAGTAAAAAGTAAAGTAAAAGTAAAGTAAAAATTTCCTTAAATTACAAAATCAAGGCAGCTTAACTTTTTTTTTTAAACACAAGAGAAGTTTATTTCTTGCTGACATTAAGTCCTCTCAGAGGGAACAGGTGCATGGAAGGCAGCTTAACTTTTGAACGAGGAGTTCTATGAATTCTTTATCTTAGTACAGTAATTTATATCCCCATGAGCCAACTTTATTGAAAAGTGTCAAAGTGAAAAGATGAAGTCATTTGAAAATTTTATCAGCTGTGCTTTTCTTCTCAGAGTGGAAGATCATACCATAAACCTTAAGATACGTTATAGTAAGTACCCTTTAATGGTAGGTTTGGTCAAAATCAGTCACAGCCCAGACAAAAATAAATGTAACTTGTTACTACAGAGGTTGAAACAGATAGCTCAGTATGTTTTTTTCAGTATTTTTTTTGTTTTAGATGATAAACTGTGAGGTTCATTGCCACAGATACAAAATTGTGTATATTATAACTAATATTCAAGAAGGAATGGAATAACCTGTGTTCATAACAGTAGAAAATATCCAGTATCCATTATAAACAAAGTGTTTATCACTCTTCACTGATATCACAAATATCTTCATATGTTGGGTATTATTTAATAAAAACAACCACCACCATTTATGGAATACCTGTAATGTATCAGGCAATATACCAGTCATTTCACAAATTTATCCTCAGTTAGCTCCAACCCTTTACAAAGTAGATTATTATGTGACCCCAGGTCACATAACTGATAAATGGTAAAGCCTGAATTTGAAACTAGCTTCCAAGCACTTACTCCCCTTTTACCTACAAATTTCACTTTCGGGAACACATTCAAGTCATGAATAAGACACGCAGTCCTCTGGAGGACCTGATCTCAAACTGCTTTTCTAGTGCATTCTTTCCTTCTCTATCCACTCCATCCACTCTGGCCCTCTCTGAATTTTGGGGTACATCAAACTCTTTCCCACTTCAGAGGTCTTTCTAATCATGATGTCCCCTCCCATCCTCACTCTTTATTAGGAAAACTTCCATTTCAGACCTTCAGGTCTATATAAGCCGTAGATTATATATCACTTTCTCAGAGGGTGGGGAAGGGAGAGCTAAGTATTCCAGGCAAATTAAAGAGTATGTAGCATTTGTCTAAGTCCTGGAGGAGAGAGACTGTAGTACCTCTGAAGCATTGAAAGAAGCCCCTTATGTCTGTAATTAAAAGAGCTGGAGAGAAAATAACCCTCAAATTGTAAATATTAACTATTACCAGGAGAGAGTGAAAATTTCAAATAGTCAAAACAAAAAATAAACCTAAAATGTAAACAGAAAATGTTTGTAGTCCAACAAAATATTATTGTAGTACTTCTAGCCACTGTAACATCTTTTGATCTGTTTTCTTCAGTAACAATCAGTAACCTTTAAAATTCACTTGGATTTCAGATTTGAGGAGGCAGCATTTTATAGAACAAGAAAAACATTTGCTGATTATGACAACTAAAATTTACTTGTTCTTATGAAGAGTTCATCTGGTGAATGGTTCTTCCTGAGTTTTCCTACAGGAAACTAATTCTCCTTTCATTTGTGCAAGAATCTATTTTATTTTTTTCTAATAAATTTATTTATTTTTGGCTGCATTGGGTCTTCATTGCAGTGTGCGGGCTTCTCATTGCGGTGGCTTCTCTTTGTTGCGGAGCACGAGCTCTAGGTGTGTGGGCTTCAGTAGTTGCAGCATGCAGCCTCAGTAGTTGTGGCTTGTAGACTTTATAGAGTGCAGGCTCAGTAGATGTGGCGCACGGGCTTAGTTGCTCCTCGGCATGTGGGATCTTCCCGGACCAGGGCTCGAAGCCGTGTCCCCTGCATTGGCAGGTGGATTCGTAATCACTGCGCCACCAGGGAAGTCCAAGAATCTATTTTAAATAGGTGCTAATGTGTCAATGGTTTGTTAACTAATAGTTATTACCATCCTTCTTTGATTTTAGAATTAGATGTTTTATAATATAAAGGTTCCCTTTCTTCTATTTCTTTTTGTCAGCAGTCAAGGTTTAGTCAACTTAACTCACCCTCTTGTTTCTCTTAGGTAAAAGACTAGTTAGAAAAAGGTACCCAAGAGTTTGTATTTCTGCTGCTTTTATCCTTAAGATGTCTAGTTATTTGATGAGTCAACTACTCCTTTCCTCTCCTTCCCTTCATTGTCCTGTATTCCAAGTACAGTAATGTCTGCGTATTCAAGGAGAGTTAGTAATAGACTTTGATCATGGAAGCACAATCTAGCCACAGAATATTTCAGCCTTTCCATTACTCCACAAGGCTTCCTGGGAAATCAGCTCCTTCCTGCTTAAGCTGTGATTTTTAATGAAGTGTGCACTTTAAATCCCCCTTTTAAAACTACAAATACCTGGTTCCTATCCATGAAAGATTCTCATTCACTTCGTCTGAAGAGGGTTTGAGCTCCTGCATTTTAAAAAAGCAACCAAAATTATTCTCATGAATGCTGTACTAAAGACTTTTAGTCTAGGCAACTTCTTGAGAGAGAAAGGCAGTTCTGAGATTCCTAGAAGTTTTGACAGGCTTTGGAGAGATGGTGTGTGAACCATTCTAATCTTTTCTAAAATATGTTAGAATCTGAGCAATTTACTCCCCTCCTTAAAATTCTCCTGGGCCTCCTCATGCTCTTAGGATAGAGTCCAAATATGTTAATATGGTTTATAAAACCCTGAAGCATCCCTTCATACCTCTGGACCTTGGCACACGTACATCTAGCTCGCCACAGTGTTCTCCACGATGGATCTATAGAGCGTAACATCATATTGAGCTCACAGGCACTTACGCAGTCATACACAGATTCACTCCATCAATTATGGTAGCTTTACTCCAGAATAGAATCCATATTCATCTACCTTGGTCTCCCTGCTTCTGCTCTCGCCTTCATACAATCTGATTTCCACAGCACAGAGGGAGCTTTTTAAAACATGGGTCAGGGACTTCCCTGGTGGCGCAGTGGTTAAGAATCTGCCTGCCAGTGCAGGGGACACGGGTTCGGTCCCTGGTCCAGGAAGATCCCACGTGCCGCGGAGCAACTAAGCCTGTGCGCCACAACTACTAAGCCTGCGCTCTAGAGCCCGCAAGCCACAACTACTGAAGCCCACACGCCCTAGAGCCCAGGGGCTGCAACTGCTGAGCCCACATGCTGCAGCTACCGAAGCCCGCAATCCTCGAGCCCGTGCTCCGCAACAAGAAGCAGCCACCGCAATGAGAAACCCACTCACCGCAACTAGAGAAAGCCCGCACACAGCAACGAAGACCCAACACAGCCAAAAATAAAACTAAAACGTGGGTCAGTAAACTTTTTCTTTAAACGGCCAGACAGTAAATAGGCTTTGTGGGCTATGTGGTTTCTGTTGCAGCTACTCATTTCTGACATTGTGGTGCAAAAGCAGCCATAGATAATATGTAGATCAAGGGCATGGCTCTACTTTAATGAAACTTTATTTACAGAAATAGGCTGTGGGAGGATTTGCACAGGGGCCATAGTTTGCTGACCCATTTTTTAAAAATATACATTAGGTTATGTCACCCTTGCTTAAAATTCTCAGGGACTCCCCAGCTGCTTTTAAAACCCAGACTTCATACGCTGATCTACATGACCTAGACCTGCCAGCCACTGAGTCGACACATTCCAGTTTTCTCCTCGCCCACTACATTTCAGCCATAAATGGCTACTTTCCTCCTCAGATTCATCAAGCTTGTTAGCATATTTAGGACCTTTTCACTGGCTGTTCCCTCTGCCTTTTAGGCAACTTCGTCCAACTTCACTAATAATTGAACATACAATTGAGGTCTCAGCTCCAGTGTTACCTCCTTAGAAAAGTCTTCCCTAGTCGCCCAGTGTGAAGTTGTTTCATGTGCCTTCTCACACCCTCCTTCTCATTCAGTCACTCTCTGGTCATTGCCTATTTCATCAAGTACTTATTCTAACTTCATTTCTTTATTTTTGTCTTGCTACACAGATTAAAGGAGAAAAATACCTTTCTTATTTTCTGTTTTTCTCCTCTAGAAAGTGAGCTCATTAAGACCAGAGACCTAGTTTGTCTTATTCAGAGCTGGATAGCTAGCTTCTAGAACAGTGCCTAGCATATAATAGTGTTTCGTGAATGAATGGGTGAACAAATGAATGAACTTCTAGTATCAAATCTTCAGCTAACGATGAGTCTTGTATTGACTCTGTTTTGTTGGAACACAGGTTTCCTTGGGGTATTTTTTTCATATCTCCCTTGTCCCCTCCCCACACCCCCAGCAAACTTAATATCTCTTCATGATCTTATCTTTTCCGATCAAAAATAATTTCTTGAAGAAATATTTCTAACAGAGAATTACAGGAACCTTTCCACAAATGTAAACCTTACCTACAGGAGCAGTTTGGTGTTGTCAACTTTTGAAAACAGTGGATACAGAAGTGATTATTTCTAGTTTTCATTTAAAAGAACACAGTGTTCTCAGATCTCCGTGGTCTGTAATTACCAGCCAGAGATTTGTGAAAGTGTGGAACTGCTTATCAGTTTTCCTACCTCAGTAGCACTTTGTGGACAAAAAGATTTCATTTAATTTATTCTTAGAAATTGGGTTTCTATTCTGAGACATGACTCGGCAGCAGTTACGTGAGAAGGATTTGAGAAACGGACAGCTGTTCTGCCCTCTTCCTCATTCCACAAGCCACTGTCAGTTACCGTGTGACCCGTATGAGACTCCATGGGCCCTCCCTCGCCTTCTTGTCACTTGCTTTGGACTCTGCAGAATTCTAATGTCTGCTGTAAACTGCTTGATTTGAAGGCTGTGACATTTCCTCCTTCCCCTCCATTTCCCCCTCTTCATTCGTAAGTGTGACAACCAGAAAGAATTTGGGCCACCCTACACATTCTGAAATAGGCTGATAGTGCTTCCTCAGTCTCCAGTAATATGACAGAATAGGTTTGTTGAATGTACTCAGTTGTTGTATCCTATTCACGATACTATGGTTAAGCAGAATAGCAACTTCATGTTTTTTCCTCTCATGAAAGTATATCATCCAATAAAGAGTGTAATCTCTTTTATACTAACATCCCTTAGGTAGCCTTTTATTGATCAGAAAGTCTTCCACTGTGTTTAGATTCCTTAGTGACCTGTGAAGGTCTGTCATCATCTTATTTTGTTCATTTATTTTACAAATGTGTATTGAACACTTATTATATAATAACAGCTGAAATTTGTATAATTCAGGTTACAAATCATACACACATACATTATCTCATTAGTTTGACATTGAAATGGAGTTGGTGTAGAGGGGATTTAATCTAATTCACTTGGACAATTAAACATACAATCCCTTCTGTATACTGGTGTTGTTGACTTAGAATCCAATGGGAGTGTTTAAGCCTCTGTAGATAATAAAATCTCAGGATTCCGTTTTCTCTGGGTGTTGACAGTGGGACGGAACTGTTTCCCCGTGTCTAAGCCTTTTTTCCCCCAGCTTACCCTGGAGAAATCTTTCTGTGATAGAAAGGGTTCCATGCTAGTGGTGGTAGTGATTCGGTACTGTTGCCTTCTTTACATACCCTAACGTAATATATCTTATCTTAGTAAAACTGACGTTCATTTATTTGATAAACCTTCATTGAACCTCTCGTACTAGACCCTTAGGACATAAAAGAAATAACTACCACCTTCCCAGGAGCTCACAGTCTAGTCTGTAAGAAGACAGGCAAACAAGCTATTACTGTAATTATTACACGATACACACAGAATATTCTGGAGTGTGAAGGAAGGAGTTCATAATTCTGCAGGTTGGGTATTTGAAAAAGTCTGGGGGAAGTTTCACACAGGGAATAATAGTCGTATCGAGATGAGTAAGCAGAACCATTACAGCTGAAGAACTGGGTGAAGGTGTCCCAAGCAGAGGAACAGCAAGTGTAAATCATGGAACTTGAGAGGACGTGCCGTGCTCACTCGCCGGGCTGTAATTGTACACTCCCTTGAGTGTTCAGTCTAGATAAGCTCCTTGATGACAGAGACTGTGACTGTTTTGGTCACCATTGTATCCTGGAACATAGCAGATATTTAAGAAATGTTTTTATAAACAAATACACAGATCCTCAAGAACGATCACCAAATTCTCTCGCACAGCTTGCCTCTCACTCCCCTTGGTGACACCTGATACACCTCCTAGGGCTCCCAGGCTCCCAGGAGCACAGTTTGAAATCATTGCAGTAGACCACAGTAGATCAAGATCTTTAGGGTTTTTTCTTTGTACTTTTTATATCTTTGGAATTACATGAATATTCAAAGTTGAGAGTGCTGTGTTTCCTTTACTCTTTGTCTCCAGAGGCAAAAATAACTTTTCTACACACAGCTGTGAACTGATTTTTACATGATGATGTGCTGAATTATATACATTTTAATCAGTTTTGAATAAAAGGCATTGAAACTTATTTTAATTGTAATAATAAAGGTATTTCGTTTTGTCTCATATCTGTGTCTTCCAGACCGGTTGGAGAGTGACAGATCAGAAGGCTCCGGTCAGGAGAATGAAAATGAGGATGAGGAATAATCAGCTCTTATTGGCAAGCACTTAGATGTTCGGAAATTTGTATAAGACATTTATATTTTTTTCTTTACAGAGCTTCAGTGCAATTTTAAGGTTGTGGTTTTTTGGAGTTTTTCCCTTTTGGGGGGATGACCTAACATTGGTTTGGAATGATTGTGTGCATGAATTTGGGAGTGTGTGTAAAACAAAACTAGCGAAATGTTTTAAAAACTTTTTGCCATGTATGAGGAGTGCTAGAAAATGCAAAGTGCAATATTTTCCCTAACCTTCAAATGTGGGAGCTTGGATCATTGTTGAAGAGTAATTTTCATTATAGTGAAAATGTTGGTTCAAATAAATTTCTACACTTGCCATTTGCATGTTTGTTGCTTTCTAATTAAAGAAGTTGGTTGTTTTAAGATATCCTGACTTTGACTATTTAATGCCTTGATACCTTGACCCACGTTTTCCAAATCTTTTCTTGTAACCTAAGATTGTCTTTCTCTGTTCTTTTCTAGATTAAATAACCTTTTCAGTTTTGACTTCTGTGTGACAGAATCACACAGAAGAGCTTTTTTTCATTTCTCCTTTCAAAGTACTTTATCTCCACCCCCAATCATCATCTCTCACGATCAGTGGTCCCTCATTACCTGAGTTCAGGGGTCAGGCTATGAGCAATCCCAGAGCATCATGGATACTCACACACCATATTAGCACAAGCCAGTTCTGAGAGCTCTGGCTTCTAGCCTTCCTTTCTCCAACTTCTAGGTTTCAACTGAAAGTGCTGACCATCCAGTCTTCTAATTCCTGGTCTTCCTCCTCTCTGGTGTCCACCTTCACTCGACTTAAGCCATCCACACCCAGGTCTGTGTCTTACAGGTTACGACTTGAAGCTGCACCTGCAGACTTAACCCTTCAGCCATCCTCTCTCCTGTCTCCTAAACTGTCATGCCCACTCTCATTGGGCCATGAACAGACTCACAGGTGTGGCCAGGCAAAGCATCCTTCTCCCGTGTGGAGACCAGGGATGGCTCCTCCCCGGAACGTGGCTGCAAGCCCAAGGACACCTGATGCTGAGAGAAGACAGATTGGCTTTCTGGAGAGAGGAAAAATAACTCTAGTTGGCTCGGTAACTTCAGGTGGACTTCAACATCTAGCTCTTAGCCTGGGCAGGACGCCTATGTCTCCATATTAGGAATACGCTGAATGGTCAAAGGGAAAGAAAGGAGTGAGTTAGAAGTTTAGCCAAACAGGGCAAAGGCATGATTTCCAAAAAGTGCCAGGTCTCAGTTTCTGGTACCCAAATAGTTATGTGATCTGCTCAAGCCATGTGACTTCTTTGGGCTTCTGTTTCCTCCTCCCTCAGATAGAGTGTCATATTTGCACCACCTATGTCCCAGGGGCTGTGTTAGGACCCCACGAGAGGTTGAAGGGTTTACAGAATAACTGAAAAGACTACTGCGGCGCATAATATGACACTACAGAGGGATTATGCTATAGAGAAGTGCTGGAAAACCGACAGCCCAGACTGCAGTACTCAGTGGGGTCAAGGGTGACTCTGGCAGGAAGAGCAAGAGGAGAAAATCAATGGCGTTTGTTCACTCTGGCGCAGGATGTCGATAGTGGAGGAGGCTGAGCAGGTGGGAGTGGGGGGATTCTGAACTTTTTGCTCAGTTTTGCTGGGAACCTAAAACTGCTCTAAAACTGCTTTTTTTTTTTAAAAAAAACCCAAACATTACAAAGTGGTATTTGTCCAAGGAATCAGGCGCCCTGCCTTTAGCGATTTTGTAGTTTTGGTGTTATATGTTATGAAGGAGCAGGGCAGGCCAGACAAGCAGTCAAGGAGGCAGCTAGGAGAGAAGACATTCTACAGAGGCAGAGTTCACGAGTCCTGGCCGCTTCCATGGTCCAGTGTTTGTTGCAGGGGAGACAGCGGACCCCAGGGCTCACTTACCCACTTAGAAAAGGAATGCGGCTTTAGTGGTGGCAGATGTTGGGTCAGACAGAGGTGGTGGGCTCTGTGCCTTGAGGCTGTTCCAAGTCTCTGATAATCTACCACCCGCCCTTTGACTTCGGTTATGGGATGGACATATCGAGAGACCGCACTGCTATTCATTAAACCTCCTTTAGAACTCTGAGTTAACAGTGTTTGTTTGTTGTCTCTTTCTTGGTCACTTCCACGCCACTTAACGATATTCCACGAAGCTAATTTTCTTGCGGGAATTCATGAAAAACACATGGATGGATGTACCCAGGCGACTGTGGTATGGACTGTGCAACAGTTGGCCCCTTCCTGCTCAGTCTCCTTCCTCTCTTTAGCCCACGGGAAGGGAGGCTGGAGACAGAGACAAGTCTGTGGAAAACAGGGGTGGGGGTAAAGGGGGAGACACCCGAAAAAGTCCACAAACTCAAGCACAAGTTCACAATTTGCACAGCCCTACACAGACCAAAACCCAGATATTTAATCAGGTAAACAAAACTATTCTAAGTACACTCTTACTTTTTGATAAATATTGGTTTATAATAATCCTAAGCATTTTTTAATCTTAAAAATAAGCGTCCAAAAACTTCAAGTGAACTATATTTTAGGATCAGCTGGTCTTTATCTTGAAGGTTGGTTTTGAACCACCTTTGCATCCAGGGGTCCCTTATCAGAACACAGCATAGGGCTCTGTCCCTTAAGCATGTCCACGTCACTGACAGACCTATTTCCAGCCAGACAGGCTCTTTCCCCTGGCCGCCGGCCCGGGCCTGTGATCCTCCCTAGGACTGTCTTTTCCTTTGGGAGGGTCAGACTCACCAATGATTAGTGATACTTCAAGATGGTGGTGTCAAAAGGAAAAACAGGGCTTTCCTGGTGGCGCAGTGGTTGAGAGTCCGCCTGCCGATGCAGAGGACATGGGTTCGTGCCCGTCCGGGAAGATCCCATGTGCCGCAGAGCGGCTGGGCCCGTGAGCCATGGCCGCTGAGCCTGCGCGTCCGGAGCCTGTGCTCCACAGCGGGAGAGGCCACAGCAGTGAGAGGCCCGCGTACCGCAAAAAAAAAAAAAAAAAAAAAAGGAAAAACAGAAGTGGCTTTTAATTCTTAAGCTGTTAATACTGCTCAGGAAAATGCTTTCTGAGGGAAATGAACACAGCTTTGCGTACTTTGTTCTCCTAAAAATAACAGTGAGCAGAACTGTGCTCTTGGTAATCTTATGCAGATTTGAGTTTGTGCTTTGAATTCTTTCCAGTGAATCCAGCCACCTTAGGCCTGCAGTTTTTTATAGGTCTGGCAAGCAGATATTCCAGTCTCCCAAACTCCTTGCTTTACAATGGTCCTACCTACCCAGTAAAGCCCTACTGGCCTTCTAATAATGATGACTGTTAACTATCCGTCATCCTCCTCGAGCTGCAAAGCTGGCTCTTTCCTTCTCTCAGTCACATGGCCAAGACCTGGCGTTTCAGCCCCCACCCTGGCTTAATCTCCTTTGAGACCTCGGACAACTCCCTTCACCTCCCTAGGCCTCCTTGGATTCTGTGTGTGCCCCTCCCCAACCCAGAAGGACGGTCCGGCTCTGCCCCCTCCTGTAGTCACATACGACTGTGCTCACAGCCGTTTTCCTTTGCTTCAGGGTGAAAAATGTGATTTCCCTTCACTCTCCCACGGAATTCACCTGGGGTTCTGTGTACACTGTGGGTGGCAGCATGGACTCCTGCCCCTGCGCTGCCTCTTCCCTCAGGGGCTCGGAGACTCAGAGAATCTGAACCCCAAAGCCAAGGCCAAGCAGTCACTGTCACTGCAGGATGGGGCTGCCCTGAGACTCCAGGTCACATCTCAGGGAGAGCATCCCTTCTGGGCTGTAAGGGAGCTCAAAGCTGAGCTTGTGCTTTGATTCCAGATGTCACAGCAGCCTGGGGCTCTACCATCTTCGATAGCCAGTAACAGAAAAGCTCAGTTTCGCCCCTTCAGATCTCCTGAATCCCAAGTGCCACTTAGCCTTTACCCCCTCCTCTCTATCGTCTTCTCCTTTCTCACCACATCCCTTCATGCTGTACGGCAGACGTGACGATTCCTACGGCAACAACCTTCAACACCTCTTATCTAGGATAACGGGTTATCTTTTTAAGATTCTCACTTCTTATCACCAGAGCCCTGTAAAACGAGAATAATACACCCACCTGCAGAGTGGAGAAGAAACAGCAGGGGTTCAGCATCCGCTATGCCCCAGGCACTGTGCTGGATGCTCTAATCCACATAATCAGAGGGCCCCCTGGAGTCTGTGTCCCCACATAGAAACAGAATACAAAGTTCATTTTATAGATGAGGAAACTGCAATACAGAAAGATTGAGTAATTAGCCCAAGGACACCTTACTCAGAAGCAGCAGCGTGGAATCCGAACCCAGAACGTCCCATACCAAAGCCTGCACTATCCCCACTGTATCATTTGCAGTGAGATAAAGCATTTGGAAGTGCCCAACTAATGCCTAGCACATAACATGTCTTAACAGGTCAGGCACACAGTAGGCACTTACTCTGTGCTAGTTCCCTGTCTCATCCTTTTGTAGCTGCATCACCTTCACAGTTCCTTCCAGACGGGAGACGGCTGGGGCTCAAGGCTGAACCCTTGTCGTGAGTATATCCCGTGGTCCATCCGCAGACCTGTCTCTAATCTGCAAGTATTTCAGGGACCCACTATCAGGATAGACAAAATACTCATCTAGTTAAATCTGAACAGGCCAGTAAAGTCTCTCACTGTATCAAAGCGCTTTTCCTCCCTCTCCTGTCCACTCCACACTACCTTGGCCTATTGCAAACACTTGAGTTAGTCTCGCCGTTCACTCAGAGACTACCCAGCAGCTCCTTAAATGAGAATCAAAGAACATTAGCACCAGATGGCCCTCGTCTTAACATTCCTCAACCCCGTTTCTACAGCAGTGATTTGCTTAAGCTCACACAGCTGAGCACTGGCAGTACCTGCAACCCCGAATGGGGTCACACTTGTAAGCAAGCTAGCTGGGTGGTCCTTTAAAGGCCGAGGACTGCAGCGGAGACCAGGAGCTCGGAGTAGGTGCTCGAAGCCAGAAGCAAACGAGCCTTCAGCTTTACCCTTAGCTCTTCCCGGTGGGGAACTGCCAGCGGCATCACAGCCACACTGCTGCCACCTAGTGTCGAAGGCCCTGAACTCCAGTCTCGGTGCGTCTGGCCTGGGAAAAGGCTAGGGATTGAGCTGTGTGCTCGGCGGCGTGGGACTCCAGTGCCTTCTGGGTCACACTAGCCCCCAAACCTGGTATCTGGGGTATAGCACTCGGGGGGACCCGGTCAAGTGGCAATCTCTATGAAAGAAGCAGAGATGGGCAACAGTCCTAAACGTGGTCCTGTCAAAACCAGAAGATGCAGGACTGAGGTTTTGACGTGAACAAGTGGCCAAGTGTCCCACCTGCCACTGTCCACGTGGCCCCCTCAGGAAGTCCTCAGGCTGCCACTGCACAGCAGAATAAAGCATTATAATGGGCCTGGGTTCAGCGGGGGCAGTTGGGGTTCTGCACTAAGGACAGGGGTCCTCAAAAATCCTCTCAGAAACGTCAGAGCATGTGGGGATTATGTCCTCGCCCTCTCCCCCATCCACCTCCTTTTGCTCTCCTTTCTCTCGCTTAGGCTGAATCAAGGAAAATCTGAATTCATGAATATGGAAAATATGGTTCCAGCTGCCAGACATCCTCCAAGGCTTGGCTCAAACAGTCACCTCCTACATGGTGCTACCCCTAACTCCTTCTAATCGGAAATATTCACCTCCCTCTGGAGCCCACAGTTCTTTCTATAATCATTCATGGACTTTGCAATTTATTAGCCTCAGTCTCTCCCAGGTCTCTCCCTATATTAGAGTGAACACGCTTTAGTGTTAGTACTCACAGAGCCTAGCTTGGTGCCTTGCACACGCTGGAGGTGCAGTGTCTGGTAGATGAATAAATAAATGGACCTCGGTAGAAAAGAGGAAACGCACAGAATGCTTTCAGGAAGTGCAGTATTGCTAGATTGGCTTAGATTAAATCCTAGTGTATCTAAGCTAGTTTGGGATCAGCCAGTGAGGACTTGGAGGCCGGGAGATGTCTCAGGACTCTCTCCCTAGAGCCCAGCTAAGTACAGTCCAGGGGAAGCACTCTCCAGCCCCTGGGTTGCAAGTCACTTTGCGGCACTCAAAATGCCCTAAGGGGTGGGGGAGGGGTGGCATCGTGGGCTATTCCAACCTAGAGGTAAAGGTCCCTGCCCTGTTCCACCTTGGTGCGTACTAGAAGCTCAGAAGTATGGTCCCTTTAGAAACTAGACAAGGACCAGTGCTAGGAAAAAATACATGCAGAAAACATAAAATGCCCTCAGGTTCCGGAATGCCACCCAGTAGTGACAGCAGAGTCTGACTGATCTGCACATCTCATCGGCAGAACCCAAGGGTGAAACCACCTTCTGATCCTTCCCACTCCCATCCAGAATGCAGACCCGTGGCTGGCACCCGGCTGACCCACAGGAGTTGCTGATGAGTTTGATCACCGTGAAGGTAGCAGCCCCCAGGTCTCAGGAAGTCTTCTGTAAATTGCAGACCAGGGGACCAGCCAACCACTGGGTCTCTGCCACGCAGCAAAGAGACACTGCCTCACTGAGAGCTAGCTAGACCCCAATGGAACGCCACAAACGTGATTCCCTTTCTGGGATGGCTGCCTCATAGCAGACGCAGGTAGATCTCCTCAGAATGTACCCTCTGCTGACCCCCCGGAATTCTGAAGGCGGGGAAAGGCCTGCACTTGGCTGACCTAATCGCCCAAGCTGAAGGGCAGGCACAGGTGGTTCACGTCACCACAGCCACCGCTCCAAGCCCACACATGTAACGGCCATCCCAACTCCAAGGGAGAGAGATCTAACATACAAGCCACAATGCGTGGCCCACTTCCGCCTCTGCCCCCATTTATGTGTCTTGCCGGCTGGCATCCTGTCAGAACTGTGCTCTAGACACATCGGATCAGCCCACGTACCCGGGCTTGCAGCAGTGCTTCACATGCTCACTAGAAACCACACTCCAAAGCTGTGCAAATGTTGGTCCATGGGTCACTTTTTTTTTTTTTCTAACTTACAAATTCAGAGAACATCAAAGATCAGAGTTAGAAATGATCCCGGCCACCATTCAATCCAACTCCTCACTCCCTTATCTTATTTTCCAGATGGCCTAGAGGTGACAGGGAGTCCCAATGACATGAGGAAGGTACGGCGGAGCCGGGCCTGCGCGCAGGTTGCTGACGCCAGGTCCAGCGTTTCTTCAAGTCTGTCTCCTCTTACACTGCTCAGGGCGGGGAAACGGTAGCCGCCGCCTACAGGAGTATTCCCTGGAGGCCAGCTAATGAAACAGTCCATCAAACATCACAAGCCGAGTCTATTCCATGAGGTCTTCCTATGTGAAGGGGATTCCCTCCAACGATAACAGTATCTCTAGTTCCCAGCAGCGCTTGGCCCCATGGCCCTTTCAGGCTCAGTTAAGATCGTGGTTTCATCCTAACCAAATGGATTTTTTTGTTTTTTTAAATTCTAGAAATGAAACATCTGGTATCTGCTCCTTCCTCCTGTCTTTTACAGTGGTTTCTCCCTTCTTATGAAATAGCAAAGACTCAGTCACTAGGGAGGCGGCCCCGTCCTCAGCCACAGCAGCCCCAGGCCTGTTGCGTCCGCCCAGCGGCCCGTGAGCTGTCCCTACTAGCACCAGCAGGTGGCGCCACCAGAGGCAAGGTCATAACCAGGACCCCAGGGCACAGCACCTGGATCTGGGGAGCTCGGCTCCTGGGCTCTCCTCTGGGGACCATTTAGTATAAAACTGATGGCCCGGCAGGGTCCACATCAACCACCCAGAAGAAGCGTCATCCTCCGAAGGGCCCTGGGAAGGGCTCGCCTCCTGAGGCCTCCGGGACAGTGCGTGTCTGGACCCCCAGGGCACAGGATGTGCAGAGGAGGAAGTGACCCACGCGGCGGGCTCCTTCTAAGCCGTGGTCTCTAGTTCCCCTCTACGGCCCACCTCCCACAAAGTCTCAGCCACACCTCCGTTGGCTCTGCTTTGTACTCTAGATGCCTCTGGTCCCATCGCTGAGACCTCAAGGAAGCCCACGTGTGGTCTCACAGAGACACGGAAGTCACTTACAGACATTGTGTTCAGTGTTTTTTCTGATGGCTGCACACCAGGGTGTGTTGAGGGCATCCACCCTCACGTCTGCTCCGCGGCTAGAACGTTCCCCTCCTCGATGCTCTGCAGCTGCAGCCTCTGACTCGCGAGAGTCCTGCTGCCTCGGCGGCTCCCAAAGCCAACCCCGGGGACGGTCCGCGTGGCAAGCAAGACCCCAGGCAGCGCCTCCTCCCCAAATAAGTTGACTTTGGCTTCAGCCTCTATGGCTTTGGCCAAGCTGGCTGCGTAACTGTCCAAGGACTTGTGCACTTCGGCTCTCACGTGAAGAACAGGGTTCTTGGCGGCCTCTGAGAGAGAAGGCAGAGCAAAGGTTAGCGAGGGACCAGGACCGTGGCTGTCCCGGGAGAGGCCTGCCCTTGCTTCACTGCCCCTGGGAGCGGAAGCAAACTGAGGTTAAGGGTGTGGGTTCTGGAGTCACAGTCCGTAAGGTGACGATCCTTGACTCCCCTACTTACCATCTGGGAAATCTTAGAAGTGTTTAATCTCACGTCGGTTACCTCATCTGTAAAGAGAAGATCCTGGCACACCCCTTACGTCATGGGGTTCCCGTGCCCGTGATAATTAGACAGCTCTTCCTAAGGTGCTTTAGCCTAGGTCTGGCTCATAGAAAAGGCTTGATAAATACTTTCTATTAATGACATTCAAATTTTTACATCTTTGAAAGAGTTCTCTGGTCTTTCAGCTCCCTGGAGTGTATAATAGCTTTGGCTCTAAACTTCCACAAACCTGAATGTGGTCTCTGTCCTCTCCACCCTCGCTCAGAGATTCCCCAAAGCCATGGAGAACCTCAGGACTGGAAGGACATTAAAGCTTCAGGTGCCCCTTCCCCCAGGATTAGGACTCCTGACACCTAAAGTGCACAGGAGGGAAGGAGGGAGGGAGGGAAGGAGGGAGGGAGGGAGGGAGGGAGAGAGGGAGAGAGGGAGAGAGGGAGAGAGGGAGAGAGAGAGGGAGGGAGGGAGGGAGGGAGGGAGGGAGAGGGCCCTTCAATTTCACATCCATGGCCTTATGACTATTAACCTCACTGCCTGTTTCTCTCCTGACATTTTGGGAGGAACGGCGTATCCCCTACACCTCACGTTGTCTGGAGTAGGCAACTTCCACCCCATTCTCCAGGAAGGAAAGAGGGGAGGACCTCTGCCCTGCCACTCACTCCCGGGAGGACTGACAAGGTCTTACACACGTGCCTGCTCCCTGCCCTGCGTGCAGAGAAGGCGCCTTTGGAACTGCCGTCCCCCAACACGTAGGCTGGATGGGGCAGGCTTGGCCCTATGCGGGCTGGGTGGATTGCGGAGGGCTTCAATCCATTTTTTTTAACACGGGAGTAACATATTATAGAGCCCATGAAGCTGCTAATCGAAGCTCTGTTCTTGCATCCACTCTGCCCGTAAAGCAGACGAGTTGATATCTGCCTCCTTGACGCCCATGACCACCCCTCCATTCATCTGGAATCGGGGAGGGGGTGGTAGAAGAGATGGGACAAATTATGAACCTCAAACTCTGCCCCGGCCCATATTTATTTTGGTACTCAGCATTTCTGAAGAATTTATATCTTAAAGTCCCTGGACTCTTCCACCACATCCACATCCGGCCATGTCGGTGGCTGTCCTCACCACCGGGTGGGATTCAGAAAAAAAGAGATTCTTCCATCTGTGGGCAGCCTGGATGGCTCCTTTGTCGCTCTTCTAATCAGCATATCTGGATGGGAAACTAGACCCCAAGTTCCAGAGGCACCGAGAGCGCTGAGGGCTGAATTCAGAGCAACTGGAGCAGAAAAACGTAGGGACTGGATGACAGCAGAACTCATTCCTCTCACAGGATCCCAGCGCCCCCATCAGCTTCAGAGGCAACAGGCCAATCGAGATGGCGGCCTTTGCCTCCGGGGAAGTCGGCGCACTCACTGGGCAACGACTTCCATTTTCCACGGGAGGAAGCCAGGCTCAAAGAGGGCAGGTGCAGACTCGTAACCACACATCATCCATGAAGGAAAGAAACCGCGGAGGGCTCAGAAACTGTTGTATCCAGTCGGGCAACTTCCTGAGGGAGGAGATGGGAATTTTGTGTGTGTGTGTGTGTGTGTGTGTGTGTGTGTGTCTGTGTCTGTGTGTGTGTGTGTGTGTGTGTGTCTGTGTACGTAGGCCACTGCTTGCCCAGCCTTAGATGCTGCTTGCTCCGAGAGTTGGAAGCCTAAGGACTCAAGTGAGACTGGCAGGCAGGGAGTGACATGGGGCTGGGCAAAGGCGGGAGCCCTGGTGTGCTGGGGATGGGAGCAGGCTGGGCCAAGGAGCTTTCCTAAGATCCTTTCCCTTCCCCCGTTTCCCTGAAGCCGTCAGTCACAGAAACCCACCTTTGATTTGTTCCACTTCATCTTCGAACGTCACTGAGCTCCTCCTCTTGGGTGGGCAAGTGTGGGAGGGAGGGTTGTCATCAGACGTGAAGTCTTCGAGCAGCATGACATCCGTTCCTAAAACCAAGGGCCGATTGTGCGCCTACAACAGGCAACACCAAGTCCTTCTCGCCACCTTTCTCGCCCTCGCTCACACCCCTTGCGTCCCTCTCTCCCCTTTCATGTATTCAAACCCACAATCAGGTGCAACCAAGTGCCCTGCAGCATTTGCCCAGGACACACACTGTCTCTCGTCCCATTTCAGGGAGTTTGCAGCCAGCCACTGGGGCTGCTTCAGACACACCAAAAATACAGCAGCGTTATCCAGGCGGACGGGTTACCCGCCACAGCGAGCAGACTCACAAGTGATGAGTCTGCCAGACCTGGAATGGGGAAGGGCAGTCGGGCTGAGCGGAGGAGGGGGCTCTATTAAAGGGGCTTTGTGTTCACAGTGATTCTTCTTACAGTGTGAATTTCTATCATTCTAGTTAAAGTATGCCGTGCTAAATAAACATTTCAAACCTGAACATGTAAAGTTCTTTGGGGGCCAAAAAGGGATTGAGAAATATGCCCCCCAAAAAGTGGGGAAAAGGCAGAAAGGAAGGAAGTCCTATGAGAGAGAGCTGGGCAGGTGGGCAGGCAGGGGCGGGGCGGGGGGACCAGTCTTGTTCTGTCTTAGCCTCCAGCTATCAGTCCTTCAAGGCCTTGGTGCTCAGGAAATTAGGAAGAAAGGGGAGCTGGGAGCTCCTCATATGTGGGTTTTTTTTTTTTTTTTTTTTGCGGTACGTGGGCCTCTCACTGCTGTGGCCTCTCCGTTGCGGAGCACAGGCTCCGGACACGCAGGCTCAGTGGCCACGGCTCATGGGTCCAGCCGCTCCGCGGCACGTGGGATCTTCCCGGACCGGGGCACGAACCCGTGTCCCCTGCATCGGCAGGCGGACTCTCAACCACTGCGCCACCAGGGAAGCCTCCCTCATGTGTTTTTGCAGAGCAACCTGAAAAGGCATGTTCCTCTAGCGGACTTCACAACATGGTGGTTAAGCACACAGCTTCCCAAATCGGACAGATCTACGATCACAGGCAGGATATTTAGTCCCTCAGCATCCTTCCATGTCTACAAAATGGGGATCGTAATTCTCTCTACCTCATAGAGTTGTTGGGAGGATTTTGAGTTGAGACGTGTGACGATGTGACACATTGCCTGGCGCACAACAGGTGCCTCATCGATGAAAGTCATCACTCGTGAGGACACGGCTAATAAACAGCGGGGCTGAAGCTCACACTCCAGTCTGTGTGACCCCCAAAGCCCACGCTCTTTCTTCTGCCTACAACAGGGGTCCCCAAGCCCCGGGCCGCGGATCGGTACCGGGCTGCGGCCTGTTAGGAACCGGGCCGCACAGCAGGAGGTGAATGGTGGGCACGCGAGCAAAACTTCACCTGCGGCTCCCCCGTCGCTGGCATCACTGCCTGAACCACGCCCTCCCTGGTCCGTGGAAAAATTGTCTTCCACGAAACCGGTCCCTGGTGCCCAAAAGGTTGGGGACCGCTGGCTTACGACACTGTCCCCTTACTCCTTTTTGCCTGGTCACCTCCTATTCACTCTTCAGGTTTTCACATCACTTCCTCAGAGAAGCTTTTCTAACACCGCCCTCCCCGCCGACAAGTTCTCCCCAACAGGGGGCACATACGACCCCGTTACGTGTCCTCACAGCACTCGGCTTCCCCTTCCATAGCTCTCATCACCCTTATAACCCTTACTAAAAGCAGAATTATTGAGGTATAATTCGCATCCCACACAATTCACCCATTTAAAGCGCATGGGATGGCCGTCTTTCCCACTAGACGGAAAGCCCCATGAGGGCAGCTTACCACTACATCTCCGGAACCTAGCGCAGTGTCTGCTCAAAGCAAGGGCCTGGCAAGTAAATATCTGTTAAATGAATGAATGTCACTCTGCCTCTGGATTCCTGCTGGTTGTCTGAGAAGAGGGAGAGAGCCCGAGGAGAGACAGAGACCCTCCCGTCCTTCAAGTCACAGCAGGGACTCGGGCCTACAAGGGCGGGTGCTACCAGTGGTTCAAGCCTCCGGGCTGCCAGTGGGAGAACATCCTCAGGGAACGTTCTGCCTGCGGGGAAATGCTCCACGACAGGAGGCCTGGGCTGGGTCCCTGCCCATGGCCGGTCCCCCCGGAATTCTGTGACACAGACTCAGGCCAAGAAACACAGGTCAAGGCAGAGAGGAGTTTTCCAAAGGCCCCGGCAGGAGAGATGCAAGAGCAGGGAGGGGAATGCCCACAGACAGCCTGCTGTCGAGGGCCAGGATTTAGCACCCTCCCTTCACGCCCAGAACACGGACAGACAGCAGCCCCGGGACGGGGTGCTTCGTCAGCTCCATGAATGACTGACGTAGGGACACCAACGGCCTCTGCCCACAAGCCTCTCATCCAGTCATGAACTGGCAAGCACGGGGTGTGGCATCTGGGTCCCCAGAGCTGCCGGCAGCAGACTGACATCACAGAGCCTGCCGCTGGGGGGAGGAGTCCTGGGCCAGCACCATCCCCTGGGCCGCAGCTACAGGGAGGGTCTGGAGAATGCTGTTGGAGATGTGTTTCTTTGGGGAGACCGAGTTCCCCATAGGCATGTCGCAGGGCATCTAATGATGGTGACAAGGTATCTGACCTGGTTGGAGCTGTCCCTGATAGAGGGACAGCTGGCCCAGCTCACAAATGGAGAAACGTGAAGGTTTAGAAACAAACTGAGCAGCTTGTCTGAGATAACACAGCTCTTAAAAGTCAATTTGAGGGCTTCCCTGGTGGCGCAGTGGTTGAGAGTCCGCCTGCCGATGCGGGGGACACGGGTTCGTGTCCCGGTCCGGGAAGATCCCACATGCCGCGAAGTGGCTGGGCCCGTGAGCCATGGCCACTGAGCCTGCGCGTCCGGAGCCTGTGCTCCGCAATGGGAGAGGCCACAACAGTGAGAGGCCCGCGTACCGCAAAAAAAAAAAAAAAAAAAAAAAGTCAATTCGAGACTGAAAACCAAGCAGGTTGACTCCGGAGCCTGCACTGGACGATGGTTATTATAATTCGAGTAACAACTGACAATCATTTAGCATTTTAACTTTTCAAAGGCTTTCACTTAATTTGAATCTCACAACAACCCTGCATGGCAGAGAGAACAGGAGCTGAGATCCCCACTGTAGAGAGGAGGAAACTGGGGCACAGAGATGCTGAAGAGCCGTGACGGGACACCCAGACCCTTGCCTCTCGCCCCTCCACACCCTGGGAGACATCCCTCTCCCCACCAGCTCCCACCCGGCAGGCACTGGGGAAGCGCGACAGGCGAGGGGCTTACCTGAGTCCTGAGAGCAGCTGAAGCCGGTGTCCCCCGTGCTGCTGCTGTTACCCAGGGGCTGCCCGCCTGCCATGAGTGCCGTGAGGTGTGGGGACAGGCCCAGGTCTGCAAGGCAAGGTCGGCACTGACTGTACAATCCACGGCCCACCCAGTCCCCAGGGGCTTCGCCTCCGCTCCCCTGTCCGCTCTGTCCTCCTCGCAAAGTGTGCTCTCCACGCACCGAGGACACGAAGCTCTTAGCTGCCCTTCCTTCACTTCGCCGCTTGTTCCTATCCAGGGGAGTCTGTGACAGGATTCACTGGGTCCCCCCAGAGGGGAAGTGCTCGTGACAAACGTCAAACACCAACAAGGCAGGTGGGAGAGAAAACGAGGTGAACAGTCCTGGGAGAAGATCTTCCAGTTAAACACGGGTGCGTGTTTAACTCCTGAGATCCTACCTGAATACCAAAAGGGATGTTTTTTGAAGAGGCCAAAACCCCCAAATGAAGAAGATGTTTGTAAGTTGGAAGGTGGGAAGTGGGCAGTGAAACTAGCCCAGGAAAGAGCTGAGGCTGGCAGAGGGGGAGGCCTGGAAGGAGGCCCCCAAGAAGCTCAGGAACTGGAGGTCCGGAGTCTCTGCAGGCAGGTGGGGCTTGATGGAAAGTCTCTACAGGAAGCAGTGGGTCCCCTCCACTGCTGTTCCCAGTTCGGGGTCCAGGCTCCCGTTCCCCATGTTGGCAGGAGAGTGGATAGAGTGAACTGGGGGACTCTGGCCTTAGCGACACCAGGCACATGGCAACGTGGCAAAAACCGAGGGAACAATGAGAGGCTACATAGTTACCAGTGGGGGCCCCGCCCCACTGCCTCACCTAACCTGGGCAGGAGACCAGAGACCTCGTCCCCAGGGAAATCCAGCCAGCCAGAGAGAAAAGCCCCACAGACCCCAAGATCTGGGCGCCCCGTGAGACGGCCCAGTCCCACCACCGCCCAGGGCTTCCCGCTGGCTTTCCTGGGCCGACTTACTAACCGTGAGGGACAGCGGAGATCACCAGATACTTAAGGAAAGGCACTAGCAGAAATGGGGGAATAAAAAAGGAAGGGAGGAAGGAGAGAAGGGAGAAAAAAGGATGTCTCGGGAGACGATGCAGGGAGCTTCAGAAAACAAACAGAATTCTAATTGGGTGTCCTCAGAAAATTGAGAAAATAATGACTCCATGAACAAAAGAGCTGGAGGCCATAAAGACCATGGAGTTAACAAAAAAGGCACTCTTAGCAATTAAAAAAAAGCACAGAAAAGTCAAACTCCTCCGATCTCACGAGGAAGACCTACCTACCTGCCACGAAGGCCACCAGCGTTCCTCCCCAGCAAACCTACACACAGGAGACACCTCCACCCTGTACCTTCATCCTAATGAAGGGGACAAAGCAACATGACACACATGCCCTCCTTTCTCCTTCAGAGCCATGGAGGAAATGATGGGGGCTGAACCCGTGCAGTCAGAGCACGCTGCTCTCAGAAGCTCCCTGTCATGGCCTGTGGGGAAAGCACCTTTGCAAGGAGCCTGCCCCTCTCCTGGGGGTTGGTGTGGAGGTCTGGGGCCAGAGAAGAGCCCAAACATGGTCAGCCACCTCCAGGGTCTTGGCCTCAGAATATGACTATGTCTCAGCTGGAAGCCCGGCTTGCGGAGGGGTGGGTCGCCGGGGGAACATCCACTGCCATCCGGGACGGCTGAGGCCACAGTGGGTTCTGGACGCCATCTCTGAGTCTGCAGTGAAAGCCAGGCACAAGTCCTGGTCTCTACCAGTGGGAGAAATCACTGGAGCCAGACCAATGCGGCTCGGCTAAGAGATGTGGAAACAGGGCAGCCGGGCGGCAACTCCCTATTCCGTTTATCCAGCATTTTACCACTGGAGAGTAGACTCAGTTACCCTGAGTTTTTTCACATGAAACAACACCACATCTACTGGGTGGGCCCAATCCAACCCCTTTCACAAATTTTTTTTAAAAAGAAAGAAAGAAAAAGGCACAAAACGACAGGCACAGGGATCAGATCAGAAGCCTGGAGTGGCCAGAAGAGTCATGAGTGCCTTTGAGCGGCTAAAAGAACAGAGTGCAATTCTGGGGTGACATTGGCACTTTGAAGTAACCAGAAGACCTCTAGGTGGCGCCAGGAAGGGAACTTGGCAAAACAAGGCAGGAAAATTCAAAGGCCCCAGGGTCTCCTTCCTTCCCTCCAGCCCAGACCTCACAAGGGCCCTGAGGTGGGGCATTTCCTCTGAGTAAATGGGAGCCAGCGTCCTTCCCTGCAGAAGACAGCTGGGAAGGCTCTATTCCCGGTTCCAGGAGCTTCGAGCATCACACGAGGGCAGCATTTGGAGAGGCTGGCCTCCCACCATGCCCAGGCCTCCCTCGAAGCCGGGGTCGGGCCGATGTCTGGGCTGTCCACCCCAACTGGGTTGGCGAGTGGCAGAGCTGTTGGAGAAGCCCGTGGCCCTTTCTCCTGAAGGCCCCTTCTTTGCTCCGATCACCTGTAGCCGCCTGTCAGCTTTGGAGTTGTCGTCTGGCCTCCCAAGACCAAACGTAAGCATCTAGCTCACGTTTCAGCACTGGAATCAAGGTCCACTCCAGGGCTGACCTACCCACCATGCAGCGGCCCTGCCCGGCAAAGCCCAGGGAGGCCAGAGATCTCAATTCCTAGGGGAGCCCCATGGGAACCTGCTAATGAGACTCACAAGCAGACGTATTGTGGTGGCCCGGTGACAGCCGGCACCCAGGGAAAACCTAAGCTGCTGCACTTCTTCACTTTGGGGCTAACAGAATGAGAAGACCAAAATCCACGGATTATGGCTGAAATCTATATATGAAATAAACATGACTGCATGTGTAAAACTCCTGGCCTCCTGGAGTCAGCAGGAAAGCGCCAGGTGTCTGTGGAATGCCACTTCACTGCACCTGTGCTCACAAGCACGGTTAGGAAAGTTTATAATTCCATGTACTGAATCCTCTGGAGAAAACTTTGCAGATGCCTATGCAAACGGAGAGGAACAAAACCGAGACAGGGCCTCCGAGCCTTTTCTTGCTGGCTTTGGAACAAATCTTACCATCCTTCTTACCGGGGATGCCAGGTGGAAGGCAGAGCTCTCCCTCCTGACCAGAAAGGCTGTGGGCATTCCTGGCGTGGCTGGAGCAGAGCGCGGAGCTGGGGTGGGCACTGCATTCTGCTCTTTTTCCAAGACTCCTGCTGACGCTGTTGCCCACCTCCTGATGTCAGGACGTCCCGGGAAGAGACAGCAGGGATGCCCCCAGCTCCCATTCAAGGGGAAGGCCAGCAACTCAGAACCCATCATCCCACATGCTCTTCAGCCCAAACACATCCCACAAGACTGCTTTTCCCTCAGTGAGGAGACTGCTCACCGCCTTGGACTTGCCAACCCAACCACAGCGGGTGTTTTCCGCCTGTTTTCACGGCCTCACACGCTCTTCCAGGATAATCTCAAGTGGCTTGCGTGGAAAATCTTGGCCCCCAAAGCAGATGTTTCTTTCTGTTCTATCTACCCTCTCCTCCTCCATTCTCCTTCCTCATTTTTTTCCCTTCCTCATTCTTAACTTCATCGGAATCGAAAACATTTAATGTTTTTTTAATTTTTATTTTTTTGCCTAGAAGGTAAGTGATTTTACAAAATCTGAACAAGTAAGTTCATCAGTGAAATGAAACCAAACCCTGAATGTACTCCTCCTGGCTCACAAGTCACACTTGGAATCATGGTCTTGCCAGTGGCAGGGGGTGGGCATTTCAGGAATTAAAATACTGGGGTCCTGAGAGATTTTTTTCTCCTATAGTCAAAATTAAAAGTCCCAGAATTCCTTCCTTTCTCAAGAAGGAACACTCCATCAGTCCCTGAGATAAATCAGTGACATTGGTTTGTTTAATTGCCACATGGAAAAGACTCCTGTCATCACTACCACTGAATATTCATGATAATTAAGAGTTGTTATTTCTTTCCACTCTCTTGAGAGGGTAGGTGGAAGACCTATTTCCTGAGGAGGAAAAATTATCTCGAGCAGCATGAGTTGCCCAAAGTCATCTGGCAAGAGACTAGAACTGCAGTCTGAACTGGAGCTTTCCTTGAATATGGTCTGATAAGTGCCCTCAGAGTCTCTCTTCCAACAGCCTGTCCAGATGACAGTCTCCCTCAAACAACACAGTCATAACTGCAGGGACAAGATCCACGAGTGCATGCTACAAACAGCGGGAGCCTCAAAATATCTGTTATGTTGTACTTATTAATGACAATGGAAAAAACAGTGAGTTTACAGTGGGGCAACTTGGCAGACGCCATCTTAACTGTAGGGACTGAAAGTACTTGCCACCAAATTCATACACTGAAGCCCTAACCCCCAATGTGATGGGTCCTTGGGAAGGTACTGAGGATTAGAAGAGGTCATGAGGGTGGGGTGCTTATAAGAAGAGACCGGAGAGCTTGCTCTCTCCTGTCCCTCTCCCCAGCCCTCTGCCATGGGAGGACACAGCAAAAGGACAGCCTGCAAGAGGGTCCTCACCAGAACCCAACCATGTTGCCACCCTGACCTCAGACTTCCAGCCTCCTGAACTGTGAAAAAATGAATGTCTGTGGTTTAAGCCATGCAGTCTACGGTAGTTTGTTGTAGCAGCCCAAGCTAAGACATCAACCGAGAGACCAGGGTAAGAACTAGCTAGTGAGAAGACCTACTGACATATGTACCCCTGGCACGCTCATTAGGAAGAGCACATCACCCGCCCAGCCTTGCCTGCCAAAAAGGTATTATCTCATTGTGACCCTGAGAACACATGAGCTACATGCAAATTGAGGGGCCTTCTACAAAATCCCCGATCAGGACTCTACAAAAAGTGTCAAGTCATGGAAGACAAGGGGAAAAAAAAAAAAAAAAGACTTTGTCAAAGACTGAAGAAGACAAAGGAGATGTGACAACTGAATACAACGTGGGATCCCGGACTGGATCCTGGAACAGAAAAAGGACATCATGGGAAAATGGGTGAAATCCGAGTCAAGTCTGTAGTTGTTAATAGCGCTGCACCCCTGGCGATGTCTTAGGTTTGATAGCTGTGCTACGGTTAGGCAAGATGTCAGCACTAGGAGAAGTTGGGTGGATGGGTATTCTCTGTACTGTTTTCCCAACGCTTCACTGAGTCTAAAACTATCTCAAAAGAAAAAGGTTTAAAAAAAAAAATCTATCCCCCACTAGAGTAATTCCTCTGGGTCTCATCAAAGGGGATGGGATCATGTCCAGAAACTGTGAGCTCCGAAATCAATTACCAAATGGAGGAGCAGCTGTACACATACCAGACAGTGACATTTCAATGAGAGAGTGGAGGTCCGCCATCGACACGTCCTGAATTATTAGCGACAATACGAGGAAACCACCGACCCGTGAGGGAAGGCCCAAGACGGAGTATGTCCAGGAGGAGTAGCTGAGGAGGGCAGGAAGTGCTTTAAAGAGGACCCTGCCTTCAAGGAACACTGAAAGGTGAAGGCAGCCTGGTCCAATGCCTGGGTTCTTTTTTCTCTAGATAGATCTATCTAGATCTACTCTCCAGGCCAGCGGGCCATGGCTGTGGTCACAGAACATGGATTTCTGAACTCTGGTGTACCCTGCCTTGAACTGCCAAGCTCAGGAAATCTGCTTGGGAATCACAGTGGACACTCTGCGATGTTCTTTCCCCAGAGGAAACCTGTGTTTTAAGCCCTGAAGCAGCAGTCAGTCCGAGACCTCGCCCATCAACCTGCCCGAGCGCCTGCAGGACCACAGGCTACACCCGCCTGAGGGTGGGCATCCCTTCCCTGACAAGTTCCCAAGTTACCTGTGATCCTGTTGGAAATGCTGAAGAGCCTGGAAGTCCTCTGCCGCTGCACAAACGGTTCCCGGTAATACCGATCCCCAAAGCACATGCCCAGTAGTTCCTTGCGAACCGTCTTGTTCCAGAGTCCATAGATCAGCGGGTGGCAGACGGCACTGGTAAAGGACAGCCAAGTGGCCCAGGTCTCCAGGGTTGGGGAGACATAGTTCTTCCCCCAGAGGGCCTCAGAGGTGATGACGACCATGTAGGGGCCCCAAGTGACCATGAAGGCCCCAATGACCACCAGGATGGTGATGAGCGCTTTGCACTGGTTGGCCGAATAGACCACGCCCTGAAAGGCGTTCTTCCTACTGCCCGAGGAAGAGGTGGAGGTGCTGGAGTTCTTCCTCCCGTTCCTGTGCGTGTCCTCCTCCACAAGGACCACGGTGCCACAGTGTACCTTGCGTGCCTTGACCCTGGCCACGCGGAAGATGAAGCCATAGCACACCAGCATGACCAGGAAGGGGAACAGGGCACACCAGATCTGCCAGAAGGCGGTGTAGCCAGGCTCCCGGTGCCACGCAGCCACACACATCCACTTGAACTCGTCAAACTCCACCGATGACCAACCGAACAGAGGTGGCAGGCAGCCGATGAGGGAGTGAAGCCAGATGTAGGCGAGCGCCACCACGGCTCGATTACCTGTGATCTTCATGGGGTACACCATGGGGTACAGGACCGCATAGTAGCTGGAAAAAGAATGGAGGCAGGTGAGGGAGAGGACTAAACATAGAGAAGACACACCAGGAGGGGCACCCACTGCTCTCCTAGGTGGCGAGCTCTGTTGGATTTCTCTCATTCAACACTGCCATGGGGTGAATGCTTCTAAAAGGAGCACCTTCTCTCAACCCTACCCAGAAAAGTCACAGCCTGGCCACGTGACCCAGCTCCGTGGAACTCTTCATTGGAGAACGGCTGGACACCAGGAAGAACACAGAGCTCAGGCAGCCCTGTTTCCAGAGCCCACTCACATTTGGGGGTGTGGCTAGTCTTCAGGCATCTCCAGGAGTTCTAAGGGACCGTGCATCGAGCCAGATCCCTTCTGTGTTTCTGACAGTAATCCTTTTAGAGCTGTTTTCAGAGGGTCCTCAGAAACCAGAAGAACATCTAAGGATTACGGGGTACGTTCATTCAGTGACGTTTACTGAAGGCCTGCCACATGCCAAGCACTGTGCTATGCACTGGGAATACAGGTAAGAAGGTGCAGGGGGAGACAGACACATGAGCAGGGTACAAGGCTCTGGAGCAGAAAGGGGATATTTAATCCTCGCAAGAAGTCTTTCGAGTGACTGGCATTATCATTATCCTCATCTTAACAGCAGAGAAAGGATAAATAATCTGCTCTAGATAAGGAAGGGGCAGAAACAAGATAAAACCCCGGGCAACCTGACTCTACAGTCCCCGGCGCACATGCCAGCAATTCCCTGCACACCGCCTTGTTCCGGAGTCCACAGACCAGGGGTGGTTCCTAACCCCTCAGCTCTGTGAAGAAGGAGAGAGGCCTGGAGAGCGACTGATTCTTATTGACGGGGCCTCGGATCCAGACTGCAGGGTCAGGGCGGACTTCCTGGACCAGATGGCACACAGACTCAGGTCTTGAACGAACAGAGGCACTGGCCCAGGAGCAGCTGAGGCAGAACGCCAGCCTTGGCGAGACGCGGAGATGTACCTGAGCACCGGCTCAACGAGGAAGCTGCCTGTGGCTCAACCAGGCCGGCGCGGGGTGATGGTGCGCGGGGAGAAAAGGAGCCAGGGGGCCGGGGCGTGCAGAGCCTTGCCCGCCAGCTGAGCTCTGACCCTTTAACTGGAGTGGGTGGGAGGATTTAGACCATGGGGTTGAAAGTAAACCACGAGCCTCCCCACCCGGACGTTTTATCCAAAGGAAATGTTCTTTAATGATGGAGCTTCTGCAGGAGGGCAACGTGTGGCGGGACAGGGGTGACCACGCTGAGGCTGCCTGCTACAGGCGGAACCTTAGGAGATGACTATGGCTGTGAGCCTCACACACCACCTGTGAACCACCTGCTCCACCAGGACCTTCCTGAGTCACCCCTGGGCACTAGAGCTCAGGGACGGGGGCCATGGCCTGAATTACCACCTGCTGCCTGGGGCAGGCTCTCATGGAGGGGTCCCTGTATGAAAGGCCTTCCAAGTCAGAGGCAAGACGGGGACTGCTGGTCTCAAGCCTCGAGGCCCCACCAAGGTCTAGCCTGGAAGGAGTGTTCCTGAGCGTGGAGCCTGATGAGAGGAAACCACCGCGATTACGGTATGGATTACAGAACCCCTGCACAGAGCCTGGGGTAAAGCGATTCCTGTCTTCTGCTGACATCTGGGTTCGCATCTTGCAAAGGCCGTGCAGCCCCGTGAAAGAAGCATGCCTTTGGAGTTGGCGATCCCTGGGTTCAGATGGTGACTCTGCTGTCCACTAGCTGTGTGACCTTGGGTAGCTGAGCTAAGCTCTCAGAGCTTCAGTTCCTTCACCAGGAAGATGGGAATCACAGAACGTCTGGCATGGATCTGCTCCAAGGACAGAATGGGCTCGAGTGGGGGGAAAGGGCTGGATGGGACCTCCCTTCAGATGGCAGCGGGGACAGAGCTGGGACACTGTGCACTGACCTTTCCCCCTTCCTTCCTGAAGACAGAATCCCTATCTTGCTCCTGCAAAACTGCTGTGACCACAGGGGACGCTGGGCCCTTCTAAGCACCAGGGGATGAATCAGGCCATGCTGGTGGTATCCCCTCCCTTGCCAGGTGACCAGCTGAGGCACTGACCTGTGTGACATCATCTGGCAAATGAAATGTGAGGGGAGTTTGCTGGGGTGGGACTGGGGGCACTTCCAGGAAGGTTTTCTCCACTTTTAAAAAGAAACAAGGCGGATATTTCTCCTTTCCTCTGCCCATTTAAAATGCGTGCAGGCCCTCTGACCTCAGGCAACACTTCAGGGGTGAGTGTACAGGTAGGTGTGGGAGGCCAGGCCTGGGGAACATGAGCTGTCCCCGTGTCCTCTGACCAGCCACGTTCAACCATTAAGATGGGGCTTCCCTGGTGGCGCAGTGGTTGAGAGTCCGCCTGCTGATGCAGGGGACACGGGTTCGTGCCCCGGTCCGGGAAGATCCCACATGCCGTGGAGTGGCTGGGACCGTGAGCCATGGCCGCTGAGCCTGCTCGTCTGGAGCCTGTGCTCCGCGACGGGAGGGGCCACAACAGTGAGAGGCCCGCATACCGCAAACAAACAAACAAACAAACAAAAGTAAACAGTGACTGCTTCTGATCAGTGGGATTATGGATATTTCTTATTGTACTCTTTCTACTTTTGGTATTATTTTCTTCTGTTGGAGGGAAAGGAGATATTTGGAGAAGGCACCTGATTAGTTCTGACCAATGGCTTCCTTCCCTCTAACCCCCCTCAGGGGCAGAGGGCTGAAAGGATTCTGGCCTTGGCCCTAGCGGAGGCCTGCACCTTGGGTAGACCATCCAGCCACCACTCATCGGCTCAAAAATGGACGATCCCAAGGGAGCCAGGGGACTCGTGTCACCCAGTGACGACAGCCCTGGGGAACCCCTCTGTGTTTTCCCTGACTCCCTCCCCAATTCTATAAATCACAGAGAATCTGAATCTCCCCCCTCTGCCCTGTACAGTTGAACCCTTGCCTGGGATGAATGAAGTGACCATTGGCAAAATCCTAATAAAGAAGACTCCAGGGGTTGGAAACTCTCTGTCAGAGCCTGCAGGACTTTCACAACTAAATCTGACAGCCTAACGCAGGAATCTGGAAGAACCTTCTAGATAGAGCTGAGGGGCGTCAGCAGTGCTATTCCTTGCTGGAGCCAGCTATGCCACAAGAAGGGACAGCCCAGATGTTTTAAAGCACACACTGTCTCTCCCAGGCGCCACCATCTTACTCCCTGCGTTGTCTTCCCTTCCCCTGCTCTCCTTCCATCCAGGACTGAGCTGATGTTCAGGCCCTTGCACTGTGGAGGATAGAGAGTATTTCCTCTTTGGGCTGCCCCGGTGCAGCTCTGGCCCAACCCAAAGCAACAGAGAGCAGGCAGCACTTTGGGGAAGACCTGGATCTGATACCTCCTCTGCCACGTCACCTTCCTCAGCTTCTGTTTCTCAACTATTAACTGAGAAGCAGAAGTTAATAGAACTTTTCTTTCTAATTTGTTTTTCTCATTTTTTGGCCACGCTGCACAGAATGTGGCATCTTAGTTCCCTGACCAGGGATCGAACCCACGTCCCCTGCAGCTGGAAGCGCAGAGTCTTAACCACTGGACCACCAGGGAAGTCCCCAACTACATGCAAGCTAGACCAGATAAATTCAGAGGTGCTCTGGTTGAGGGGATAGAAGAAGAGGCAGAACTCTGCTTTCTCACCCTCCCCAGCACAGACGTGACACCCTCCCGAGGAACTGAGGCAGCCTGGAGGGCACAGCCCACATGATCTCTCAGGTTCCCCCTTCACCCACACTCCTAAACCCTTCATTCTCTGAGTGTGATGCAAGCTTACCGGTCGACGGCGATGACCCCGAGGGTGAGCATGCTGGCCGAGCTGATAAGCAGGTAGAGGAGGGCCGAGAAGTTGCACCAGACCACGCCGAAGATCCATTCCCTCCGAACGGAGCTGGTCGCCACGAAAGGCAGCACCAGCACGGACAGCAGGAAGTTGGACAGCGTCAGGCTGAAGACGAACTTGTTGCTGAGGGTGAGGAGGTAGGACTTCCTGTACAAGGTGACCACGATGACCAGGTTGCCCAGGCAGACGAAAATGGTGATGACGACAATGGCGATGAACTCGGTGACGACGACGCCCCCTCGGCCACCGTCCTCCTCGGTGAGGTTACTCAGCTCCTTCCTGTGGCTGAGGGAGGAGTTGAAGCTCATGGTCAGTGCGCCTCGGCGGGGGGTGGGCAGAGCATGCTGGACGGCTGGAAAGACAAGACCCAGAGACAGGAGAGCAGTCATCAATCCACAGCCTGCGCACTTTACAGAAGAGCTGCAGAGGCCCCGGGTCACCCAGCCAGTCGTCTCCACGCAAGCTCTACAGAAGTGGCCAGCTTTCCACAACCGACTTTCTACACGACTCACCGTGTCCCTGTGAACGATGTGTTCCCCCAATCTATCTATTTATTTATTTAACTTTTGGCTGCGTTGGGTCTTCGTTGCTGCATGTGGGCTTTCTCTAGTTGCAGCGAGCGGGGGCCTCTCTTGTTGCGGAGCACAGGCTCTAGGCGCACGGGCTTCAGTAGTTGTGGCTCGCAGGCTCCAGAGCGCAGGTTCAGTAGCTGTGGCACGTGGGCTTAGTTGCTCTGCGGCATGTGGGATCTTCCCAGACCAGGGCTCGAACCCGTGTCCCCTGCATTGGCAGGTGAGCTCTCAACCACTCAACCACCACGGAAGTCCACTCCCGCTCCTTGAGTCTAAACCACCCTATCCATTCCCCCTAGCACCAGTGGTTCAAAACCTTTAATGTACCTAAGAATCACCTGCAGTACCAGCTCAAAGAGCTGATTCTTGGGCTCCATCCCTAGAGATGTCTGGTCCCAGAGAACAGAAGTACAGCCTAGGAGTCTGCATTTTAGACAACCACAGGGCAGGTGATTCTGATTCAGTCCACCTGGGCTAGGCGGACTGCTGCTTTTGACTCCTGCAATGCAGGGTGGACCCGGAACCGGCAGCATCAGTATCACCCGGCGCTTACTAGAGATGCAGAATCTCACGCCCACCTCTGAACTGCTGAATCAGAACGTGCACGTTAATGCCGTCCCCCGTTGATTCATGTGCCCATTCAAGTTGGACAATAAGATTAGCATAGGAGTCATTCTGAGATCCCTAAGCAGGGTTTAAACAAGTACAGTTCATACTGAGGCATCACTACTGCTCTCATCAGCCACGGTGAGGGAGGACAAGGAGCTAAATGGGTAAGAGGCGGCCCAGTTCGAGGTCTTTGCCCACAAACACCGTTCTCAACAAGGGGCAGTCCCTGCTCTTGGGACGCTGGCTCCGGATCTTGCTGAAAACTCAAGGTGGACACATTTTAACATTCAATCCTACAGACGAATGTTTCTCCAAAAGTTTCATCTACTTGAATCAGCCAAAAAAATCCCACAGATCACTTTCCCCACCTGCTCTTGTTCCCAGCAAAGAGAATACACCGGAAAGGAAGGGAAGATTGCTTTCCCCGAGCCAGAAAGCAAGAACCCTGGTGCCTAGACTGCCTACACACAGCAGCAGAGCCTTCCCGACAGCGCCCGCCTGACCTGGCACCTCTGTCCAGACACCTTTGGCCATAGGGAGCTGGTAGGTGAGGAAGGCGGCTCTTCCTCTTCCCAGCAGCCCTAAAGGCCAGTTAGAAAGTCTCCCTTTACCAACAGGCGCACTCGTAGGTCACAACCACAGATGCTGCGAGCTTGAGTAACATCGAATAATTCTAATCCCTCCTCCCCTTGACAGCCTTCAAATACTTCACAGATTACTTGCTTTCTTTTCTCCAGATTAAAACTCCCAGGTTCCTGATGTGACTTCCAGACTCTTTACTAACTCAGACTCCCTGCTTTGGACTTGCCCGTGGATGTCAACGACCCTCTTCATTTGTGGACCCCAAGACTGAACGTACCGTTCTGGACGTGGTCTAGTAAGTACATAAAGGGGCAATTTTCTCCATGATCAGGATAATCTTCTGATACTATTCACTCTAGGAGTGCATTTTCTTTTGGCAACCATATTACCCTGCTGGACTTACGTAAATGTGTGGTCAATTAAAACCCAAAGTTTACACACATTTGAGTTTCTGTGAAGGCAGGTTTCCCCAGGCTTAAATGTATGGCATTAGTGGTTTTAAGCCTAAATACAAAACGTTATGTCTACTAAATTTTACTTTGTGCCTTTTGGCCCGTATTTCCAGGCTGCTAAAATATTCTGAATTTTGATTCAGTTATGCAATACGTTAGGTACTCTAGCTTTGTGCAGTAAATATACTTTAGCATTATGCCTTCTATGTCTGTGTCTTTGTAAGCTTATTTCTGGGTTTTGCTTTTATTTTTTGAGTTCTGAATTTTGTTCACTCTTATAAGTAAATTATTAACTGGTATCTCAAAATAAAGTCCTACGTAAGCATGTTATACTTAACTGCCTAAGTGATAACAGTGTGGTAAAGAAAACAAATTCTGAATCGTTAGACAAATGACAAAATGGGAGAAAATATTTAAAACATATCACAGGACCAATCATTCTAACTTAAAGAGAGAGAAAAAGATAGAAAAGTGAGTAAAAGACATTTTAAAAAAGTGTAACGATATGAGGTGACGGATGTTAACTAAATTTATAGTGGTAATCTTTTTGCAATATACACGTATATCAAATCATCATGTTGTACATCTGAAATTATACAATGTTATGTGTCAATTATATCTCAATAAAACTAGAAAAAAAAGACAGAGTTCACAGAAAAAGATATACCAATTGTACTTAAACACATGAAAAGATGCCCCATTGCTTCAAAATAAGAGGAATGCACTTTAAAACTACACTGAGGTACCATTTCTTTCCTTTCATGTCACTAAAGATTCAAAAGCTTGGCAACAGTCCCTGCCGGGGCGGCTGGGAGGAAGCAGGCATTCTCCAACGCTCCACATGGGAACACAAAATGTAACAGCCCTAGGGAGGGGGATTTGGCAATAGCTAACCAAGCTACACAGACACAGAGCCTTTGATCCAGCAATTCCATTTCTAGATATTTATCCTGAAGACATAAGTTCGTAATATTAAGTAACAGATGCCCATGGTTATTTTATTCATTGAGGCAGTAGTTGTTATAAAAAGAAAATATGTGAGAAAAAGGGGGAAATAAAAATACATTTGCCCATAAAATATACATAAATATATGCTTACTTATACAAAAAGAAAAATAGGAAAGATAACCAGAAGCAAAGATACAGATGGAAGTGGACTTCTCTCAGTTTGTTTTTACAGTTTTGCCTTTTGAACCAAGTAACTATTTTACATACTAAAAAAGTTAAGTAAAAATGGATGCAAAAAGTAGATATAAATTGACTGCAAACTGAAAAAAAATAAGGCTAAGTATATATTAGATTGATAACATAATCATACAGAGAAAAGAATTAAGTCAAGTAGCTTTTAAATATGATATTTTGACTGTAAACTCTTAATGGCATATATTGTAAAGACAAGAGAACTAAGTTTACTTAGTAGGTTAGATGTTGTTAATGGTGTTTTAAGTTTACAATTCTTTTGAGTGTACAGCAACTGAGTACACATGCTTATGTTGGGAAACACATTTCTAATCATGGGAGAAAGGAGATATGAATTACAGAATAGAGAAAGGTGAAGAAGAACGCTGTGGTGTTAGCTTGGTTATTGCAGGCATCAGTATGAAATCACTCTTCAAATATAAAAACAGGTTCGGGGCTTCCCTGGTGGCACAGTGGTTGAGAGTCCACCTGCTGATGCAGGGGACACGGGTTCGTGCCCCTGTCTGGGAAGATTCCACATGCCGCAGAGCGGCTGGGCCCGTGGGCCATGGCCGCGGAGCCTGCGCGTCCAGAGCCTGTGCTCTGCAACAGGAGAGGCCACAACAGTGAGAGGCCCGCATATCGCAAAAAAAAAAAACAGGTTCAAGGAAATTTCCCAGAATGCAGTCAGAAAAATTAAGAAATTAAAAATATAATATAGAAGGCAAATGAGAGAATGAACAGAAAGAACTTTATAAGGTATAATTACTTTACCCAAGCAAAGCAGTGTTTCTCACTTATTATGGGAATCATTTCTGGGAACGTGGTGAACTCAGCTGATGGGAACACCTTTCCTACTCCAAATTCATAGAAAGGCTGGGTTAGATATGACCCAAAATTTAAAAAAAAAAAAAAAAAAGCCAACCTTGGAAAAAGAAAGGGAAATCCATAGGTAACAGAAACGGAGAGAAAACTCAAAGCCAGAGTTGTAATCTCACAACTGTGGCCAAAAGGGTATTAGACCTAGTTCAAGACCCCTAGGGCTGAGGGTTTTTTTTGCAGTACGCGGCCTCTCACTGTTGTGGCCTCTCCCGCTGCGGAGCACAGGCTCTGGACGCGCAGGCTCAGTGGCCATGGCTCACGGGCCCAGCCGCTCTGCAGCATGTGGGATCTTCCCGGACCGGGGCACGAACCCGTGTCCCCTGCATCGGCAGGCGGACTCTCAGCCACTGCGCCACCAGGGAAGCCCTGGGCTGAGATTTTTTATGTGGGAGGATGACTTTGGGTCCCACAAGGCAGAGAACTGGAACCAATATCCTGCCTAAAGAGTGGGTTCTAGAAGGGCTGCCTCCTCCATGAAAAAGAATCAGAAAAACTCCTCTTACTGGCAAAGGGAAGTGGCAAAAACAGTCATTTACCTGAAGCTCTGGGTGGAGCACTGAAGTTTTTTTTCCATGAGAAGTCAAACACTGAGACACGTGCCATGCTGATGAGGGTACCAAGTTTATAAGTTCTGCGTGGTGCAGAAATCCAAGCTAATAAATTCATGCAAAAATGAATGCTGGCCAAAGTAAACACAAAATGGCTCTATAGTGAATTTCCACACTCACAAAACAAACATTTAATGAAAGTGAGTGCACAGCATTTGCCATGAGGGAGAATCCACAAAACAAAAACCAGGAGAATTGACATTCCCAGAACCTGAATTAATAGAAAAACATAAAAGAGACCATAATATAAATACAATTAAAAGCTTTAAAAGGAAAAGAGGTAGAAACCATAATGAAAGAATAAGACATCATGAAAAAAATAATAAGCAATTGTGAAAGAGAACCAAATAGAAATTCTAGAAATTAAAATTTTAGCTAACAAAATGTAAAACTCAATGGGTATGCAGAGCAGCAGATTCAGCTAAAGACAAAGATGGTGAACTGGAAAACAGCTCTGAGGAAGTTACCCAGAAAGCAACAAAAAAAGATTAAGAAAATGAAAATATGAAATAAAAGTCAAGATACATGAAGAGCAGGTTAAGAAGATTCAACGTATGTTTGAAAGAAGTGGTATCAGGGGAGATTAGAGAGAAAGGGTAGCAGATACTGTTGGGTGCCTATCCAGTAACCAGTGTCAGGTTTTTTTCCCTTACTGGCAGACCTCTGACTTTGTTTTGGTGTCCAATCCTCCTCCAGTGACTCAGAGAAGGCTGATCGGATCCCTGGTTCTCAGAGTCCTGAGTGGGCTAAACAAATCATTGTGTTGCCTTTCTCCTTGCAATTCTGGCATATTAGTCAGGAGCAGAAGTCAGTGGATTTCTGGGAAAAGCTGCTTTGATGATCTCACAAAGGCACTAGAGAGCACAGAGCTGTGGCAGCCACCTTGGGATCATTAGAGGTGTGAGGCCAACATGCTGAGAATGGCAAAGAGGAAAGCCTGGACCCCTGAGCTGCTGAATCAACAAATCCGGAAGTCACCTTCATCCTGGCTTCTGGTTATGCGAAGTAATACATTTGTAAAAATTATTTTTAAAGCTATTTCCAGTTAGGTGTCTGTTACTTGAGTCAAAAGCATCCAACTTACGTTAGGGTGGACCTACACTGCCTACATTAAGGTTGATGCATTATTTAGAGGTATAATTGAACATTTTCTAGAATTAAAGAAACACATGAGTCCTTAGAACAAAAGAGCATATCAAGTTCTAAGGATAAGTCA
Organism: Aethalodelphis obliquidens; assembly: GCF_003676395.1. Lineage (NCBI taxonomy): Eukaryota > Metazoa > Chordata > Mammalia > Artiodactyla > Delphinidae > Aethalodelphis > Aethalodelphis obliquidens. The sequence continues at coordinate 12,248,329 of NW_020837999.1, read as the reverse complement.
GAAAAAGTCTATACCAAGGTGCAACACAACGAAAAATGACAAACACTAAGATAAAGAGAAAATGGTAAAAACAAATTTTCTGGGCTTCCCTGGTGGCGCAGTGGTTGGGAGTCCGCCTGCCGATGCTGGGGACACGGGTTCGTGCCCCGGTCCGGGAAGATCCCACATGCCGCGGAGCGGCTAGGCCCGTGAGCCATGGCCGCTGAGCCTGCGTGTCCGGAGCCTGTGCTCCGCAACGGGAGAGGCCACAGCAGTGAGAGGCCCGCGTACCGCAAAAAAAAAAAAAAAATTCCTATACAGAAGTAACAATTAGATAAACAGCAGACTCTTCTTTTGAAGAAAGCAGTGGAATAATCTCTTGGAAGTGCTAAGGAAAAGAACTCTTGCCTTAAAGTTCTATAATACCATTCAAGAGAGGGCACGATATACTTTTGAGGCAAGCAGAGACTGAATGTTTACTAATCACTCCTTATTGAATGATCCCCTTAAAGATACAATTCATGAAGGAAACTGAATCCAGAAATAAGGAAAAGAAAATGGTAACTATATGGATGAATCTAGAATCAGAACTGCAAACAATTAAATTTTAAAAGTTAAACAGCGACAACAAATTTTATAAAAATAGCTAACTTGGGAGCTTTGAAAACAAGAGGAAATTAAAACACTAAGCAAAATGGGAGCTCTTAGAGGTATGACTGGAGTAAAAATATTCCAAGTTACTTTGTACTCAGGGCAGACCTGGTTAGGCTGTTTTCCCAGCACCCGGACAAGTGCCTAGCACATAGTAGGTAACTCAATAATGATTTGTTGATGAATGACTAGCCTTCAAAACTCGGTCACTGTTAAGTTGAATATGAGTGTTAACATTACAAAGGTAGCCACTAAAAGAATAAAAATAGGATGCAAAACTTTCAATCCAAAAGTGGGGGGAGGAATAAAGTATTACTTGACCTGGTGGCTCTCTAGTGGCCCTATTAGCAGGGACACCAGTGAACGCCAGAATCAGAGAGCCCAGGGCTGAGTGCTATCCTTGAGGTCCTCAGCTACAGCCCTCTCCGGGAGGCGCGGGGGGACGTGGTCAAAGAGCTGACCACCCAGGGAAATCCAAAGCCCCAGCCTCTGCCAGGAGGCCTGGAGAGGGAAAGGCACAAGCCCCAGCAGATTCCCCAGGGGTGTACTTTAACAAGAGATAGGATGTGGAATGTCCCAGCCAGGGAAGGCTTCCTGGCAGGCAGCCAGCTTCCCCAGGGCCCATTTGAATGGAAGCAAATTCAAGTGTGACTCACATTACCACTCTCCTGGCCAGTGCTGGTGCCAGACACGAAGGTGTTTCAGACTCCCACACTCTCCACGTCCTGCCATGACCAAATAAATCACTTTACACCACTGGAACATGACTGAGGTCTGAATAAATGTATCGGAAATCATTCCTGGGAAAGAGAGCCAGCCCTCTCAGTGAGGTCACCAGGGAAGCCTGGGCGTGCGGGTCCTTGTCTTTACTGTCATGGCTCCAAGTATCAGTCAGTCCTCTTTGGGAACTGCCTTCAGTTCTCTTGAATATTCCCACAGACGGTGACACGTCTGCTGGATTAGACTGGCAACAGCTTCAAGTCATTCAAAGCCAAATCTTGTCACTCGAGGGAGTGATCAATATCATTTTGGGTTAACAAACAAGGCAACACTATAGAATATTGAGACAGGTATCTATTGTGTTTTATAAACTGGCCTGCATGCTAATTCCCAAGAAATAATTCTAGAAATGCCTTGCTTTGCAAAAACAGAATTACTACAATATAAAGGTGGATGCCCTCGCTTTCCCTTATTTAATTGTATAAATTTGGATATGTTCTAGTCCCACCTCATATTTTTACCTAGAACTCTGATTTTCATTGACTTATAGTGGACCTTTTTCCTGCTCATATGGCTGTTACCCTATATTTGTCAGAGGTTGTGTGGCATGGTGGTTAAGAGTATAGACTCTGAAGTCTGCCTGGGTTTGAAGCCCAGCTCCTGTAAAAAAGAACAGTGTGTTTATTTGTATCAAGTGCCTAGAACAGCGTCTGGCACACAGTGAGCCTTCACTTCATACTGTGGCTTCTATCTGAAGCATTCACCCTGATTTTACTTTGCGAGAGGACCCTTCCCGTATTCTTAGGCCATGGTCACATGACCCAGGACTTTGGCTGGAACAGCCGGAGGACAGACTAGCCTACCATGGGGTTGGTAGGCTGATAGCATGAGCCTGGGGCTGCAGCAGTTGGCCATCTTGGACACTACATGGAAAGTGCTTACAGGCAAATAAAAGTGAGAGAAGGAGAGAGAGAGGGAGAAAGGGGGAAAGAGAAAGAGAGCAAGAGAGAAAAAGAAGAGGGCAGGGAGAACATGCAACGAATCCATTCACAAATGCTGATGAAGTAATGTGTGATTCTGAATTTTCTTGTTCTCCTCAGTTATACGAGCTGGTGAATTTTCTCCTTCACTTATGCTAATTTGGCAGGGTTTCTGGCACTTGCAACTTAAAGAATCCTGACTGATACTCTGATACACCATGATCTGCATATAACACGTCAAGACCCCACCTCTTTGGACACTGGTACCAGGAACCTTCCCTTTCTCAGGATTAGGCCGACTCCTCAGGCACAGCTCTGCCTTCCTCAGCCTCCTGCTGGAGACCTTCTTATCCTTTTCTTCTCGCCACGGACCACGCCATGGAACCATGGACCCTAGTATGGTGGAGTTTCTTCATATGGAACATAGAGAAGCTTTTCACCCCCCAGAGTATATGCAGTCTCTTGGGGATCAGGTGGTCCGTGACCCAGTCAATAAGCCACTGCAAGGAAAAGGAGGCCTCACTCACCCGCACAATGCCCATTACAAATGGGGCCATCGAAGGGGCGGCCTGAGAGTCCACAGACAGCAGGCCCAGGCTTGGGTTTGTGTTGGGAGACCATGCTGGTCAGAGGATGCAGGACTCTTGGCACCTAACAAGGGCGCTGGACACGACAAGACACACCTGACCTCTTCAAAAGTCTTCTCCAGAGCAAATCATTTCTTTTAGTGTAAGGTTCTCTTCTGATATCCTTAAATATACCCAATCAGGGTAGCGGCTCACTTCCTCCTCTGTGGTCTCCCATTTTTATGAAGAGCTGAGCACCCTAAAAGCCGGGACCACCAGATGCCCTCTTCTAAAGAAATCACATGCCAACAGGTAGGTACGTAAGATGCTCGAATAAACAACTCTCCAGGTGAGGAAATGTTCCTAAGACACCACTTCAAATAAGTTCAGGTGAGGTCACTGTGATGCTATGTTGGCCATATTCTCAGGGGCTCTTCATCTCAGCACCTCAAAGCATTTTATACACATCAATCACCAGCTGGAGCAGTTGAGGGCGTGGAGTTGGGAGGAAGGTTCGAATAACCATTTGATTTGCACTAAGGTAACTGAGAGAGAGTGAATCCCCCATCCCGCCCACAAACCAGACCACACAACTCGTTGAGAGCCGGAAAGAGATCACAGAATCCCCGGTCTCCTTTCCTGCATTCCCTCCGTCTTTCTGCGGCACACACATGAAAGTTGTTCCAAAGATGGTGGGTGCAGCGACTCAGCCTCTGCAACCCCAGAGGGATGTCCCCACCCAGCCAGTCCAGGGTCTGTTACAATGTACAGTGCTTTGCTCTTGTCCCCACAAGGGCACCATAAACCTAGTAACTTCCTGGTTTGAAACCTTTCACTTCACCTGTAAAGCTGGTCCAAGCCCTGGTCTGTTTGGGAACATGCACCAGAAGGTGGAAAAGAAGCTAGAATCAGAACCCTAGTGGCCTTATGGTCCTTGTCTGAATTCTTGGTTTGTCAGTGGGAGAGACCTGGCTTTGGTCCCCTCTGTATGTACATTATCAACATTACCAACCTCCAAAACTTCCTTCAGCAGGGACTGAAAGTCTGGAGGCTGGGGCTCTTCACTGACCATGACCCTGTCCACAAGGGCGTCAGCCATGACTCTGTCAAATGTCTTTTCAAAACCAAGCTCTTGCTACTCAGCAAAAACATTTCCCGAGGCTCAGTCCTTGATCCATTCCTTTCTCCCTATGTCCTTGAGAATCTTACCCATTTCCAAAGTGTTGTTAAATTATTATTAACTAATGAGAATCAGTATTGGCAAAACAGTGTGCAACATACAATGTAACTTCACATACATTGTTTCACTTCACCTTCTGAGTAACTTTTAGAGGAAGGAATTACTCTTCTCCGTTTCAGAGAAGCAATACAACATGTGGTTAAGAGCATGAACTCTGGAACTAGAGAGCCTGGGTTCAAATCCCAGCTCCAATACTTACTGGCCTCTGTGACCTTGACATGTTACCTAACCTCTCTGGGCATAGCTCCCCACTCTGTCAAATGGAGATAATACTCCTTGCTCAGGAGTAAGTACCTCATAGGGTTGGTGGACAAAATCAATGAGTTAATATTTATACAGTGCTTAGAATAGAGTTTGGTACCACGTGTTTGTTAAATGAATAAAATGGGAACACTGAGGCTCAGAAAGGTTAAGTGCCCAGTTCAACAGAGCATTAGGTAGTAGCTCTCCAACTTGCTTCTATGACTGTGAGACTACCTTCAATCCATCTACTCACCACAGCAGATAAGATTTGACATGGTGTGGCCTCATCTAAATTCCAGACTTCTCACCCACCAACCCCTTCATGTACGTTCCGCTCCAGCCAGCTGTGCTTACGTGCTTCCATTTCCAATTTGCTCTGGCTTCTGCCTATTCTCTAGTCGGAACACTCTCCCTGTTTGTGGAATGAGTGAATAAAGATTTATGAAGTCTAAAATGTGTTATTGATCTATTGGTCTAATAACTTGATTGAAGAGAGAAAGAAAGAAATAAGTGTGTACAGGCGGTGAGGCTTTAAAGCAATACAAAAAATATAACAAGTCAGAACATTGGATTTGGCAATGATTTCTTGGATATGACACCAAAGGCACAGGCACAAAAGAAAAAACTGACAAACTGGACTTCATGAAAACTTTTTAAATTTGTGCATCAAAAGATACCACGAACAGAGTAGAAAAGCAACCCACAGATTGAGAGGAAATATTTGCAAATCATATATATGACTAGAAATTAGTGTTCAGAATATATTGAGAACTCCTAAAATTCAACAACAACAAAAAAGAACAACTCACATCCAAAAAAGATATACAACTGTCCAATAAGCACATGAAAAGATGCCCAACATCAATGATGATTAGGAAAAGTAAGTCAAAACTACAATGAGATACCACCTCACACTCATTAGGATGGCTACTGTCCAAAACAAAAACCAAAACCCAGAAAATAATAAGTGTTGGTGAAGATGACAGTACAACCATTGTGGAAACCAGTACAGCAGTTTCTCAAAAAATTAAACATAGAACTATCATATGATCCAGCAATTACGCTTCTGGTTATATGCCCAAAATAACTGACAGCAAGATCTCAAAGAGCTGTTTGTACACCATGTTCATAGTGGCATTATTCACAGTAGCTAAAACATGAAAGCCACCCAAGGGTGCATTGACTGATGAACCGATAAGCAAAATATGGTATATCCACATAAAAGAATATTATTCAGCCTTAAAAAGGAAGGAAATTCTGACATATGCTACAACATGGATGAACTCTGAGGACATTATGTGATACAAAAAGACAAATATTGTAGGATTCTACTTATATGAGGTACTTACAAGTAGTCAAAATCATAGAGATGGAAAGTTGAATGGTGGTTGACAGGGCCTGGTGGGAGGGGGACAGGGGGAGCTGTTTAATGGGTTTAGTTTCACAAGGTGAAAAGAATTCTGGAGATGCACGGTAGTAATGATTGCACCATATAAGTGTGTTAATACCACTGAACTGTGTGCTTAAAAATGGCTCAGGTGGTAAATTTTATGTTAGGCATATTTTACAGCAATAAAAAAAAGTTGGAAAAATATACCAGGGTACCTTCTCTTTAACTTCTCTCCCCACGGGGTTTGGAGAGTCATGAAATGAAGGAAGTCAGCTGACTTCACGGCATCTCACCCGCTGATGAAGAAGAGAAGAACCTCAGACGGCACGTAGAGTAACCTTTTCCTGCATCGGACGAGGAAACACAGGCTACGTCTGCCCTGGATTATTCCTCACTAGGGACTAGTCCGGCAGTGACTTCCAAGGTAAACCCACTGAGTAAAATGATTCATCGTGCTGCACTGTCCCCAGATGACATGGTAAAGCAAAACTCAACTTTTTGTTCATCAAACTCCTCTGGTGCAGTTTTTGTCGTAGAATGTGAGGAACACTCAGTACTAAGCCAAGCTGGACTCTGAGCCATGGACTGTCTGTTGACTTTTTTTCAAAGGGCCACTGGCCTGTCTCCCAGGCCTCCCCCAGCGACACTGAAAGCGGCCATCATTGCCCTTGTGTTTCCCGGTGAACACGGATGGGGAGGGTCCACTTCGGCCTCCCCAAAAATCCACAAAATACCGGCTGAAGTCATGATGAAGACAACTCACTCGGGAGAGTCTTAAGCCCCAGCAGAAAAGCTCTTTAGGGAAAGGGAGGGAAAGCAGTGGCGGGCTGACCACAGCTCTCTGGGGAGGGCCTTAGCAGCCTGAAGGTCGGGCCGGATCTCACTACAGAAATAGCTTTCCCAGCTGCACGCGAGGCAGCCATCTTTCCTTTGCCAGCCACTGGACACCAGCCTGGACCACGCTACTCCCCTGGGCGGGAGAAGAGCAGAAACGCCAGCTTTCAGAGGGCAGGCTCAGAAAAGCCTCCACCTCCACAGACACTGGCCCATGGCCAGCCTGCCTGGAACTGGGATCCCAGCAAATCCCAAAGGCAAAGCTGGGTTGGACCAGGTCAGACCTGCCCTAGGCTGTTCTAAGTCTACCTGGCGCTGATGCCAGAAGTGGCTATGGTGATTCATGGGGCAACTGGACCAAGGGTCTGGTTAGGAGGCCGTGCTCAGGCAGAGAAGCCAATGCCATTCCCTGGAGCTCCCAACTGGCTACTCAACATCTCCACTTGGATGGCATGGGCACCACAAGCCTAACATGTCCAAAACCAGACTTCAAGTCCTTTGCCTCTCAAACCTGCTCTTCCCATATCTCTTCATCTCATGTTACGGTACCCCCATCCTTCCAGTTGCTCAGACCCTAACTTTGGAGTCACTCCTGACTCCTCACTTTCTCTCACAACTCCTATCTGGTCCATTAGCAAATCTACTGGCTCTGCTTTTGAAATGTGTCTAGAATCCAACTATGTCTTACTATCTCCGCTACCATCACTGTGGTCCAGGCTACATTATGTCTTCTCTGGGTTATTAGAATAGCTTTCTCACTAGTCTACCTGCATCTGCCATTGCCCCCCTCCTCAACGCATCAACCAGAGTGAGCTGGTTAAAACAGAGGTCAAAAACATGAACAAGTCATTGCTTCACTCAAAACCCCAAAAGGGTTCTCATGTCACTCAGAATAAGCCCTGCAGCTTCCTACGTGATCTGGCTCTCCATTACTGGTCCAACTTATAATCAAAATTACCTTTTTACTGCCATTCCGATGACACTGGCCTCCTCACCATTTCTCAGACACATCAAGCATGTGTCTACCTCAGGGCCTTTGCACTTGCTATTTCCTATGCCTAGAATGGCTTCACCTCACATATCTTTGTAGGTTGCTCTCTCATTTCCTTTAGGCCTTAATTTATATCACCTTTGCAGCAAAGCCTTCCCAGTTCACACTACCTAACATTTCATACCCCATACTTCATGGCCCCATTCCCTTTTTTACTTTTTCTCTTTAGTGCATATGTGTGTACTTATTTATCTTGTTAATGTCTTTCCCTTTCACTGGACTGTAGGCTCCCTGAAATTGAGAAATTTTGGGCCTATAAATTTTGGGGTCAGCATTTAGAACAGTGCCTGGCAAACAGTAGGTGCCCAATATTTGTGATAAATAAGTGAAGATATGTATAAAAAATGGGACACTGAACATCTTGGCACACTAGGCATTTCTTGCCTTCAGAGAATTATTTTTGCAGATGTAGCAAATATTAAACTAATAAACTACTAAACTATTCATTATCCAGTCAATATCCATTCTCCCCTTTCCCCTATCAACAGAACCCTCACTTGATGTGGGACATCAAATGCACCTACAAAAATAAACTCACTTGCACAGAGCTTCGGTGGCCATTAGATCCAGTTCCAGTCAACAGAAGTCTACAAGGTGACGGAAATCTATCCATTTCCTGACAAAAAGACACAGACTCAAGCTGTGGCTTCTGCCCTTTTCCCTCTCCCTTTCTCCTGACTAGAACTCAAACCCAGTGCTTGAAGGTGAAGCAGCCATCTTTTGACCATGTGGCTGGATGTCCCATGCAACGCAGAGCAGAAAGACTACAGTAGCCCAAATCAGCTACTGAGTTGTAAAGCCACTGTGTCCAGCCACGGCTACTGACTAAGTCCTTGGAGTAGGGTTTCCTTTACATGCTGTGAAAGCTATCCTAACTTGACACTTAGGTCAGAGGTGAGAAGAGATGCTGAGGAAGGCAAACCGTGCTGTGCATAAATATTATGGTGCAAAAAAAAATTTGCTGGTACGGATTGGTGCTATAGGGTCTCCATTTATCCACCCATCCCCTTCTCCCATCTACCCCTGTTGCATTCCCCTTGACCCTAAGTTGCAAACAACCCTATAACCCTAACTTGTTCACCCTTTTCCATGATAACTCTATATACAATCAAAGATTCTAATCATTAGAAAGAGAGGGTCTCCATAAAAAAAGAATGAAACATTGCCATTTGCAGCAACATGGATGGACCTAGAGATGATCATACTGAGCGAAGTAAGCCAGACAGAAAAAGACAACTATTGTATGATATTACTTACATGTGGAATCTAAAAAAAATAATACAAATGAACTTATTTATAAACCAGACTCACAGATATAGAAAACAAACTTATGGTTACCAAAGGGGAAAGAGGAGGGGAGAGATAAATTACGAGTATGGGATTAACAAATACACACCACTATATATAAAATAAACAGCAAAGATTTACTGTATAGCATAGGGAACTATATTCAATATCTTGTAATAACCTATAATGGAAAAGAATATACATATATTGATATATGTACAACTGAATCACTTTGCTGTACATCTGAAACTAACACAATATTGTAAATCAACTACACTTCAATTAAAAAAAAAAAAGAAAAAGAGAGGGCCTCCAGTAACAACTTCCCCTCCAAAACTGCAATAAAACCCAAGCTAATCCTTCGAAATGCCTCATTCTGGATAGGCGAGTTTTATGAATTGGTGGGCCTTTATCACCTTAAGTCATCAAAACTTTTTGTTTCAAGCCTTTAGGCAAAATTCATGAAAATTCATCATACATTTCCCTATATTTTAAAACAAAGGATACAAAACATAACGATTTTCATGATGACTCAAGGTCATTAAATGCCAAGATAAATGAAATTTTGACCTTACAGATCAGTGCTAATATAATTGCTCTCATTTAAAATCTTAGAGAAGACTGTTGAGCTTCCCACTCAGCTGGGGGGTTATCACTGTGAGATGTTCATGATTTGAAACACAGTGATTCCCTCAAGTTGGATAAGGGTAATGTTATTTCCTGTTGTACCAAGTGTGCCTTGCACATTGTTTCTTTTTGAAACCTTCTCTGCAACTTGTTTCAACCTTTGGTGGCCCTTTTCCCTATACAGAGTATAATTACCTGTAGTTTTCCTTGCCAAGCTAAGGAAAGGTTTATGTAAAGTAGGGGCTGATATCCTGAGGGGGGGCTTCAGTGCAAAGTGCTCCAGGTATGGCTTCTGTCATACAGATGTCATCTCCTCCTGCACCTTTGGGGAGGGTTGATTTTCTACTTCTCAGCACTCTGCCAGATAAGTGACATGCTAACTGTATCTATATGGCTCAAGTGAGTAACTGTGGCATTTTCCAGAAAAACAACGACCCTTGAAACAGCTCAGAGCTCTCCATTTAACTTTAATATTTTTTTAAGTGGTAAGAGGAAAACTGCGAATTTAAAAGCGAGATTGTCGAGTCCTATTGGATTCTATACCACCAGAAAGACAGATATGTAAGTGCAGACAAATCTGTTATATAGTGAAGGACTGACATTAGAATCTTCCAAAAGGCTAAGTCTAAAAAATATGAATTTTGAAGAGACTATAGCTATATTTGCAGAAGATATTTGCACAGGCTTGCATAACAAGGTAGAGTATTACTATTTCTCAGCTACCTTGCTTCCCTCTTATTTTTATTTCCTCTATAAACTATCCTATCACACGTCCTCTAAGTCAGGCATTCCCAAACTCCAGTTAGCAGTTACTGTTTGCAGACCAAATAAATGATGTCTCACACATATGCCAACTATTGTTCTTCAAATGTCTATATATGCTGTTGTGGTCAATAAAATTTGAATTCATTTTTTACATTGTTATTGATTCACAGCAGCTTTCTGTAATTAAGCATTTTCTTTTCTCCAACTGAAGTGCTACTGAAAGGGCAGGTGGACCCACATAGCCTGACAGAGCTTGGAGACCACTATCATAAGCCCAGGCCACCTACCCCCTTATTGACACTTATATGAATAACATCTGGCCGCAGGTCCTTACATCTACCATAAGAGCAAAAGTCTCAAGAAGTCTTTCTGGAACATTCCATCCCCACCATGACCCTGACCACACCTTATATCTAGTTCTTCTTTTATATTATCTTTTCAGACACGCATGTCTTAGCACAAGTTTTTATTTTAGGTGAGGATGCTTTCCCCTGCAGATGGATTATAAATTCTTCCTCGGTTTCCCCTTTGAATTCCCAAAAGCACTTTGCATGTGGGAGAAAATAAATATTTTATATTCCCCCTACTCATTAACATCTACTTTGATCTGATAGTCAATAGAAAGAACATGTTTTTTGGAATCTGGACTGAACCTAGGTTTGAATTTCATGTGCCTGTGTATGTCCTAACCTCTCTGAGCCTCAATTTCTCCGAGAGGAACAAGAGAGTGGAATGAACCTACTTCATATAATTATCAAGGGGACTACATGAAGTAACACATGTGAAAGCAGCTAGTGGAGTGGCTGTTGGGATATAAACTCAAAAACTGTTTAAGAAAGTTATTTAAGACATGGAAAGAAAACTCAATTCTCTTTTCCCCTTCAAATTTTAATTAAATCAAAGAGGTTTCATTTGACCACTTAAGTGGATAAAAAGAGGAGAGAAAAGCTGCATTGCAAGAGACTGCAAAATGGAAGCATCTCTGACTCCACTCGGGGGCTCAGGGCCTGAGAGCTCCGTCAACGCAGAAAAGCGCTCAGCTCAGAACTGTGCTGCTCGGTAACCAGTAAGGCAGGTGCTCGCTGACTGAGAAACGTGCAATTTTAATTTACCTCCATCTGCGATGAGGGGAACTGACCTTTCATGCCCACAACCCCTACCCTGAAGGAGCAAATCGCTTTTTTTAAAGCTAAAGAGGGAATCAGGATGGCTGGGAGGGTCTGAAAATGTCCAATCAGAAGATTCTAGATAACAATCAGACTCAGTCACTCCCCCACATCAGTGGTTCTCAAGGAGGGGCGGTTTTGTCCCCATTCCCACCTCAAGGGACATCTGGCAATTTCTGGAGACATCTTTGGTTGTCACATCTCAGGGAATGCTACTGGCATCTAAGTCCAAGGATGCTGCTAAACGTCCCATAATGCACAGGGCAGCCTCCCGCTCACCCCCAGCAAAGAATTACGCAGCCCAATATGTCAGTGGTGCTGAGGTTGAGAAATCCTGTTCTATAGGAGTAACTGAGTTCATTCTATATTTTACTATTTATCCTTAATAAACAGATGACGAAAAATTAAACAACTCCCTCCATAAACAAATTCACATAGATGCTCCACGGAGACAAGAAGAGACAGAAGCTATGCTGAGACTTAAGACTGAGATGATTACTTCTATCACAAGATAAACAATGATTACTATGCTAACTGGTTTTACCCTTAATTATTTGTTTTGCTCATTATCCTCATAGAGCCCAGCAAACTAATTAAGCTCATATTGCTAAAACTGAGAATAATATTTTTAAATGGCTTAAAGTGGTATTCCTTCTGAATACATTTTTTTCTGATGACCATGTCTGAGACAGATGCCATCATATACAGCCCTGAAGAACAGGGGATGTCCCCTCCCTCCCTTACCACATTGCCACTCATTCCTGGACACTCTTAACTTCCCCCTTCTCATTCCTCATTCAGCTACCCCCAAAAATGTTTAATGAATACCTGTTTGGTCCCAGGCTCCACTTTGCAGCTGACACACAGCACTGAACAAGACGCCAAGATCTCTCCTCTCCTGGAGCTTACGTTCAGGGTGCAGGGGACACAGACAGCAAACAAATAAATAATAAACAGTAGCAACTTTTGGTTATAAGATTAATACTAGGGATGTAATGTCCAACATAATAAATATACTGAACACAGCCATATGAAAATTGTCGAGAGTAAATCCTAAGAGTTCTCATCGCAAAGAAAAACATTTTTCCCTATTTCTTTATTTTGAATCATATGAGATGATGCATGTTCACTAAACTTATTGTGATAATTATTTCATGAGGCATGTAAGTCAAATCATTATGCTGTACACCTTAAACTTGTACAGTGCTGTATGTCAATTGTATCTCAATCAATCTGGAAAAAATATGAAAAGAAAGAAATAATCTGATAAAATTAAAATCTAAAAAAGTAGACAATAAATAGGTAAACTAATTCCAGAGAATGGTGGGTGCTATGAAGATAAGTAAAACAGGGTAAAGAGATGGGGTGAATGGGTGGGTGGGCTGGGAGTGAGGAGTCAGCAGTCTCTCCAAGGAGCTCAGACCAAAAATGATGCAAGGGAATTTCAGGCCAGGGGAAGAGCCCTCGCAAAAGCCCTGAGCCAGAATGAGTTTGGCATGTCCAAGGAATAGCAATGAAGCTGGAGCGGAGTGAGGGAAGAGGAGAATGGCAGACATGGAGACGGTCAGGGGCTGGATTCTGCAGGGTGCTGTGGGCCGTGGTGAGGAGGGTGGATTAGATTCCAGATGGGATCGGAGGCCCCCGGAGTGATGCATCTGACTCATGTTTTAGAAGGGTTACTCTACTCCTGGGTGAAGAAGGAACTGCAGGGATCAAGCATGGAGACGGAGACAGAGACACCAATCAGGAAGCTGCTGCTACAGCCCAGGTGAGAGATGAAGGCTTGGATCAGGGCTGTGGTAATAGAGATGGTGAGAAGGGATCAAGTTCATTAATCCCCAATATTTGAGAGCTAAACGAGGCCTTAGAAGTAACTCATTCTAACTGTGTTATTTTACAGATGATGAAACTTGAAAGTCCAAAGAGGTGAAGTGAGTTACACAGAGTCATATACCTAATTACTGACAAACCCCAGTTTCCTGACTGCCATCACGACACCTCTGCCCTTACCTGGCCATCCCCAGGCCTGGGTGGGGAATGCAGAATACATGTAGGAATATGAACCCTCTAGAAAGTAGTCCCAGTCAAGTCTAAAATAAATGACTACCTTTGCTGAGGGCAAGGTCACCAATGACCTCCTAGCCGAATCCAATGGGTCCTTCCTTGGGGTCTCTCCAGCATCTGACACCTTTGACAACTTTCATTTTTTCCTGAGACTCCCTCTTCCCTTGACTCCCCTGACCCAGCTCTCTCCTGCCTCTCCCCGCTTTGTTCCCTACCAGCCTTATACCTACCTGGAATCATCCTGTCCTCTAAGTGTTACTGTTTCCCAAGATGCCATCTGGGGCACTACTTCTTCCTCTCATCTGCAGAGGAAATTAACTGTTTACTTCCCTTCCTTCTCTTCCCCTTGCTCTGTAGTTGCCCGAGTTTCCTCTGAAGACTCATCCTTTTCCTCCTCTGAGCTCATGTGCCTTCATGGATGTGACACACCATCGACACCTGGTCAAGAGCACATTCCAAGTCCCTCTGAGCAAATCAGTTTATGAGACGTAACAGGACTGTTGCTGGGATAATTGGGAGAAAGACAGCTTCCCCCGTCCATCGGATCTGAACCTGCAGCTTCGCCTAGCCATCACGAGATGACAGCATGAGACAAGGGGAGGTAAGAAAACAAGTCCTGATCAATCATTTGAATACTGAACCCATGCCTGAAGCCAAATACAACTCTTGAGCTTTTTAGTGATAAGAGCCAATAAGTTCCTTCTTGCTTACGCCAATTTGAACTGGATTTTCTACGACTTGCAGAAGAAGAGTCCTACTTGATACCTCATCTCTCTGTGTGCTCCGTCTCCGTACTCACCGAAACAATGATGACTCCCAAATCTCCATCTACAGACAACTCTTGGGGGCCCCAGATTCATATCCACCCACCTAGTAGATGTTTTCCCCCATATGTCACACCCAGACACCTCAGATATAACGTGCAAAATGGAATGCATCATCTCTGCTTCTATCATCTCAATATGCTATTCTTCATGTTTTTCTCTACCCTAGAACAAAAATCACCACCCACCCAAATCACTCAAGACAGAACCTGGGACATCCTAGACCACTCTTGTCAGATAATCCTGATGGGGCTAAGGCCATGAATGACACTTTCTGTGTGACCTTGGGTAGAGTAATGGACATACCTGAGCTTTGGATTTTCATACAGAATTGCTAGGATTCAATGAGGTAATGTATGTAGAGCAATAAATGTTGGTTGGTTCCATTCCCCATCACAGACATCTAGGGCACCACTAAATCCTAACTCAAAACTTCATCCTCGGGCTTCCCTGGTGGCGCAGTGGTTGAGAGTCCGCCTGCCGATGCAGGGGACACGGGTTCGTGCCCCAGTCCGGAAAGATCCCACATGCCGCGGAGCGGCTGGACCCGTAAGCCATGGCCGCTGAGCCTGCGGGTCCGGAGCCTGTGCTCCACAACGGGAGAGGACACAACAGTGAGAGGCCTACGTACCGCAAAAAAAAAAAACAAAAAACTTTGTCCTCACTGCCATTACCTCAGCTCAGAGCCTCACCATCTTTCCCCTGAATGACAATCAGATGTGTCTATCTCATCTTCTTGTCTTTGATCTCACCCTCACTCCAATTTGTCCTCCCCACTGCTACAAGACTGATCATCCCCTACACAAAGCTGGTCATGCCATATCATTCTTTGGCATCTGCAGAATCTATTCATTTACAGGACTCTCCACTTCAGCTATACTGAATAAATCACAGTTCTCCAAGTAAGCACTGCTGTTCTCCATGACTTTGTACCTGACGATGTACCTGACAATGGTTCCATTGTCCAGAATGCCCTTTCTCTCTCTATTCTCCCACCTGGAGAAGAGCTCATCCTTAAGACTTGGTGAAAAAAGTCACTGTAAAAATAGAAGGAAATAAACATGCTACACTGGCTAAAGAGGCTCACCAGCAAATTTAAACCTTGACCTCCCCAGTGTCAGAAAGGAGGGAAACTGCAGAAAAGTAAAAGATATAATTTTAAGTATTTTTAGATGAAAAAAGCAAAGTAGGAATGGAGAGGAAAGAGACAATTTAGGAAAATTTAATTTTGAGATAGGAGAGGACTTCCTAAATAAAACAGAAAACTTGAAGCCATAGAGAAAAGTCTTATAGATTTAACCACATAAAAATTAAACACTTCTGCACAATCAAAGGTACAATAAGCTGGGAAGACAAAAAAGGCAAGATATTTGATTTGTTAACAAGAAAAGGATTAAAATCCAAAATTTAGAAAAAGCCTCAAAAATTGATGAAATCACCAACAATTCAATGGAAAAATTGTTAAAGGATTTGTTGGGCAATTTGAGGGAGTGTAAATTCATTAAGCTTTTTGTTGTTGTTGTTGTTTTAAGGGTAGACATGGAAGAATCTATCAGCACTTAAAGTGCACATAGCTTTGATATTGAATGGTCTCCAAGATACAGGTTAAATTTTTTTAATTCCATAAGCAGAATGAGGGTATTTAGCATACTACCATATTTATTTTTTTAGAGGAAGAAAACAGAAGATACATTTAATTGGCCTATAGACTCATGGACTGTCTCTAGAAGAATACACAAAAACTGGCAAAATTAGTTGTACCCAAAAAGGGAAATAGAGGGCTAGGGTAGGAGGGAGGTGTTACCTTTTATAGCCTTTGAATGTCATTCTTCATGCATACTACCTATCTCCAAAAAGTAAACCTAAGTAATTAAACAAAGTCAATCTCTTTTTCTGCACAGTCTCCAGATCCCAATACACACAGGGAATTCTGCTTAAATAAATGTTTAAAATACACATTCCCTTTGACCCACTAACTCCACTTCTAAGAGTAACTTTTATCCAGAAATACTCTACAAGTACACAGAGACTTACGTACAAGGATGTTCACTATAGAATTGTTTATAATAGATGAAGTTGGAAACAATCTAAAAGTCCCTCAGTAGGAGAATGTTTAAACGAGTTACAGCGCATCTGTACTATGAAATGCTATGTAGCCATTAAAAAGAATGACGTGTATCTATGATATTGATATTGGAAGACATCCAAGTCTTACTGTTAAATCAAAAAAGTAAGTCACAGAGCATATAATTATATATGATCCCCGCTTATGTATTTTTAAAGGTACATCCAATATACTAAGGTTGGTCCTAAAGTTGGAAATGCAAATAATATTTTTATCATGTTTTACAATATAACATCAATAAACTATATATTGTGTATTCATATTCACCTGTATTTCCAGACTGGGTGAGCATTTATTTCTGCATTGAAAAAGACCTAGAAAATAATACAGGTACAGTGGTTACCTTTCAGATGGAGAGAGGGAGTTGAGGTGAGGTAGAGGGAACTTTATTTTCCTATATATTTTTAAAATCTTTTATAATAACTATAATTTTGAAAAGTTACTACATTCCTGGCATGCTTTCCATTATTTATCCAAGGTCACAGGTTTGTAAGTGGCAGGGCTGGGTGCAGGCTAGCTGACGTCAGACTGTGCTCTTAATACGGTGTGGTCTTACCTGTTACTTGAGTAAAAATCAAACACAAACCCAAAGCAAATGCACCTCCAGGTTTTACCTCTGGCCACACTGAAAACTCCCTCCTTTATGCTCCCATCGTTCCCTGAACATATCTGCCATGAATGCCATCCTCTGCCCTGCTATGCACATAAACTGGCCAGCGAAACAGATAACAACTAGTGTGAGCACTCTCTTGGTGTAGGACTAGAATCACAGATGAGATTAGTACTGGCTGAATGAATGAAGTACTGAGTCACCAGGTCAATGCTTCTTCCAAACTCCAGGTAGCACAGAGCGCTATCTCCAACTTGGTTGATGTTTTCTGCTCTCCAAGCAAAACAGCAAGAAGACACCACTTCTCCCCTGCAGTCATGCTTTACTGCATCTCAGAAGGACAGCAAGTACTTCCTAAGGTTGCAGGCTCGCAGTCTGCAGGTCACAACCAGCCCGAACACATAATTTGGTTGCCTGGCACATTTTGAAAAATGTTTTGAATTAGTTGCCAACTCTACAAACATGAAGCTTTCTTCCATGAAAGTTTGCAGCTTCCCCCCAAATCCAGATCAGGCAGTTTGCTGGAACCTTGTCCCACCTGCTCCTGTCTCTTTATGGGAAGGCGTGCTCTACACACAGCCCCCCGCCCCCCCCACCGCACGGCCCTCCTCCTGCACGCAGCCTTCCTGACGGGCCCCAGCAGCAGAGTTTACATCACAGAACTGTACCTCCTTTGCCTGACATTTAGATCAGTTCCAGCTCAGCCCATTCGGTCCTCCACAGAACCCAAACAAGGAACGCGGCCCCTCTGATCACGAGGCCAGGCCTCGTTCCTGATCCCCGCGGCACAGGGCTGCAACACAAGAGTATGATTTGACTACCTGAGGCTTGGACTTAGTTTCTAAATGCCAAGCAGGCCTCCTTGGGAAAAGTTCGTATTCTTCCCGTCACGGCGCTGGAGCAGTAGGGCAAAAGAACATCCTGAGTTCCAGGAGCCACCTGTGTGATGGAGCCCACGTGAAAAGCACTGCCAAGTCAAAAGACCCGAGTTCAGTCTAGGCTCCTTCCTTGCTGAGCAGAGCACTTCTCTCTTGAGTCTCAGTTTCCTCGCCTGTAAAACGAGCTCACACCATCTCACAGGGCTGTTACGTGAATGAGATTTTAAAGTGTATATAAAAGTGCTTGGAAGCATCTTAGAAGTATAAAATGAGTGTAGACTAAGACAGCAAAAGAGGGGCACGGTGGAGGAAGTGACTGAAATGGGTGGTTGGATCCCAGTTAAAGAGAGCTGGATGAAGAACCCCTGTCTGTACGATCTGAGGTACCTCCCACCTCCTCTCTCTGCTTTGGGGACCTGGGAAAGGCATTTCCTAACCTGTCTCGGCGGCGCAGCAAGAGGGATAATGAGGGAAAGCCACCTAGTATTTCCCGACGCAGTAGCTCTCGGAAGCTCATTTCCAGGTCCAGGTCACTAGGGAAGAAGAGGCTAGGCGGAATCTGCGCTGGCTGGATGGGGAGGGCGCACGGTGATGCCCATTCCATCGCCACCCCCCAGCCCCCCTCCCTCGCCTGGTGTTATCATTATCCCAATTGGACACATCAAGGAGCTGAAGTCCTTTCCCTCCAAAACCACACCACCTTCACAGGCAGTAGGATCAAATGACCTGCTCTTGAAAGCACTTTGCAAAACAGATGAAAGGTACAATAAAAAACAAAAATAGTCTCAAAGATGTGAGATAAAGTGATGCCAACACACCACTGTGTGGTTACTGGAGACCAGACCCTTCTGAAGCGCCCCAGAGCATCCCAGTTAACCAACAGACAATTCTCATCCCACATGCCTTTGTCAAAAGGTTGCACAGGAGTTAAGCTCTGGCCCAGAAGGTGGGCCAAGTGCCCCCAAAGCTAACCGAATCTCCCTCTCGAAGACCTGAGGAACAGAGACGCCTACCCGGCGGCGCTAAGGTGGGCCGAGCGACTTCTGGGCGCATCTTCCGCCCTGCTCGAGAGACAGCGCCCTGAGCCCCGACAGAAAAGATGTAGCTCACCTGGTCCTCACGGATTTCAGCTGAGGGTCGAGGCCGCTTTGCCCCACACACCTGTCCCGGAGCGGGGCGTAAAGCCCCTCGGCCCGATCCCTATCAGCCGGGTCGCGGGCCCGCACGAAGGTCTTCCCTTTCCGGGGGTCTCAGAATGGGGCTACGGGCGGCGCCGGAAAAGCGGGGCGGGCTAGTGGGAAGGGCCTCTCAGAGGCCCCTGGCCCCAGGGGAGGGGCGCGCCCCCAAGATCTTCCCACAAAGAGCCCCGGCTCCCCGAAGCAGGGCGGAGTGCGCCCAGGAGGACAGTCCCCTACCTCCAAGGGGGCGCGTAGAGAAGCTATGCGCCGTGGGGGCGGGGAGGCGTGGGGGAAGGGGGCGCAGAGACCCCGCCTGGCCTGTGCCCTCGCGCCCTCCCGCCCCGCACAATGAACTCGGCCACACTCCAACCCTGCTAGCTTCCCCCTCCCCGCCCGTGCCCGCGCCCCCGCCCCCGCCGGCGCTCACCCGGGAGCCGACGCCGCGGCAGCTCAGGGCCCCGCCTGGCCGCCTCCCCGCCTCGGCCGCTGCCGCCGCTTCCTTCCTCCCGGCCGCGCTCGGGGACCGGAGGTTTCGGGTTTCACCCCGCCGAGCCCCGCTTCGCTCCTCCCGCCGCCCCGCCACCAGCACGCGGACCCTGCCCGGGCGCAGGCCAAGTAACTTTGCGGCGCTCGCGCTCCTCCTCCGCCTGCGCCGCCCGCCCCTCCTCCGCCGTCCCGGCCCCCCCGCCCGCCGGCCACCCCAGCCCCCCCGCGCCCCGCACCGCCCCACCCGAGCCCCGCGCGCCGCCTCTCCTCCCCGCCCGGGCGCCGCCGCTTCCCATCCCTCACGCCCCTTCCTTCGCGTCTGCCCTCCCTCCCGGCCACTGTTCCATTTCTTCCCACGATCGGCCTCAGCTGCTGCTCTTTGTCTCGCCCCTACCCTCTCGGCTCGCACCACTGCTCTCCCGTAAACCTTTGTGGTCCCTCCTCGGGCCTTCCCCGATCCCGTTCCTCCGTCCCAGTTCCAGCCGTTGGGACGTCCCCTTTTCCATTTGTCTTTCCATCACGCTTATACTTTCGGATTCTTCCCGTAGGCTCCGCACAGTCCCGTTCTCCTCCTCCAGTCTCGCCGTGGACTCCTGGCATTGCCTTTCCTGCTCACCTTTCATTCACGTAGCCAACGTGCCTGAGCGTCTGCCTGGTGCCAGGCAGTGTCCTGCGCCCTGGGAATATCACAGTGAATCAACCCGCGAAGCCAGCCTTTGAGGAGCCCACAGCTCCTGGGAGTGGGAGGGTGGATGTAAACAGATGTTTATAGTGCTACTCTACTCTCCCTCTGAGCCAAAAGGCTGGGGAGCAGTAATTACAGTACACAAACCAGGGTGCTGCCAGTTCAGAGGACAGAACACTTCCTTCCCATATTGGGTTTTTTTTCCCCCTTCCTCACTACCCACGTTCTATACCATCCCTAGCCTTCTGCGTTTCCTGTGGAGCAGCCTCAATAAGGGGACAAAAAGTTGAAGCAAACAATAGAATTGCTTTAAAAACGAAGGGAGAGAAATGGGGCAGCAAAAGAATCGGGTAAGAAGTTATAAAGCCCATTTCACCGAACTCCAGCAAAAACTGATGCCACGCCCAGAGCAGGATTCAAATTCCTCTGAAATCCATCTGCTTTGATAAATGCATTAGTTATTCCCTTGTCTACAGATTGGCACTGTGGGAGCTGCTTCCTTACTATCATTAGGACCCTGAGGTACCCTTTAGAATGATAATTTACTATCTACCACCTGCCAAACACCCAGCTTGTCTTCAGGGACAAATGGGATAATGGGGACACAAAAAGTAAATGGATGCCTTAGTATTCCTATGGGACAGATGCTCTATTTGGTCAAAAACTAAAAACTGAAACTCCTCTCAGAGTCTAGGTCACCAGTAAGCCAGATGTTTGAAGGAGCTTGAAGCAGGCTGTTCTAGAGCATATTTTAGACTTTTATTCTGAAATCCCTGTTTATTTTTTTCATTTGCATTGACTCAGACACTGGATAAGCTTTGTGACCCTGGGGGAGTTATTTAACCTTTCTGAATCTCAGCTTATTCATATATAAAATAGGCATACTCACACCTGCCTATACTGTAGAGTTAAAAAAATGAAATGAGAGAATGTAAGTTAAGTCACCCAATGCCATAGAGAACTAAACCCTTTTGAAAGCTGGTATTCAAGAAAGGTCTGGTAATATATGCCATAGACTGGCATGAGAGAATGAGAATCAAAAACAATTATGGCTCTTTCAGCTCCATATCCACCCATGATGCAAGAGAGGTCCTTCCCAGACTTATTCTATTTCATTTTGAACTCTTCAATTGAAAACTTTTTTTTTCTCCTGCTGTGCATTATCAAATATATTATTTATCACAAAGGCTTTTCTTCCCATAGCTCATAAGCTCAGAACTTACTGTGCATTCAGGGATAGAAATTGTTGCCAGCAAATGCATTTTTTCAATTGCTCTCTTAAATTTTTTTTCTTCTAAAGCTAGTCTTGAGCTGGGAGGAGTATTCAGTCAGACACAGAGAAAAAAACAAAAAAAATATTAATTATTTTACTATATATCACTGTATAGATGATACTGTATAGATGTCATCTATACAACTATACTGCAGATGACAGTCGTGTGAAAACATGACATTGCTTTTGTGCAAGGATTATTTTTTTTAAACAAAAGATATATAATAATTTTCTTCTCCCAAATCAGTTTCGTAAGCCATTTCCTTTGGGGTTCCCCCCAAAGACTTCTGAACTAAGATAATGCGAGGCCTCATCCAATGAATCCTAAATGCTGCTTGAAGAATCTACACATGATGAGACATTGTGGATATAAAATATCTTTTCAATATAGCAGTTCACATAAAACTAGTCAAAGCAAAACTGGGAAGTATATTGCATGTTCCACATAGAATATTATTCCTTCACTCTTCACACACTGAATCCTTTTCACCCTTGACAACTCAGCTTAAATGTCCTCCCTGACCAATCTAAATGACATTTTCTAACCTCTGTTCTCTCAGATCCCCAATATAAAATATATCCCAATTTATTATATATATATATCTTTTTTCTATGTATTTGTTTATAGTATACCTCCACTTGTAGACATAAATTCCATGATAATAGGAACCCTATCTGTTTTATTTACCATTATAGGACCAGGGCCTAACCCAATAAAACATTTAAAATATATTAATGAAAAAATAAAAATAAAGTATGTCTTCAGAGGCCTCTGGTTCCCAAACTTTGGGATACATAAGCAGCCCTTGGAGGTTTCTTAGATACGACACCAAAAGCACAAGTGATTAAAGAGAAATTTGATATGTTGGATTTCATAAAAATCTAAAACTGTAGTGCTTCCTAGAACACCATCAAGAAAATGAAAAAACCCATAGAATGGGATAAATTATTTGCAAATCATATATCTGATAAAGGACATGTATCCAGAATATATAAAGAACTTCTACAACTCTATAATAAAAAGGTAAACAACTCATTTTTTAAATGGGTGAAGGATCTGAACATACATTTCTCTGAAGAAGATGTATAAATGGTCAATAAGCACATGAAAAGCTACTGGACATCATTAGTCATTAGGAAAATGCATATCAAAACAATAAGCTTCCACCTTCCACCCATCAGGATGGCTATAATGTAAAATACAATAACAAGTATTGTGGAAGATGTGGAGAAATTAGAATACTTGTACATTGCTGGTGGGAATGTCAAATGATGCAACCACTTTAGAAAACAGTTAAACATAAAGTTACCTTATGACCCAGTAATTTCACTTCTAGATATCTAACCAAGAGAACTAAAAACATACGCCCACACAAAAATCTGTTTATGAATGTTCATAGCAGCATTATTCGTAATAGCCAAAAGGTAGAAACAACCCAAATGTCTGTCAGTGGATGAATGGATGGACAAAATGTGGCCTCTTCAATGGAATATTATTCAGCCATAACAAGGAACGAAGTGCTGACACATGCTACAACATGAATGAACCTTGGAAACACTATTTATGCTAAATAAGAGAAGCTAGACACAAAAGGCCACATACTGTATGATTCCATTTATATGAAATATCTTGAATAGGTAAATCTAAAGAGAGAAAGAAAATTAGTGATTGCCTAGGGCTGGAGGTGGAGTGGTCTGCGAGTGATTGATAATGGGGTACAAGGTCTCTTTTAGAGATGATGAAAATGTTCTAAAATTTGATCATGTGATAGTTACACAACTGTGAATATATTAAAAAACAGTGAATTCTACATTTTAAATGGATGAACTTTATGGTATGTAAATTATGTCTCAATAAAGCTCTTTTAAAAAATCAAAAGAATCCCTTGGGAAATTTGTTAAGCTGCTGAGTTTCAGGCTGCATTCCCAGAGAGAATGACTCTTCAGGAGTGTGAGTAGCTGCTGTTTGCTGTTCAGCATCCATTTCCTTTCCTGCAGGCAGTGTACCCTTAAATTTCCTTCGGGAAACCATTGCTTCCCCCTAGGGGTCAGCCATGGGGTTTACATAGACTTGACCTCTCCTCCTTCTCCAGGGTTGGACTCTGATTGTCAGCATCTCCCATCCTTCTCAACCACATAATTGGTTCAGGGATGGAGACCAGTCAGATTGAAGCCTCAAGGACATTTTGCTGACAATGCTGGGTGGGACCAAAGCTTAGGAAGTACAGAAAGGTATGTGTTGGGGGTGAGAAATAGGAGAATTTAGGCCCTGGCTGAAGTATTTGATCCTGGATGAAGCCTTCCCTGAAGTTGATGTACCCCTGGACCCATCAGTTACAGGACCCAACAAATATTTTTTTAAGCTTATATGGGTTTATTTCTCTGTTACTTGGAACACAAAGCATCGAACTGAGTAGTTCTCAATATGACATTTTGGAAATCTGTGGGAGCATTTGGGGGTTGTCACGATAATTAGAGGGCACTCCTGGCATTTAGTGGGGGGGGGGGGGCCAAGGATACCAGACGTCTTGAAGTATGTGGGACTGTCCTAGGCAAAAAGAACGCTGTGACTTTTGAAGGACCCACAAAAAAAACTGTTTACCATTTTCTGAGTCTAGAATCAAACTATCTTAATCTGATCACAAAGGTGTTGTTTGCTTTGTCTTGCATGGTTCTGTTATACACCAGTGTGTTCAGGAATGCCATTACTGTGTAAACTGAGGAAAGAGTGTACTTTGATTTGTTCAGACTTCACCAAGATTTGTTCATCAGTTTGGAAAATCACTGTCACTTAAGGTATCAGTTTTACCAATACAAGTTAGGTGACTAGGTCTACATTTTTATATGTCATGTTCACAGTGACCCTATCTATGACTGCGAGTGTCTGACCACTTTATAGTGTCATCTAGTAGGGTTAACATATTGAAATGAGTATAATTTTGTTGTTTATTCATTCATTAATTCAACAACTGTTTTCTGAGTACCCACAATATGCCAGGAAACAAGAAAGAAATCCCTGCTTTCGTGGAGCTGATATTTGGGTGAAGACACAATAAAAAAGCAAAATATATTCTATTTTAGGTAGTGATAAGTACTAAGAAAAATAATGAAGCTGAGAAAGGAAGATGAAGTCTCAGAAGTAGGGATGGGGCTTGAATAGGGTAGTCACGGAGAACTTCCCTGAGAAGGTATCTTTTGAGAAAAGACTTGAAGGAAGTGAAGGAGTCAGCCAAGTAGACATCTGGGGAAGAGTGTTTCGGGCATGGAGAAGAGCCAGTGCAGAGACCCAGAGGAGGCAACATCCTTAGGTTGTTAAAGGGACAGTCAGACGAGTGTGGCGTGAGAAGCATGAGTAAGAGGTAGAGAAATAGAATCTGAGTTCAGAGAGGAAACAGGAGGCCAGATGTCTTACAGATCCTTTGGCTTTTCTCTGGGTGAGAAAAGTTATGGATAGAAATGTGAATTAAGCACTCATTATGATTATTAACATTAAGAGTATCATTTTGAAGTTTCGAAATTCCATATGTAAGTAGATTATGTTATTATAAATTTCATTTCAGGATACTAAAAGGTTGTTATCAAATATTTGTTCTTTGTTTAAAAGGGTATGTTAGACTTGAGAATTGTTCCACTAACGAATATGGCAGGTCTGGGATGGCACTCTAGGATTCTGCATCTTGTCACATACCCCCAGGTGATCGTGATGCACATGGCCGGGACCCATTAGTTGGAGAACAAGCCTTCAAACCTCCAGCTCAGTTCTTTCTTCTTTTGTGATATCTCGTATGTAAGCAGTTTTCTCTTCTGCCTTTGCATTGTGCATGCTTCCAGAACATGTTGGAGGAGTCTTACAAAAGAAGACATGGACACAATATGACTGATAAAATAGCTCTAGAAAACTGAAAACCAGGAAAGGAAGAGGGAGCAAGTGTTCCCGCAAGCCGGTTTCTTGGGGGTGGGTTTTACTCTGGGCTGTGTCTACCTGTGAGTGAAGCCATCCATGATTCTATGGGCTGCAGACCTTACCTGCAACAGTCTCACCTTGCAACATCTGCTCTGTGTTTGTGTGTGTGTATAGGATGGAAAAAGAGAAGGGAGAAGAATCTGTCCAAAATTACAGGAGATATGGGCATTTGAAAATTTCTATAGAAACATTTTGTTTTTAGGATGGCGGGTTATGTGTGTAAAATTGTTGGTTAAACCCAGGCAGCTTTTTCTAAAGATGGTCTGT
Organism: Aethalodelphis obliquidens; assembly: GCF_003676395.1. NCBI lineage: Eukaryota > Metazoa > Chordata > Mammalia > Artiodactyla > Delphinidae > Aethalodelphis > Aethalodelphis obliquidens. The sequence continues at coordinate 12,222,476 of NW_020837999.1, read as the reverse complement.
ACAGAGTACACAGATATTCAGATCTGACAAATATATATTGGGCTCCTACTATGTTCTGATGTCCCTACTGGGCATTTTATTTGTATTATTTCATAGTCCCATTAATGACTTTTGAGCTGCTAGTTGACAGAGACCTCTGTTCATCAAATTCAAAGGTGAGAACTTCAATTCTGTAATCAGTCCTTTCTCCCGCCCCCACCAGAACATTTTATGTAACTTTTCTCTGCCTCAGTATCCACGTCTGTAAACTGGGGACCATGCTTGTACTTAACTCACTAGATCCTTGTGAAGATTAAATGAAGTAACAAATGAAAATACCACACGTAGTAGGTGTTCAATAAATGCAGGTGTGTGGGTACACTTATGTGTACCCACACATACACTTACACACACTGCAGTGGACTGAATGTTTGTGTTCCCCCAAATTCACATGTTGGAGCCTAATCCCCAATATGATGGCATTTGGACGTGGGGCCTTTGCGAGGTGATTAGGTCATGGGGATGGAGCCCTCATAAATGAGATGAGTACCTGTATAAGAAGAGATGCAAGAGATTTTGCTTCTCTCTCTCTGCCTTCCATCTTGTGAAGGTACAAAAAGATAGCCATATGCACACCAGAAAGCAGATCCTCACCAGACCCAAGATCTTCTGGCACCTCGGTCTTGGACTTCCCAGCCACTGGATAAGTACCATATGAACTGTGTTCCACCCTGCTGCCTCTGCAGCCTTGCCATGCTTCAGTCAGACCTGTATCTGCAGTGTCTATCTCTGGGTGCAGTAGGACAGGGAAGCGCAAATGGGTCATCCAAAGAGCTCTGACCTTACAGTCCCAAACTAGTTTAGTAAATGGTAAAGAATGGCCTCTGGTTAATATATATAATATGTAGTTTCAAAATAAATGGGCCTTCTCTAGTATGACCTTTATTAGATGGTAATATAAAAGTACTTATTTTCTTAAATTATCTGTTCATTAGTAATACTATTTACAAATGACTTTTCTTCTTACAATTTATTTATAGGTAAAGGTAAACTGGAACAATCTCTTTGCCAAATATCTCAGTTCTCAAGTTAAAATTGATGACATTTTGCTAGAATTAAACTTTAGGTAATAATCATCTCCACAGACCAGTGACTTCATCATTAAAAAATATCTTAGCTATCCATGCAGTAGAACACACGAGACAAAAATAATGAAATAGATCTATCTGTGCTGAAATGGGAAGCTGCCCATGATATAGGAAATTTAAAAGTTCCAGGAAATATATAACTAGTAAGATCTCATTTTTGTAAACATATATGTGTCTGTGTGCATGTTTGCATGTGCACTAAAAAAAGTCTGGAAGAGTATATACCTGTTGACCTTAAAAATAAAACAGTGGGTCATTTTACCAGCAAAAATGGGCTTATTCAGGAATAGCAGAGAATTGCAATTCAGGACAAGCAAGCCACAGCAAAAACCACAGGGAAGTCCAACAGACAAAGGAGAGGAAAGTTATTTTATAGAAAAAAAAAAAAGGGACTTCCCTGGTGGTCCAGTGGTAAAGAATCCGCCTTACAGTTCAGGGGACGCAGGTTTGATCCCCGGTCAGGGAACCCCACATGCCACGGCAAATAAGGCCGTGTGCCTCAACTAGAGAAGAGAAAACCCACACGCCACAAGCTCGTGCACCACAGCAAAGAGCCTGCGCGCCGCAACGAAAGATCCCGCATGCCTCAATGAAGATCCCGCATGCCACAATTAAGACACAACGCAGCCAAAAATAAATAAATAAATCTTTTTTTTTTTTTTAAAAAGGAAGTTGGGAGGGGTTGTTTTGAATGACAGTCCATTGGAGAAAAGTGAGAATTCAGAGTGATGACCGGTTTCTCATTGGCTGAATTGCTGGGGTAGTTGATTTCTTAGGAGATACAATGTTCATCTTTCCCTGTTGGGACCTGCAGGTGATGATGATTTCCTGTTGATGATTCCTCTGTCTGTAATTGACAATTCTTCCTGTGATTGAGGTGCAGTGATTCTGCCTGAGGGCTCCTCCTTCTGGCCTCCCGGCATTTATTTCAGTGAGGTTTCCCTTTATCAATTTTCACACACCAAACCAGAAACAGTGATTACATTTGAATGTGGATTAGTGGAAACAGGCACTTTTACTTTATACACTTTCTGTATTGAATTCTTTATAGAAAGGATGTATTAGTTCATGATTTTCAAGATATAATTTTAAAGCAAAAATGCAGTTAAACATTTGATAAATATATCCAAATATACATATTAATACGTGTTTTTATCTACAGCAAGTATGTGTTGAGCACATATCAAGTACTCTTGAGATACATCAGTGAGCAAAAGAGACAAAGATTCCTGCCCTCAGGGGACTTACATTCTAACCAAAATTAGAGCAGGAAAAGGAGGATCTGCATGCAGAGGACATTAAATAGGGTGATTAGGATAGGGTTTATTGAGAATTTGATACCTGAGCAAAGACCTGAAGAAGGTGAGGGAGAGAATCATCAAGATGTCTGAGAAAGGGCATTCTAGACAGATGGATCAGCTAGGGCAAAGAATCTAAAGCAAAAGTGTGCCTTGCATCTTTAAGGAACAGCGAGTAACCTGGGGAGGCTGGAGCAGAGCGAGCAAGCCAGGGGAGCAGTCTGAGACAGGGTCAGACAGGTAAGAGATAAGAGAGAAGAGGGGATTCGTCTAGGGCCTCACAGCTCATGGCAAGGACTTTGAATTTTACTAGGAGTGGAATTGGAAGAAATTTGAACAGAGGATGATGGTGTCTTGGACCAGGATGCAATCAGTGAAGGAGGTGAGAGAGAGTTGGATTCTGGCTATATTTCATAAGTAATATGAAATTCTGGCTATATTTCATAAGTAATATGAGTTGGATGTGGAGTATAAGAAAAAAAGTGTCAGGGTTGACTCCAGGGCTACTGGCCTGAGCAGGGGGAAGGATGGAGTTGCCGTCAACAGAGATGGAGCAGCCTGGAGGTGGAGGTGAGTGATGGAGGTCAGAAATTCATCCTGGACACATTGAGATTGAGATGTCTGATGGTTTTCCAAGTGGGGATGGGAAGTAAACAGTTGAAAAGTAGTGTGAGTCACAGACATAAATTTGGGAATCTTCAGCATATAAATGGTTTTTACAGCTACAAGATTGGGTGTGTTAGTTCCCTAGGGCTGCTGTAATAAAGTGCCGCTAACTGGGTGACTTAAAACCAAAAATAGTTGTTGACTTACAGTTTTAGCAGTTAGGCATCCCCGAACAAAATGTCAGTAGGGCCATGCTCTCTCTGATACCTGTAGAGGAGAATCCTTCCTTGCCTCTTCCTAGCTTCTGGGGGTTTGCTGGCTCTCCTTGGCATTCCTTGGCTTTCAGCTGCAGCACTTCAGTCTCTACTTCTGTCATCACATGTTGCTCTCCCCCGTGTATCTCTATTTCTATGTCTCTTCTTCAAAGGACGACGGTCATATTGAATTAAGGACCCACCCTATTCCAGTAGGATCTTGTCTTCATCTTAACTGGTTACATCTTCAATAACCCTATTTCTAAATTACAAGGTCACATTCTGAGGTACTGGACTTCAACATACCTTTTGGGGGACACAATTCAACCCATAACACTGAGGATAGTATCACCAAGGGAGTGAGTGATGGTAGAGAAGAGAAAAGGACCCAGGACTGAACCCTGGAGCACTGCAACACTGAGGGGTTGAGAAAAGGAGGACTTGTTCAGGGAGGCTGAGACGGGAGGTGTCCTGGAAGCTAAGTGGAGGAAGCATGTCTGGGAGAAGGGAGTGATCAGCTGCACACAGGTCAAGGACGAGAAGGCTTGAGAATTCATCTCTGCATTTCATAAAGGTTCCACTTGACTTTGACAAGAGCATTTTGGAGGAGTGTGTGGGCCAGAGCCTGACTGGAGTGCGTTCAAGAGTGACAGGGAGGAGAGAAATCAGATGAGTATAGAAATTCATTTGAGGAGTTTTGAAGCAAAGACATCAAGTGTTGCCTGGCATGGGAAATGGTGTCCAGAGGAGAAGATTTTTTTCCTCTTTCTTTCTTAAATAGGAGCAGAAAGAGCATACTTTTATTCTGATAGGAATAATCAGGTAGAATGGAAAAAAATATGTAGGAGAGAGAGGGGAGAATTGCTGGAGAAATGCCCTTGAGTGGCAGGAGGGATGGGATCCAGTGCATAGGTGGAGGGGTTGTCTTAGGCAGCGGCGGGGGTGGGTCATCTGTGGAAGTGGTGGGAAGTCCCCAGACCTGGCTGTAGTGCATGTGGTGGTGAGAGTCCGTGGACGTTTTCTTCTGAATGATTCAATTTTCTTAATGAAGAAGGAAGCAAGGTAAAAAGCCAAGATTGAGAATGAGAGTTGGGGCGGGCTAAGAAAAGAAGTCGTGAAAATATCATCTAGGAGAGTATGTGAACAAATGGTCTGGTGTATGATTGTGGGTCAGCCTCAAGGGCTCATTCGTTTCATGATATGAATTTAAAGTGGGACCTATCAGGGTAGCTATTTTTATTCAAGTGTGAATATAAAGTATTTCATCGAATCCAAGATACCACTGATGGTAAGATATGTTATGATTTCAGAGATGTTAAAAGGTGGAAAATATTTAAAAACTGATGAAATATATCCATATATCCTAATATATGTGGATACGTTTGTACGTCTATATGTATATACATATGCCAATATACATATACATAAATACATAACAATACACACACACACAATTTACATATACATACACATACACCCGATATCCATATATCCCAGCTCTATTCCAAGCCAGTTTTCTGGACCCTTTTACTAAGGCTACCCTGTGTCCCCCTTGAATGCCTTGATTTAAGGCTTACTGAGGTCTCTCAGTTCATTCAAACGAATTTTCTCCATGTTGGTAAGTGAAAGTGTTTTTTTTTTGGGGTTTTTTTGCCACACAGTTTAGTAGCTTTCCCAAGGAACTTCATATTACAATGTTATCGGTCATCACTCTGGTTACAAGTAGAGTGGAAACCTGGGTTCCCAGGGCAGTGAGGGGTCTTCAGGTTCCGGCCAGGGAGACTTTGGCAACTGCTCAAGACAGCCAGGATTAACTGCTTCCACCCTCTTCAGCTTGCCCCCCCTTAAATCTGCAGGGTTCTGCTGGACCTGACTCTGATGGTCTACACAGGTATGGGAGGCAGAGGTGGGAGTCAAAAACCCAGGTCTCCCAGTCCCCAGATCTGGGTTCCAGCCAGACCCAGATCTCCCATTTACAAAATGCAAACTTTGGCTAATTCAGGTAATGCTTCTTCACTTCAGTTTCTCGAATACACTATGGGGATAGTAATAAAGTACCTCACGGATTCTTTCTGAGAGTTAAACGTGGTCATACACACAGTGGTTTAAAACCTGAAAACTCTGGAGTTAGACTGCCTAGCTTGAAACCCCATCACCAGCACTTGGTGATGGAGTATCTTTGGGCAATTACTCCCTTTTACTCTCCCTCAGCTTTATTCTCCTCCCTTGAAAAATGGGTATGATAATATCAATGGGACCTATTTCATAGAGCTGTGATGAGGATTAAATGCTATAGTGCTTGTAAAATGCCTGGAACTCAGCAAACTCTAGTTATTTAAAGCTCTAGTTAAGTTTAGCTATTGTCATCTATTTTACTATCAAGATTATTACTATATTAGAATCTGTCTTAAACTGTAATGTACTGAAGAGGAATGTAAAATAGTATAATAATTTTCACCGTTATTACGACTCTCCCCAGAAAGTAGCATATACCAAACCAATAAAGTTTTTGCACAGGTGGTGGCTCAAGAGTTTGTGTAAAGTGTAAACCCCAAAGGGATCAGAGATCCAAATGTCAAAAATGAGACCCAAATAAATTCTGGAAGGAAATAACGATGAATTCCTTTATAAGTGGGAAAAACTTTCCTATGACATCATATCCAGAAGTAATAATAACAAAAAAGATAAATTTGACCACACAGTTGAAAAAACTTTTTTTTTTGGTGAAAAATCACCATAGCAAAGTCAAAGAGAAAAATGATAAAAGGGGGGAAAAATATTTGCAACTTGTGTCACAAACAAAGCAATAGGTAACAATTAGGGTCCTGGCAGGAATGAGAATTCACTCCCAAATGGCTCAAATAAAGATATTTTAATGAAGGGATTACAGGCAGAGCTATAAGCAGGGAGCAAACCAGGGGTGTGACCTTCGCAGAGACAAGTAGCATCAGGATGTCCTCAGCTCCCCTAGGGCTGAAGAGACGAGGAGGAAATACTGTTATCAGAGTCTGCTGGGAGCTGCACTGTTGAGAAGGAAGTGCTAATGAGAACTTTATCAAGGGGCATGCAGTCATTGCTGAACCAGGAAGACGAAGGGGAAAATAACTCAACCTCTCTCTCATCCTACCCTCCCTTCTTCTGCCAGTGTCCCCCACTGCCTACACCCAACCAGAAGCCAACTATCAGGGGAGTCAGGGTGATGGAATATGTCAGGGTCAGCCTCCCAGGCATACATCCAGACGGTTGGGAGGTGGCAAACAGATAATAACCAGCACAGGCTAGTATCTCTAATATGTGAAGAGCTGTTAAAAATTCAGAAGCAAAATGTCAAACAATTAAAAATGGGCAAATGATGAAGACAGAAAAAGAAACGTGAAATGCCCCATAAGCACAGGGAAAGATGCTCAGTTTCACTCCTAATAACTGAAAAGCAAATTAAAACTGCTCTAGGACCAAGTGTTGACCAGGAAGTGGAGCAACCAGTACTCAAACACACTGCCGTTGGGAGTGTAAACTGGTACAGCCACGTTGCAAAAATGTGAACCATTGTCTACTAAACCTAAACTTACATACCTTATGCCTTGGCGATTCCACTTCTAGCAGAAATGTGTACATATGTTCACAAAAGACATGTATCAGAATGTTCATAACGGCACCGTTTATAATAGCCCCAAAGTAGAAACTACCTAGAGGCCCATCAATAACAGAATGTATAACTAAATCATAAAATATTTCCACAATGGAATACTATGCAGTGATGAGAATGAATGACTTACAACCTCATACAACTGTTGGCTAAAATAAAAGATGCACAACATGAGAGCTGTGAGTTTCAGTTGTATTTGGAAACCTTACTGAGGACTAGAGCCCAGAAAAGAGCCTCTCAGAGAGCTCTGAGGAACTGGGAAGGAACCAGGATTTATGAATTTTTTGGCTGGGAAATACATGTAGTCAAGCATACATCTTGGTAAAAGATGACTGCTCATCACAAGCAACAGACATCTCAAGTTAATGATTTTAGTGCTTATCTATGTATGGGAAGACGCAAGAACCTGGGGTCATTGAAATTCTTCCTTAGATATGCATGTTAACTATCTAGGGACCCACATATCTACAACACAGAATGCTTCATCCTGTTTTTCATCCTGAACTCCTTTCAGGGTGGATAGCAGGTCAGTGACTGACTGCAGTGGTTAATGACCTGAACCTTGCGGGCAATATTCTTTGTTTTACACAACTATATGGGTGAATCTCACAAGCAGAATGATACGTTTTTTAAAGAAGACCCTAAGGAGCTATATTATACGATTCCGTCTATAAAAAGTACAAAAAGAGGTAAAACTAATCTCTGCGTTTAGAGTTTGGGTTCATGGGTGCAGTGAGCGGGCAGTGACTGGAAGGGAATGTGTGCGTAGCAGTGGTGGTTAGTGCGGGTCACTTGCTGTTTTGTGGGCTGGGTGTTGGTTGTACAATGGTGTTCACCGTGAAAATTTAGTGAGCTGTATACTTCTGGTATGTGCACTTTTTATATGTGTATTACACTTCAGTAGGTAGTTTTTAAAAACGACACTAACGTTCTGCATTGCTCCTATCAGATTGACAAGAATTCAAAAGTTTGACACCATATTTCATGAGAAGGCTCTAGGGAGCCAGGCACTCTCACACACTCACACATAGCTGGAGGGGACACAGAAGCTCTGCGCCGCCCACCTCCATATTTTGCCCTATCCATCTCTTCCATCTGGCTGTTCCTGAGTGTATCCTTTGTAATAATAAGAAAGCAGTATCCAATGATAGTAAGAAAGTACTTTCCTGAGCTCTGTGAGTCATTATAACCAATTATTGAACCTGTCGGGGAGCCATGGGAACCCCTGAATTTGTAGTCCCCGGAAAGAACTGTGAGTAGCCTGGGCACCTCATTTATGGCTGGCTTCTGAAGTGGAGGGAGTCTTGTGGGACTGAGCCCTTGACTGCCGGGACCTGAGCTGACTCCAGGAGCCTGTGTCAGCCTTGAATTGAATTGTTAGACACCCAGATTGGAGTCAGAGATTCAGAGAATTGTTGGTGTTGGAAAAGACACCATGCATTTGGAATTGGGGAGGGGGAGACCCTCAGTTACATACACGTTTACCCTTTGATCTATAACAGTAACACTACAAGGAATCTATCTAAAATATAAAATGTTGCCTTTAAAAGGCAGAATTATTTGTCATTAAAGAAGACTGAAAACATCAAAATGTTCCAGATGTCTGTCCATAGGGGATTGATTGAATAATTTGTGATTCAGTAGTACAAAAGAATGAATAAAATCTCTGTAAAACATTATGGAGAGGCCACCAAGACATATTGTTAAATGAAACGTGTAGGAGTATTTATTATATGTTATCTTTAGTGTGAGAAAGGGAAAGAATATGAATATATGGGTATTTGCTTATAGTTTTTAAATTATTAAAAAATGGAAGAACAAACCAAAAGCTAATAAAAGGATGGTTTCCAATAAAGAAAAGGGAGAAATAGGTAAAGGCAACAGAAAAGAAAGCAAGATTTCTGGAAATATTATGGTTGTGCAATTTTGACTTAGAAACTAACTATATCTTTATTGAAAGATATAGTTTTTTCAACAAAATTGAAAAAAGTTAACTCAAAAAGAAATTAACCCATAAAATCTGAAGAAAAACTAAAAAAAACTTCAAGTTGGTGGTAGAAGACCTTTATTAGGTTTCTAGCACTGCATAACAGGTTACCACACATTTAGCAACTTAAAACAACTATTTATTATCTCACAGTTTAGGGAGACGTCCAGGTGGGCTCAGCTGGGTTCTCTGCTCATAGGAGCTCACAATGACAAAGTCAAGGTGTTGGTTAGGGGACTTCTCCGGTGGTCCAGTGGCAAAGAATCTGCCTTCCAATGCAGGGGCCGGGGGTTCAATCCCTGGTCGGGGAACTAAGATAAGCCCACGTGCCACAACCACTGAGCTCGCATGCCTCAACGAGAGAGCCCGAGTGCCACAAACTACAGAGTCCACGCACCCTGGAGCCTGCGCGCCACAACTAGAGAGAAGCCCCTGCGCTGCAACAAAAGAACCTACACGCCTCAAAGAAGACCCCGCGTGCTGCAACTAAGACCTGATGCAGCCAAAAAAATAGCAAAAGAAAATAAGTAAATAAAATATTTTAAAAAAATGTGTTGGCTATGTTGGTCTCTTATTAGAGGCTCTAGGAGAGAATCTGCTTCCAAGCTCATTCAAGTTGTTAGCAGAATTCAGTTCCTTATGGTTTGGGTATTGGGGTCCCCACTTCCTTGCCAGCTGTCAACCAAGGGCCATTCTCTGTTCCTAGAGGCTGTCTGCATCCTTGTCATAAGGTTTCCCCCATCTTCAAAGTCAACCAAGGAATGTCAAGTCCTCCTCACACTCTGAATCTCTCTGGCTTCCCCTAAGTCCCCAATCAGCTACACAGACCTCATTGCTTTTCAGGGCACATGTGATTAGGTCAGACTACCTGGATAATATCCCTATTTTGAAGTCAATTGTGCCATATAACATAATCACAGGCGTGATATCATATTCACAGGTTCAGGGGTTATGGTGGGACACCTTTGTGAAGCCATCTTCCTTCAAATTCTGCCACAACAAAGTAGAGAAAGAATTTAAAATGAGTTTAGAATATAGTATTTTGACTGTACTTCCCTAGTGGGATATGTTCTAAGGATAAAAAGAACCTTATAAAATTTTTAATCTAATTTAGTCATTTTATGTCGGTGGTAATTTGGTATTGTTTGAAATAATTGTACCTGTAATGTAGGAAAAAGCAAATAAGTAATTATGCTTATGCTGTGGGACCTGAGAGTTTTAGTGATGAAAAAAAAAGAGATCAAGTAAAAAATTGAGAAGGTTAAGCAAAAGCCTTAAAAGAGTAAGTTGAATTGGAAATGTTAGCATGAATTCATGATTTTTTCCTCTTAAAAAGTCTATTTTCTAACTCTATCCACTCAAAAGGCAAAAAAGAAAAAACAACCCGGAAGTAATGAGCACTTTTGCAGCAACGAATACCCGTAGCAACCAGATGTGGTCTCAAAATACCATTTCTCATTAAGAAATACTAAGGCTCTTTGCAGAAATGGCATATTACTGTTCTGGACTAGAAAATGTATAAAATGGGTCCGGAACATCTTCTTGAACAGGAAAAGAAAAGAGATTTCAAAGATTGATAAAGTAGTTTCACAAAGATACAAGAGTCGATCTAAAGGGACAATTTGAGCATCAGAAAGAATAATAATTGCAACGGAGTGGAACATATCCAATATATAACAGTCTTTGTAGGTTTTTTTTTAATCTGTTGGTCACCATTGGTGATTGCTAGGTAACCAACTCATTCCTCTGAAAAATTAATAAAAGGAATAAATCAAACATTCATTCCACCTTTCCTGTAAGAATTGCATTTCAATGTAACCTAAGGGTAGGTGAGGGAAGGTTCTTGATAGTAAAATTCCAGCACATAAATGCACAAGAAAGAATAGAATTTTATTTTATTTTATTTATTTATTTTTTGCGGTACGCGGGCCTCTCAGTGTTGTGGCCTCTCCCGTTGCGGAGCACAGGCTCCGGACGCGCAGGCTCAGCGGCCATGGCTCACGGGCCCAGCCGCTCCGCGGCATGTGGGATCTTCCCGGACCGGGGCACGAACCCGCGTCCCCTGCATCGGCAGGCGGAGTCTCAACCACTGCGCCATCAGGGAAGCCCAGAATTTTATTTTTAATTTATATTTATTTATATGTTTTGCATAGTCTGCATGTTTAATCACTTTAAAACCTCTAACATTATCTCGTGTCCATCAAATAAAACCAACAATGCTGGGCCTGTTTAAATTACAAGAAACAAAAATCATATACCAACCCAGTATGTTACAAAACCAGCTGGGCTGGCCACAAGGGTGGGGAGGATGGGAGAGGAGGGGCACCCCTGGGCAGGTGGTTGGGTGCCAGGAGGGGCTAGGAGACAGAAAGAAAAGGGGACTCCCAAATGGGAGGGGACTGATTATCCTAATGGGAGAGGTGCAAAAGGCATGTCAGAAGAGGGGGACTGGGGGGCAGGACAGGTCAGTGCTTTCTCCACCAGGGCACAGTGTTGGAGGGGGTTCGGGGCCACCACCTGCCCATCCCTGGCACTTGGAGAACCAGTGACCCCTGAGCCCTTGGCATGACGAGCCCCATCTGAAATGGATGACAGCTTGCCCCTTCCATTGTAATCCTCCAGAAAGAATAGAATTTTAAAATCACCATTTTTCATCCTTTCATAAAATAATAGTTGTAGGCGACAATCATCAATGGATACTAAAATCATTAGGGGAATGGTTGATGGACAACTGATTAATCTTCGTATCACGTAAAAAAAATGGGATGCAATATACAATAAAAAGTGCAGAGCACCATCTAGAAAGTATTCTTGCATAAATGTTACAATGGGGGATGGATGCTGAGCAAGGGGAAAAGAAAAGACAAAAAATTGGCTATGCTAAACTTGAAGCAATAATTACTGATTTAACTGACTGTCAGTTGAGGAAAAAGGCCCAGTGGAATAGGAGGCAAAGTCAAGAACATTACCAACACTTTTCCACCTGCCTTATGATTTTTACCCTGAGTAGGTTTTCTCTCCACTGTTTATTGTCAGTTTGCTGCAGTGCTAATTTCGAGTTGCCTCTTAGCAATTGGCTTTGGCCAGCAATGGAATGCAAATCCAGAGTACCTTGAAAGTATTCTGTCAGATTAAAACATGAGTCTTTGAAGACCAGTACACTGCACGGTGGAGAAAATCATTTTTTTTTTTCCAGTGAAAATCTGAACCAGCTGAAAAGGCATAGATGTATTTTATTTTGCACACTTAATTTGTCCAGTTTTAGAGCTCAAGATCCATTAGTGTTGCTAGTTATGTTAAATGCATACCTTTCTGTTCTTATTGACACTGTCATATATATATATGTGTATTTATATCTATTTATATATATCACCTCTACATATGGCCCTTTGAAGGAGAGATTATAGTGTACATGGCAGTCCACAGTTTGGGAGTCAAAAGACCTGAATTCTGCTCCTGACTCTGCCCCCAGCTTGCTGATAGTGGTGACTCCACAGTGAGATGGGGATTAAAAGGGTCAAGTCAGAGACTAGCAAGGGAAGAAGTTGAAGGGACCACGACTGCCAATGCTGACAGTCATAAAGACCTCTAAGAGGGCTAAAGGAACACCTGTGAGGCTGGTGCTGGAGGACCAGAGATCTTCCCTCTGGGCCAGTGGAGGGATAGTCAGAGACCAGGATGGCTCCAGAGGAAAACCTCCCCCAAGAGGAGAGGCAGGAGCTGGGAGAATCCTCCCAAGGTCATACCAAGAGAGATGACTAAGAGCGAAGAGTTGGGAGGCAGTAAGTTTCCTGCTAACCTTCATATCATGGCCAATTTAACTATCTTTGGTCTGTTTCCGCAGATAAGGTACGAGAGGAACAAAGGCTGTGCCCAGTCAGCTGTCTCAATCAAGACAGCTAAAAGTAGCTTTTAGTCAGCTTAAATGCGGAAACCACATTTGCTGTTTGGAGCATCTTTTCTTTATTTCTTTTTATTTTCCCTTGGTTTGTTTGGGGATAGTTTTTTGAAAATACCCGTGAGACTATTTCTATTAAGAAAGTTGGAAAAGAGAAAAAGGCATGTTTCTCTTCCTTCAGGCCGGGAGAACAGAGGACCCCTAGTGGCCAATGTTGGAGCTGCAGTAGCCCCAGCCTAAGACCTGGTGGGCCTGGGAGGTGGATCTGGTGCTAGTAAATGAGAGAGGGAAGTTGGGAGAGGCAGGGGGAGAGGGAAGGGACAGAAAGGGAGAGGGAAAGAGGGAAGGAGGAAAGCAGGGAGAGAGGAAAAAGCTGCGAGGGAAAGATTGGGAGGGAGGGAGGGAGAGTGTAAAGAATAGAAAAAGAGAAGAAAAAAGAATGAAGAAATGCCTGTACAGGCTTATAAAACATATGGTATATTTAGTAGTTATTTTTAGTAAATAAATAGTTTTAATAATCTTCTCCAAAATGATGCAATAATTTGTTTCTCTACCCAGAAAAATTAGAACATTGAAATATTTTTGATTGATATAAAGAAAAATAATACAGAAAAGTAATATTGCAGAAGAATTGTTCTAATTACTGTTTGAATGATGGCCATATGTCATACATAAGCTATAGACTTAACTGAATTTAAAATATTCCATCACAAGTGGCAGTGTTCTACCATATAATTGTGCTGATGACAAAAATTTATTAAAAGATAAATATTACCAGTGAGGATGATCGATAATGAGATATAAATTTAAGGTTGAATTATTAATACTTTCTTTTTTTTAGTCCTGTCAGGGTACCTTTGTTACTTATGACTTATTTGGTGATAACATGTAAAGTCTAAATTTGAAGCCCTTTGTAAAAGGGAGTCCCTGTCGAATGACTTTCCTAATCCCTGCCCCTTATTCCTCCCTTGTGGCGGATCCTGCACTGAGGCGAACCTATTAATGAACCTATTAATGTACAAGGAGACACTACTAAACGAACGTTTCTGGAGGTGTGATTGTCCTCAGGCTAGCATTTGAAACTAAGGCCCTGCTGGTAAAAGTGTACATCTGTGTAACAATTTGAAAAGCAATCTGGCAATATCTATTAAATTAAAATAACTATATGCCCTTTGACCCAGAAATCCAGGAATCTATCCCATAGAAATAAAAGCACCAGTACAGGAGACTATACATATGCAAGAAAGTTTATTACACCATGGACTATTGTGGTAAAAAGGGTAATGCCCATCCAAAGAGGAAAGGCTGAATGAACTGTAGGGTAGCCCTTCCTATGGATTATATCATTCAACAAGAAAGCATTAAAGTGATATCAGCTGATCTGGAAGGACTTTCACAATGCATACTGTTAAAAAAAATAAAGCAATAAGGGAAAATAGATATTTCATAAGAGTATATAAGTGTATAAAACTATGTATTGTAGGAAGTGTCTAAAATAATCCGTGGCCAATCCCCCAAATGCTTGTATTATTAGGTGATTGTATGACTATGGAGAAGTGTATGGGAAATACACACCAGGCTGCAATTGTTTTTGTTTGTGGACAGGGGTGGGCATAGGAAGAGGGCAAGGGTATTTAAAGAGAAACAATAGCAAAATTATAGAAATATATTTATGTTTGCATATATGAAAGAATAAAATATATAAAGTTGATATATGTACATATAACCTATAAAGTATATAGAATATATTAAAACAGTGAGGCTGTAGCAGTATAAAGGCAATTGAAAAGGTAGGCTATAAAATTCTATTTATGATATTATGGTAAATATGTAAAAATTACGTATGTAAATGCAAAGTTCTAGACGGTGACAAAGATGAAATTTGATTTGATTTTTTATGAGACTGAGTAAGTTTCTTCTTGGATTTGTTATTGAATGCAGTGTCTGTAATTAGGTAGCTTTTCTTTTTTTTAAAGAGAAGGGAAAAACAAAAAACCTCTGTTCTGGATTCTAGAGGGGAAGGATTGCTTCCCTTATATGGTACAGGGAAGAGAACCTGGGCTTTCCAGCCAGACATTCTTGAACTTGCGTTTTGATTCTATCACTTAGGAGCCCTGTGATCTTAAGATATTTGACTTCTCTAAGCTCTGGTTTCTTCAGCTATGAAATGGGGATAATAATTATATCTATCTCCTTTGTAAAGGGCTTGGTATAGTCCCTGCCATGCAGCAAACTTTTAAAACAATGTTAGCTATTTGTGGTAGAGTAATTTATTGAGATATTAATTTGCATTTTCTTTTTACTACTGTGGAATTGTCCAAAAGAAAAAGTTACCTGTGCTGTGCTCTCAGTATTTTCCTTCCACTCTTCCAAAAGGGCAGCCAAGGTTTTGTGCTCCTACTTTCAAGGGAGATGTGCAGTGTTTGGCGGGAGAGGGAGAAGGGAGGGTAGGTGGGAGATAGGCATAAAGAGAGACACTAAGAGTTCTCCAAACTGAGAAGGATATGGAAAGTTGGGGGAACCTTGAGGGGGAGAGACCTCCTTCTCCGCTTCCATTCCCCATCCCCCTTCATCCCCGCCCCTCCTGAAGCCTGGGGAGAGAGCCGAGTCTTAGAGGGATGGAAACACCCAGGAGGCTGAGCACAGGCAGCAGAGCTTCTGGAAGCCTGCAGGCTGGGACTGTGGGCATCTCAGGGTGAGCATGTGGGCCAAAACCAGAGAAGCTGCCTCAAGCATTTTCCCCTGCCTAAGGTCTAGATCCTTAGACCTTTGTATTATCCTAAGGATAGTGGTGAATGGTATTGGGGTGAGGAGTCCCTATTCTATTTGGCAAGGGTCTGAGTTGGATTTAATATGATTTAAAGAAAATACATTGGCTATATCAAATACCTATCATATTTTTATTCTTTTTCTTATTGGTTGTGTTACTGTATGATACTGGGCAAGTAGGTTATTTAACTCTTATTCTCAGCTTCCTCATCTGTACAATGGGCAATAATAATACATAACTCACAGAGTTGTTGCATGTGGAGGTTGGATGGGAGTGTGTCTCTTGACAGTGTCCAGAACAGCCCATCACTGGCCATTTTTATTGCCCCTTTTCTCATTCTTTTGAGCATTCCTAGCTCTTGGCCTCTGGACATGATGCTTCAGCATTTGGAGTAATTTTTCCTTCCTCTGCTGTTTGAATCGTACTTTGTCCTTCAAGTCCTAATGTAAGCATTTTTGTCTTCCCTGACCACCGGGCAGCCTTCTTTTCTCTGAACTCCTGAGGCATTTATCTTGCTCAGCCCTTCTTTCACACATCTGATATCTCCTAAGCACCCTCGGGGTGGCTGGTTCACTAAGGGGAAGTAGACAAAGTCTGCCTTCACGGAGCTCACATAAGAAGATTATCTCCATGTCTTTTTTTTATTATTATTCTCCAGAGTTTTCGAGGTTCTATTTACCATGAATGAAGAGTGCATATGGGGCTTCCCTGGTGGCGCAGTGGGGGCTTCCCTGGTGGCGCAGAGGTTGAGAGTCCACCTGCCGACGCAGGGGACACGGGTTCGTGCCCCGGTCCGGGAAGATCCCACATGCCGCGGAGCTGCTGGGCCCGTGAGCCATGGCCGCTGAGCCTGTGCGTCCGGAGCCTGTGCTCCGCAACAGGAGAGGCCACAACAGCGAGAGGCTACCGTACCGAAAGAAAAAAAAATTAGCTTCAGTGACGGTCCTGCAGGTGGTAGCTGACTATAAACACAAATAACAATCTTCTTGCCCGTGTGCAGGTTGCCTATGTGACTTTAGGACATTTATTAAACCAGAAGTGGGAAATTTAGAGTTGGACTATTCAGATTATGGAAAACTTCAAGTACTCTGATCCTGCAATCCCCAGCCCCTCTTCCTCTCTCAGATGTGATAGTCCTGCCCTGCTTGAAATCTCTAGGATGACCTCATCTGAGGCAGGTAATTTGCAAAAGGGTTCCAGTTCTCTCTGTGCCCCACACCTAGCACTTCTCATTCCCTCTAGATCCTTAACTATACTCATTCTCAGCATATCCAGAGAACAAGTTGCAAAGTCAAATCCAGAATTCATAAACAGCAAGAAAATTGCAATATTTTGCTAATTTATATTGGCAAAGTCCCAGGAAACAAGTGTAGGAATAAAATCCGAGGATGCCGATCCAGCGAGGGAGGAATGTAATTTTAGAGTGAGCTGAATGCGTTGATATGTCCATTCAGGGCTGGTGTGAACAGCTGGGACTCGTTTGCTCAGTAGGCTGACTGAAACCTGAATGCAGCCATGACCGATGATGACAGAACTAGAGATACAGATTCTCCTTGGCTTAATGTAGAAGTAAAGCAAAAACATAGGGTGATAAGAATGTGGGAGTGAATTTCTCACACGTTACCTGCTCATCCACCTCCTAATTATGTTCCCTGCGAGGATTAGAGGACATGCTCTTCACCAAGAAATGTAATGGTGAAAGGGGCACCACCGTCCTTGGAAAGTGCTTCGATGGCTTACTTCTGTAGTGCAGGGATAGAGGTGGGAGATGTTCCACTGGAATAGACTCCTTAATTTCCATAGAGATGTTGGAATGTCCAAGATGGCAAAAGCCTAATAGGAGCATTTAATTGACCAGAGGCGATGTGAATACGGTAAGTACAATAGGCAGCACAGACAAAGTGATCGTCAGAATGAATTGACCCACAGAGATCTTGGGCAGGGGCAATTGCTGATGGGTCCCTGGGTCAGAAATAGATGGGCAGATCATTAAGGTTCTACTTGATCGATATTACAAACACAACCCTGAGTATAGTTAAAAAACAAAACCAAAAAGAACCCCAACTTGGATGGTGTCACCATGGGAACCAGAGCCCTCCCCTAACTCTCAGATCTGAGTCAGTTCACAGATCCTGAACTCCTTGAAGGAAGGAGAAGCTGGGTAGCCTTGAGGATGGGCAATCTGGCCAAATTATTAGCAATTTCAAGATCAGTCTTTCTGCATGCCATTCTATAGTGCAGAAAGAAATCATTCTGAGATAGAAGAGACAGTTAAATCAAGTTATAACTGATGCAGTATACAAATTTGAACAATACTGATTCTCTTTAATAATCATGATCATTCATTCAGAAGTGACCCCACATGCAGGTATTAGCATTCACTGCCAATGTGCATCATACGAACTGTCACATGAGGGGGAACAAAGGAAGTTCAGACAGATCTGAAACTTCCTTTCCACTGGCTCTTCTTCAGAAAATCCTGTTCTCTTCTCTCTTTTCATATGGCCATGTATTTTCTCTTGCTGGTCCCTGTTCCTCCTCATCATTACAGAATACACAGACCAGTTGAACAATACCCTGATTATGGCTTTGTGATCTCCAGACCACAGACTGGATATGTCTCCCCTTACATTCAGTCAGTCCCCTACTCCCCTCCCATATATGTCCTCTCTAACCTCTCTACTACTCCCTTCAATTAGACCAATGGTCCACAAAGTCTTTTGATCACTTGCCATCAATATCTGTAAAAAACTGAGCATGTATCCCAATATTTGTTTATAAATAAAAGCCGTGTGAATATATGATTTATTATGTACATTATGAAACATACACAGAAATAGAATTCAAAAAAGATGAGATAAATATAAATATTTTCTTCCTCCATTCCAGTGCATTTGGTACATATCCTGGTGTATGTGTGTGTATCTGGCTTTGAAGATACAAGTTCAGGCCATCAAGATTGCTCATCTAGGCAATGACCCCTAATCATCCGTTGGAAGAAATCCCAAGTTCTTTAGCACAGCATTAAGTTCCCTCCTGATTTGGCCCACACCTACCTCATCCCCTACATCCTCCTACATACATAAAAGTTTATGTTCCAGTTGTTCTCAACGACTTCTTACTCCTTACTTATTCTGTGCTGCTCTATGCTTCCATGCCTATGCACCTGCTGTTTCTTGTCCATGAAGTGGACTGTCTCCTCCTGGTGAAACCGTTTATCTTCTCTTTAAAATCTTGCTCTGGCATCATCTTCTTTGTGAATCATTCCTGACCTATGCAGAGAGAGTTAATTACTCTTGCCTCCTGTACCACGTCCATGTACACATACCATTTTATTGCCCAGATGTCACATGGTATTGTTTGTATTTACTTTGTTACTTATACTTGAGTGCCATTGATCTCATACTTGAAACTATAGACAATGTCTTATGTATCTAATATGCTTAGCATGTGGCACAGATGAACAAAGTTGCTTGAGGCTGGGGAATGTCATAGCATAATCATATTTTTCATTTTAATGCTTTTCTCCAAGTACTGTGCTTCAGACCTTAGAAATGTAAATATTCATTGACTAAATAAGCAGACAGGTGAATGGATGTATAGGTAGATATATAAGTAAATGGATGAATTAAAAGACAAGGGAAAGGTGTAAAAGTTGTTTTAAAATAAGAACAAGAACAGTCATGAAGAAGAGGGAATATGCCTGTTCTATGATGCCCCAGAGGGCAAGATCAAGTTCAAATAATGTAAGTAACAAGGAAGCAGGTTTTACCTCAATGATTAAGCTCTAATCATTAAAGGGCACAGGCTATTTAGAGATAGTAAGCCTCTATCTTTTTTTTTTTTTTTTTTTTTTGCGGTACGCGGGCCTCTCACTGTTGTGGCCTCTCCCGTTGCGGAGCACAGGCTCCGGACGCACAGGCTCAGTGGCCATGGCTCACGGGCCCAGCCGCTCCGCGGCACGTGGGATCTTCCCAGATAGGGGCACGAACCCGTGTCCCCTGCATCGGCAGGCGGACTCTCAACCACTGCGCCACCAGGGAAGCCTTGAAGGATGAAATTTTTGATAGGAGTCTTAGTCCATAGTAGCTAGATGTCCACTTGTCATGCAGCACTTGATGCTGAAACTCCTAAATTCTAAGTGACTTTAAAATTTTGTCCTCAACGGAAAAATGTAGGGCATTTCCTCTCTACACCAATTCGCCAACACGAGAGGTAATTCCCTGCTTTGCAAAGTCGTCTAGCATTACGTTGTATTCGCCTTTTCCAACACTGACCTTCCTTGAAATGCCCCAAGACGACGTCATCCAGTGAGTTCAGGGGGCGGTGCGTCCCTGACCACACCCCCTGCTGCCAGAGCCTCGCCCCTCAGCGGTTTTTCCCCCTCTTTTCAGGTGCGTCGTGACGTAAGACGTAGGTCACGCAACCTTGGCAACTGGTCCCGGAAGCAAAACCCGAGGGGCGGAGAAGAAGGCGGAAAGGAGGGCCTGCGTCCGGGTAGGCCGGCAGGGGGAGGGGTGGGGCCGGGCATGGTAACGGCTCGGAAGCCGAGGGGGCTGGGTCGGGGGGAGGCGGAGGGACCGGTGTCGGTCGCCGCCGCCGCCGCTGCCGCCGCTGCTCCAGCCTGTTCCGTGTGGCCCACGCGGGCCCCGCTGCGGCCATGATGATCCACGGCTTCCAGAGTAGCCACCAGGACTTCTCCTTTGGGCCCTGGAAGCTGACGGCGTCCAAGACCCACATCATGAAGTCAGCGGATGTGGAGAAGTGAGGCTCCGGGGCTGGGATTCGGGCGCGAGCTGGGGAGCTGGGCCTGGGCGGGAGGCAGGGCGAACTCGGCGGAGCCCCAGCCCTTCTCTGGGGGGCGGAGGCTCGGGTCCCTCCGGACGGGACCTTTGAATTGACAACACCAGGAAATATTCCTGTCTCCACCTCCTGTCCTTCGGTTCGGGCCGCCAGGCGCTGCCTTCGTGAAATTGTCACTCCGCCTGGATTTGAGCAGAGCATGATTGTTGCGGTGGACTTTCCCCTCCCGTAGGTCTCTACCTGACGCAGCCTGCGCCACCTTTAGACTATTTCTTTCTGGGTGGATATGACCTGTTTTCTTAGGGGTTGATAACGGGGATGATATATATGCTTGGTTTTTAGCATGTCAGGGGCCGTGCCAGGCACGTGAGATACAGAAGATGAAAGACAGCGTCTGCCTCGAGGAATTTACAGTCTTGTGAGAGAGACAGACGATTATAATACAGTGTGAATTGATATAGGTGTATATGCAGGGTTATTTGAGATTGTTTAAGGGAACAAGGCATCCGGGAAATTGGGATGCCCGAACTGAATCTTGATAAAGTCGGTGGGATGGGGTGGGGCTTGGGGGCCTGTGTAAAGCCGGAAGACCAGGGAGAGTGACAGCTGTGATGCGTTTGTGATGCCTGAACTGAATCTTGACAAAGTCGGGGGGTGGGGCGGGGTCCGGGGGCACGTGGCAAGCCGGTGGGTCAGAGAGAGTGGGAGCCATGAAGGACTGTTTCTGTGTGATTGGAGTGTGAGGTATCAGAGGGGGAGTACTGTAGTGAGAAGCCAGAGGCAGGTAGGCCCCTGGGCAGTGGAGATACCACTGATAGAACTTTTATGCCAGGCTCAGGAGTTTTGAATTTTATCTGACTACTACTGGGTGCCATTTTATACAAAGGATCGACATTATCAGATGTACACTCTGAAAGATTTCTCTGGAGATGATGTGGAGGATAGATTGGTGGGCTGCAGTACTGGGTAAGGAAACCGGTTAGAAGGGGTGAGAGGAGAGGTTTTAGAAGATTAAGTGCCTGAATTTGATGGCCACTTGATAGGAGGAGGAAGGAAGAAGGAGGAATCTATACCCTTGGCAAGATTTCATTGCCATTGGACAAGGTGAGAAACCCAGGAGGAGCAGATTGGGGGCAGGTGTTGGATAGAGGACGAGTTTAGTTTTGTTGAAATATGTGTTGTGTGTGGGTTATAAAGTGGAGGTGTCTTAGGCGTTTATTTTGGAGCTTAAAAAAGATGACTTGTCCATGGATTTAGGTTTGGGAATCATCAGCTTATAGTTGATACCTGGAGCCTTGGGAGTGAATTAAGATCACCTAGAAGTTATCCAGAAGATATCTTATTTTTTTGTTTCTTTTTTTTAAACCATGTTTTCTCTATCCATTCATATGTCTATGGACATTTGCATGGGAGTGTTGATCTCTCTAGTATTTAATATTTTCTATTTCCTAATAGCAAAAGAATAAATTTCACTTAAATTTATGATGAAAAATTAATGTTATTAGATATCATACTAAAGATGGACAACTTAAAAGGTTAGATCACTGATATGTGCACATATACATAAACACAGAGATAAAATAAACATACAGTGTACCTGTTTTTTTCTTTACTATTGTATCATAAGCATTCTTCTCCATTATATTCTCCCTTTAAGTATTTTTAATGATTCCATAATATTTCATCATATAGATATACTATAGTTTACATAACCATTTATTTCTTTATAATTAGAGTATTTTCTATTAAAAATAAGATGATTATGAGTATTAATGTGTATAATTTTTTTTCCTACATTGGGGATTATTTCTATATTACAGATTTCCCAAAGCTGATATTTTGGGTCAAAGAATATAAATTTGATTAAGTTCTTGGTACTTTTTTCTTAATTTTTGCCCCAGGGTGTAATGTAAATTGATACAGTTCTTCTGAAAATCAAGTGAGCAAGTTCTTGTTTCCCTCAGTGGGTGCTTTTGCTTTTTTTTTAAAGCTTGCAACAAGTAGAGAATTTTACTGGCGAAGGTGTTTTCCTACAAGAAACAGGATCTTTAATTGCTATCTTTTCTTCATAGCCAAAATTAATATAATTGTTGTGCAAGAACAAAAAGTTCACCAGAGATAGGAAGCTTATGGAAACATGGGACTGTGGTGCATTAAGTCCTCTCCTGGGCAGTCATGGTGGAATTAGAACCCGTCTTTATTCTTGAAAGTGGTGGGGCTTTGATGATCCAGGAATGAAGTAGATGTTTATAATAAGAATCAATATTTTTTCCATTTAAGGCTTAAGTATTTTAATTTGTTTATGCAAGGTTTTTTACTTGTTTGTTTTTAATATATATACAAGACTTGATTGGTGTGTCTGATTGGAAATAGATTTAAAGCAGTTGGAAAGAGAGTAATTGTGGTCTTGGGATATGCATAGATCCTTTGTTAGTTTTATGTCAGAATATATTCTTTAATATAGCATTATTTTACTTTACCTAACAAGTATAACTATGTAGCTGTTCAAAAATCCAGAAGTCTTAAAAAAGAAAAAAGAGAAAGCCTTCGGCTCTGCTAAAGTAGCTATCATATAACACTTGCACTAAAATTCTGTGCTTTGTTCAGGATCCGTTAGAACTTCATTCAGAGCATATTTACACTTTTGACTCTATTGCATACTTTATAATTGTAACCATATTGGAAATGTAAGGAAGGAAAAGAGTTCCATATAGTCACTTTGCC
This sequence comes from Aethalodelphis obliquidens, assembly GCF_003676395.1. Lineage (NCBI taxonomy): Eukaryota > Metazoa > Chordata > Mammalia > Artiodactyla > Delphinidae > Aethalodelphis > Aethalodelphis obliquidens. The sequence continues at coordinate 12,199,363 of NW_020837999.1, read as the reverse complement.
CTAATAAATGAATTGTTAGCATTTTTCATGTTCTCTTTTTATTCATTATGCAATTTTAAGGAGTATGATTGTTTGATTTTCCATCCTTTGATAGATAAGAAACCAAATAAAAAGGGATGAGGTTGCTTCAGGGGCAGATACCTACATTCTAGAGTAGCTAGAGGTATACACACTCAATTGAACTTGAGGACATTGTCTTACAAGATTGTTAAATATGATGATCTCTGGTCAGCAAGAAAAGGTAAAATAACATTTTATATGTTTTGTTTAAAAACAAAGAGAAGTGTACAATACATTTTGAAAATTTTCCAAAATCAGTATTAACAGAAAAAAATTGGTACATAAGATAACCAGAAAATCACTTCCATGGAACCTCTGTGTTAGTTGTGCTTTCAGGTTGTAAGGAACGGAGACTCCTGTCCACTGCCCACCCCCGTGTTGCCTCAAGTGATGAGAATTTAATAATACACGAGGAAATAACTAAACACAGGAATTATCTCAGAAAATGAACAGCAGTTCTTGTGGCCCCAACTATAGATGTCTCTAATCTTCTTGTCACCCTTATTTCTCAGTCTCTACTTTGCTCTATCTGCTTCTCTTGCTATTACTTAAAAATTTCACTCTCCCCTCTTCTCTACCTCATGGTTCTGTGTCATGCCATGTCTCTTAGTCTGTGCTTCATTTAACTGTCATTCAGACTTATAAAAAGAGGGATCAGAGTAAGTTTAATTGGCCGTTAGTCAATTCAGCATGAGTGTTTCGGGCAGAGTTCTCAGGCTAAAATTCAGGGGTTCCTGCCAGCCCATAGATAATTGCCTTTGGTTGAGAAGCAAAACTTTCATCCCTAAATTGACAGTCCTGGTTGTAACTCAGGGGTTGGGGTCATAAGGCATGGTAACCTATACATTGACCTACTTTTTTCAGAAGTAACGAGTAGCCACTTAAAAGTCTTTATAACAGGGGTCACAGACTCAGCTTTTAAAGGGCCAAGGAGACTGGTGAACCAGAGAGCCTATGCCCCACTTGAAGGGGGCAACCTCCACTCAGCTCCAGCCAGTTGGTGTCACGTGGAAATACAGGTCCAATGTTGCCAAGTGTTTTTTTTTTTTTTAAGAGAAACTAGAAGTCCAGATTTCTCAAAAATCTCTCAATTTTTATTGGCACCTCAATAATTTTGCCAGTTATTTCAAATATTAAAAAATATATTGTGTAGGCTAATCAAAACACATCTGTGGGTTAATAATTTGTGATCCTGGTCTTATAGTATGTCTAATATAACTTTCTTATGTAATGAGGCTAGCTAGATGAGGTCCAGGTCTTTAAAAGCAGTCTAATATAATGGAAATAGGCCTGTTGTTACCACTTAACTGGCTCTGTGATTTGAGTTAGCTGCTTAAACTCTCTGAGCCTTTCTTAGCTCACAGGGTAGTTTTTTTTTGTTTGTTTTGTTTTGTTTTTTTGCGGTACGCGGGCCTCTCACTGTTGTGGCCTCTCCCATTGTGGAGCACAGCCTCCGGACGCGCAGGCTCAGCAGCCATGGCTCACGGGCGCAGCCGCTCTGCGGCATGTGGGATCCTCGCGGACCGGGGCACGAACCCGCGTCCCCTGCATAGGCAGGCGGACTCTCAACCACTGCGCCACCAGGGAAGCCCCACAGGGTAGTTTTGAGGCGCAAATTCAAGTGTCTCAGATGTGATCTCTGATCATCCTACCTAAAACAGTGCCTCCCCCATCACCTTGCTTTAATTTTTGTATATCACTTGTTACTAGCTGACATTATATTGTGTATTTATTTGTATATTTATTATCTGTCTAATTTAGCCCACTACCTAATACAGTGCCAAAAAGATATACACAGAGAGAATGGATGATGAAACCACTTATAGACTTTACAAATATATCATTTTATTAAATCATGTATTATTTAACTCATTTAGGAGTAGAAGGTATTCTGTGAGGATCAGAAGGAAGCAAAAGTGCCAACAGTGATATAAAATAATCCTGCTGACTTTTGGTTATACATAGGTTAGCTGATGAATTGCATATGCCATCTCTCCCTGAAATGATGTTTGGAGACAACGTTTTAAGAATCCAGCATGGCTCTGGCTTTGGGATTGAGTTCAATGCTACAGATGCATTAAGATGTGTGAACAACTACCAAGGAATGCTTAAAGTAGCCTGCGCTGAAGAGTGGCAGGAAAGCAGGTGAGAATCTGGGTAGTTATGGGTTAAACAAAACAGAAAAGAGTTGAAAAAATATTCAGTTGTGATATGTGTATTTTATTAGAATGGCGAGTACTATTATTAAATCTGATAGTTGAATCATTCTAGAGTTCATTTTTCTCATCCATAAAATGGAGGTTAATTACCCTGCTCTTGAATACTTCTTGAATTAAATTGAATTACAATTGAGCTGAGCTATGTAGGGTTTACTTTTTTGAGCTTTCAGTGTTCTTTAGTGAAGAGGCATTACACCGTGTACTTTAATGTTCCTATTTTTGAAGAACAGTGTTTACTTATGATTTGCATTGAAAATTTGAGGAGCACTGAAATTAAGAAAAATGTATTTTCTTTCATAATCAAATCAGCAGTTATTTACTTTGTGCCTATTGTGTACTAGGTTCTTTGAAAAAAGTATAAGCCTTTAAACCATGTCCTCAGGCAGTGTACAGATTAATTGGAGAGACTACACTATCAGTACATGACAAGTTAAATAACAATAAATGTGCAGAAAAACTAAGACAGATCTTGTGTTAGTGAATTATGACAAGCATATGTATTTAGTAGGATATTTTATATTATCTGTAGAATGTAATTGGGTGTGATAAATGAAGACAGATGATCTATATTCTACATCACTGACTGACCCTTCTCATTTTGGTGTTTGAGGACGGAGGGTGAGCACTCGAAGGAGGTTATTAAGCCGTATGACTGGACCTATACAACAGATTATAAGGGAACGTTACTTGGAGAATCACTTAAGCTAAAGGTAAATCTTATTTTTTGCTTTTATGAGTCATTGATTGCTTTGGACAGTTTCAGTGTTAGAACTTTCTAGTAATGAGTTATTTTATGCTGCTACTTTACTTTCTATTGTGCGAGGCTTCAGAACCTAATGTAAAGGGATTTTGCTTGTTGATTATCAGCACAAAATAAAAGAAAGCCATAGGGGAACAATTTTTGCTAAAAATGTGGTTGGTAGCAATGGCAGACTGCCTTAATGTTATCATTATCGCTATCAAGAAGCATTAAAATGTGTCTGTTCTTGGTGTAATGTATTAGGGGATTTAGACAGAACCTGCTAGCTAGTAGCGTACAGTTTTACAGATGAACAGATATGTGGGCAGATAGAAATTTTGGTCAGACAGCTTGGATTATTGTTTTGCCTACACTATGTGTGAACCTGGTGTGACTTCAGGCAAGTTATTTAATCTGACTGGTTTTGTTTTATCAGTAAATTGGATAAACAGAAATATCTACCTCACAGCAGATATAAGATAAATCTAAGGGAAAATTCGCAATGAATTCTAAATCTCTATATTAATGTTAAGTTGCATCTGTGTAAGCCCTGCTTAGGAAGAGATTCACTTCGTGGTAAATGACACCAGGACGGTGGAATTGGTAGGCCTCATATTGGGAGCTTAGCTACATAGAGCCATGGATACTGCAGGGAACAGACAAAAAAATCCTTCCATTACAGTCTAATGGCGGAGGAAGGTTTTTCTAGTCCATTAATACTTCATAGATTAATATTCTCTCTTTTCACTCCTGATTGAAAAACTTTGCAAAGTGTGTAGGCCTTTTGATATTTCATTTCAAGGAGTGAGGAAACGAGAGCTTGTTTTAACCCAATGCGATAATGATGATGACTTACTTTGTGGGCTGACTTACAAAAGCCTCCTGGAGGCTATGAAGTAGCATTAGCTGTGATCAAGGAGCAAGATCCACGGCAGTAGAGACAGGGAGTGAGAGAGTAGTAGGAGGTGAAAGACATGTGCTCAGTACCCTTTATTGGCACGTCAGCCTGTCATGTAATTTGTTCTAAGGTGTTGCTGACAAATGTCAATGTGATCAAACACTCACTAGTGGTAAGGAGCTCAGGCTTTGGCAAACCTGAGTTCAAATCCCAGCACCATCACTTAACAGCTTGGAAAAGCAATTTAATCTTCGCTAAGCCTTAGTTCTCACTTTGGTAAACTAGGGATAATATCAGTTGTGAGGTAGTAAATAAGATAACATGTATTAAGTGTTTATGGCACAGTGTCTGTTAACACAATAAGATGTTAATAAATGGCAGCTGCTATTATTATGATAACATCATATCTCAAATGTCAAGGCAACTAAGTTAATATTATTGAAATACCAAGAGTAAAAGTAGCTATATTGTCTAAATAGTATTTACCCTTGCTTTATGGTCTAAACAGAGTTGATGAATGTGTTCCTTTATTGCCTTAAAAAATAGAGTGACTATTTTCCAGGTAAAATTGTTAGGACTTTGTTGCTTAATTCTCAAAATAGTCTTGTAGGATAGGCATTTTTATCCTTATTTTGTAGACGAAGAAATGGGTTCAAGATCTTAAAGTATGTGTCTCTTAGTAACATAACACCGATGTTAGAGCTTCTTGTTAAGCACATTTGTTATGTGTGGAAGATAACTTTCATAGGAACATTTTTTACTTTTAACTTTGTTTTAATACCTAAGGATTTTTTGACCTGTAATATTATTTGAGATTTTAAATTATTTAATCCTTCAGCTCTTTCTTAAAACACTATTCAGAAGCCCTGGTATGTATAGGAAGTGTTTGCCTGTGTGGGAGAAGGTATTTTATGTGTACAGTAAGAATATCAGAGAATGAGGCATTAGAATGAAGCCTTTCCTTTGCCCTTAAATTGTTGGTTTTTAGTTGCTGGGGCCTGTTGGGGTGTGTGTGTGTGTGTGTGTGTGTGTGTGTGTGTGTTTAATGATTTCTCACTCTTTAGGTTGTTAAGCCTATTACTCTGAGTTGTAGCATGGTGTAAGAGGAGAGAGCCAGTCACAGAGTTGTACTGACCTGGCTGGATTCATATCCAGCCTTGTCATTTGTTGTCTGGGCTACCATAGGCACTTCTCTCAGACTGTGGTATGAGAATGTTATGAGAAGACAGGTCAAATGCCTAATATGTACCTGGCCTATAGTAACCTATCAACGTTTGGCTGTTTTCTTATTAAATAAATAAATTGAATATGCAGGAAAATATAAGTAGAAGACTGCCTCTTCTATTGATACTGCTTTTTAGGAATAAAACATGCTTAGTGTTCATGCATTTTAAAAAGCTTTTTTTTTTTTTAAGCACATTAGAACATTTGCCCAACTTAGTGTGATTCAGTATCTTGAGCTTTCTTTTTTCCTTTTCTTTTCATTGTGGTAAAAAAATATGTAACATAAAATCTACTATCGTAGTTATTTCTAAGTGTATTAAATACTGTTAAGTATATTCATGTTGTTGTGCAACTAATCTCCAGAACTTCTTCATCTTGAAAAACTGAAACTCTATACTTATTGAACAGCAACTCCCCATTTCTTCCTTCTCCCAGCACCTGGCAGTCACCTTTCTACTTTATGTTTCTGTGAATTTGACTATTCTAGATGCCTCATATAAGTGGAATCATACATTATTTGTCTTTTTGTGACTGGCTTATATCACTTAGCATAATATCCTCAGGGTTTATCCATGTTGTGGCATGTGTCAGACTTCCCATCCTTTTTAGGGCTGAGTAATATTCCATTGTATGTATATACCACATTTTGTTTTTCCATTCATTTGTCAGTGAGCATTTGGGTTGCTTCTACCTCTTGGCTATTGTGAATAGTGCTGCTGTGAACATAGGTGTGCAAATATCTCTTCAAAATTCTGCTTTCATTTTTTTGGGGGGTATATACCCAGAAGTAGAATTGCTGGATCATATGGTAATTTTTTTTTAATTTTTGGAGGAACCCCTGTACTGTTTTCCATAGCGGCTGTACCATTTTACATTCCCACCAGCAGTGTATGAGAGGTTTTGATTTGCATTTCCTTAATGGCTAGTGATGTTGAACATCACTATGCTTGTTGGCCATTTGTATATCATCTTTAATATCTTGAGCTTTTAAAAGTAACTTTAGGGCAGGAATGTGCTGACATAAACATTGGAAATGAATGGAGTTTATAAGACAAAAGGCAAAAAGAACTGCATATGAGTACTGTATGCTTGTTGATAGTTGTTTTCCTCAGAGGTATGGGTTAACAATTCTGATACTGTTTTAGTTTTGCAAGATGAAAAAGTTTTAGAGATCCATCTTACAACAATGTGAATATAATTTATACTACTGAACTGTACACTTAAATATGGTTAAGATGGTGGATTTCTTGTTATGCCCTTTTTTTTTTTTTGGCCAGCAGTTAGAAAAAAAGTTAAACATGATTGCCATGTAACCCAGCAATTCCACTCCTAAGTGTACACTCAAGAGAATTGAAAACTGTATATCCACATAAAAGCCTGTACATGAATATGCATAGCTGCATTACTCATAATAGCTAAAATGTGAAAACCACCCAGATGTTCATCAGTGGATAAACAGAACTGGTATATCTAGACAGTGGAATATTATTTAGTCCTGAAAAGGGAAAGGAAACACTGATACATGCTACAACCTTGGAAACAGTATGCTAAGTGAAAGAAGCCAGACACAAGGGTACATGTATATGATTCCAGAATGATTTGCTGAACAAACAAATCTATAGAAACAGAAATTAGAGTATTGGCTTCCAGGGGCTGGGGGACGTGAAGAATGGAGAGTGACTGCTAATGGGTATGGCAGTTTCTTTTTGGGGTGATGATATGTTCTGGATTAGATAATAGTGGTGACTGCACAGTCTTGTGAATATACTAAAAACCACTGAATTGTATACTTTAAAAGGGTAAATTATATAGTATGGGAGTTATGTCTCCATTTTTTAAAAAAAGAAAAATCATTGTAAAACATAGCAGTTTCACTGTATGTTCCTAATGGGATGTACACACACACACACACACACACACACACACACACACACTACTTTCAGCAGTTTTCAAAAAGGGAATTTAACATAGGGTTCTTAGCATTTGCTGTTAATTAACTATATGATAAATTTAAAAATATTTATGTCAAGTAATTTCCTTATTATAAGCCTCCATCTGATGTGAGGGAGGTTCCACTTGAAAGATGTGACCAGGACTTATTTTTCTCGTAATGTATCAAGAATATTTGTAGTGCTCCGTATGTTTTTTACGCTTTTTAAAGATTGTGGAATAACTTAGAAAAGTCCATAAAACATGAAGGTAGAGTTTAATGAATTGTAAAATGCAACCACCCAGGAAAAGAAATAGAACATTGTGAGCACCCCCAAGCAGGACCCTTCCCGATCATAGTTCTTTTAAAAAAATATTTCCTAGTATCTTTTGAAATTTTCAACCTTAGCTTTTATTTCCTTGAAACTAGTGTGCATTGTTGTTTTACAGTTTGGGCCTCATAGTTTCAACATCTAGAGTCCCCAGTGTCTTTTATTGTCTTGTTATTTCTGTTGGTTCCGATTTGTGGTGTCTAGACTCCTAATATGCTTTCTTATTTTTCTTTGAATCCTGTTTTACCTCCACAGAGGATTTTTGTTTATTTCTGGTGGGCAGCTGACGGCATTCATAGTCAAGGGCATAGGTTTGCAAATGGTTTCTGTAAAGGACCAGATAGTAAGTATTGCAGGCTTTGAGGACCATAGAGTTTATGTTGCAGTTACTCAGCTGTGCTGCTGTAGTCGAAAGCAGACATAGATATGCAAACGAATGGGTATAGCTGTTTCTCAGTAAAATTTTATTTATGGACATGGAAATTTGAATTTCATATAATTTTTATGTGACATGGAATATTCTTAAGAAAAAATTTCCCCCAGTCATTTCAAAAATGTAAAAAGGATTCTCAGCTTGCAGTTCATACAAAAATAGGTGGCAGCCCACATTGACCTGGAAGTCTTAGTTTGCTAACCTCTGGTATGGGGCCAGAGTTTGAGGTTTACTGGGCGTGTAATATAAGAAGCTCTGCAGCCAGCATAGCACTTTGAGATGTTATCCCAAAATTGGGAGCAGGGCAAGGAATTCTCCAAGGCCTCTGCCCTTAGTGAATACTGAGCAATTATGGCGCCAGCAGAGCTCAGCCTCTCCTCTGTCCAGTCATTGCTGATGCCTCAAGGCCAAAGCTGGAAAACCGTAGGCTCGGTTTCACTTTTCTGGGCTCCAGTCCTCTTCCAGATATCAGTCCAGTCATTCTTTAGTGCCTTGACCGTATAATGCTTTTAAGAAGTTTTTGTTTTTTCATCCAGCTTTTTAAATTGTCTTCAGCAAGAGGGTTTGTCCAGGTTACTTATTTTGACAATACCAGAAGCCAAAAATATCCCATATGTCTTAAGTGTAGCTGTTTTACCTTTTCTTTTCAGATGCTTGAGTTCAGGGAGGAGATAAGTGGAGTTGAGGAAGAGAAAAGGCAGAGAAATACAAAGTTTTAAACATATTTGTCCTTATGAATGAAGAAGATAGTATATAGATAAATATATTGAATTTCCCTAATCCATGTGTTATCTAATTATTTTTTGTCTTTCTCTTTCAAACATTTTATAAGAACAAGTAACTGGCAAAACTGATGGATTCATGTTCACCAATCACTTACTGAAGGCATATATGAAATATTAGTGAAGTAGCCATTTACTAATGAGAAGATTCATGTAATGATTAATTTTTTGGAAGTCAGATGTATCTATAAGGAGGATTTTCAAATGTGTTCCTTTGAACTAAAACTAATTAAAAAGTAAGGAATTTAGAAGTTGTGTTTATTTAATAGTAACTAAAGTTTTATGCTCTTAGGGAATCCTAGAGGCACCAACGTTGGTCTTAAATAGATCACAAACATGCAAGTGATGCAAGGGACTGATTATATATGCTGCCCTATCCCTACCCCTCACGTTCCTTCCCCACTCCGAATTTCACCTTCACGTGTGGTCTCATGTTGGAATAAAATTGCAGAGGGCTAAAATGTTATCTGTAGGTAAACATGGAAGAACTATGGACATTTTTTTCACCTCTTGGGAATCACATACAAACTGCTAGTTTCTTTCATAGCAACCTTTTCCCCCTCTGCATCACTTAATACTCCCTAAGATCATTTTCCCACAAAATCTATGTAATCTCTTAGACATCCGTATCATATTTTTCTAATTCTTGTCCAGTTTTCTGAAACTACTCTTCATTTCTTAATTCTATGCATGAGTCAAACAAATGACCTAGTCATAGCTGCTAAGTAAAGTAAAATAATAGCTACCATTTACTGAATTCTTATGGTTTGACAAGCATTGTTGTGTTTATTTATGATACAACTATGTCAAAGAATTGAAAAGCTGAACATTTTGTAGTGAAATTGAATGTAGTAAAGAATGGTATCACAAATCATACTTTCGTGTTACTATTAGGAGACACTTGGATTTAGTGAGCTACTGACGTGACCTGCCTTGAGATTGTTGGTGCTTTTGTTGGGTTATGTATGTTTGTGTCCGGGGGCTACAAAATAATACTTTGGAAAAAATAGCTGGTATCCTCTACAGCCCTTTGGAATGCTACGAGTTTCTCTTAGAATTTCTCTGAAAGTTCTTATTTACCTCAGAATTTAAAACACCTTTGTTTGTAGATTTGGGGATCTAAAATACATACCATCATTCTAATGGGAAAAATTTTTTTTAAGTTCCAAATAAATGTCGTAAAAGTAGACTTTTATGGCACAAAACTGCTTTGAACTTCTATGATAGTAGTAGTTCATCACATTGACTAATTTTCAGATGGTTAATTTTCTCATAGTCACAATAGAGCACTTGATTTTAATGTGTTCTGTTTAATGATTTTCATATGAAAGACGATGAATTTTGACTCTTTATGTTGTGAAGCTATAATATCAGACATCTTAGGTTTTTCAGGGACAAGGCATATATCTCGTTTTTCGTGTCTACTGATAACACCCAAATTTAGAACCGGGTGTTCTGGCTATGCAGAAAATACTGGTAGGAAAGCTGTCTAAAATTTTTTTTTTATGTGCCCCTTCTTATATTTTTTCTTTTAGGTTGTACCTACAACAGATCATATAGATACAGAGAAATTGAAAGCCAGGGAACAGATTAAGTTTTTTGAAGAAGTTCTCCTGTTTGAGGATGAACTTCATGATCATGGAGTTTCAAGCCTGAGTGTGAAAATTGTGAGTATTGTGAATGTGTTTAAAATTAACTTCTTCCATTTTTACCATTGGTCAGAAATACAAGACTAACTTGAAATCATACCATCGTAACGTGATGTCATGCAAAGTTTCACTTGGGTCTAGAATACATCTTGTTAATATCCATCATAAAATTCACGAAATCTTACATATTTTATATATTGTATTCTGTATATTTTGTATATTGTTAAGACTTTAGCAAATCATTTTTTTGTAGACCTGTCTGGCTACTTTGCTGTTTGTTTATTATTTAATTTAAATGAAAACTGTGACTCAATTTTCACATTTCTGAATTAAAAATGATAATTGAAAGGATCTGCAGACAGCACAGTGGGTGTCATTTTATTTTATTTATTTATTTTTTAAATTATTTTATTTTATTTTTTTATCTTTGGCTGCATTGGGTCTTTGTTGCTGAACGCAGGCTTTCTGTAGTTGTGTTGAGCAGGGGCTACTCTTCGTTGCGGTGCGTGGGCTTCTCATTGCGGTGGCTTCTCTTGTTGCAGAGAACGGGCTCTAGGCGCATGGGCTTCAGTAGTTGTGGTGCATGGGCTTAGTTGCTCTGTGGCAGGTGGGATCTTGTTGGGCCACGGCTCGAACCCGTGTCCCCTGCATTGGCAGATGCATTCCTAGCCACCAGGGAAGCCCCTGGATGTCATTTTAAAAAGTCACCCATGTGTCAGAATTTCAGTGCCCTGTTAAAATACACTTTAGTCTCCAGCATGGAAGTGGAAAACAGAAATGACAAGTGTTAATTCCCTCTTTTTTTTTTTTTTGTATTCTTTTCTACCAGTGGAGGACAGACTACTTCCATTAACAGTGTTATTGGTGGAACATGCTAAAAAAGAATAATAAATAGACCCCCTATTTGTTTACTATTAGGTTATAATTGGGTTTCTAACACTTTCCAGAGAAACTTCAACTGAAACTTTTTATTAAATGCCTTATCCTTAAGATCCAGCTAAAATATCACCTCCTCTGTAAGGCCTTCCACAGCACCCCTAGGCAGAGTCAAATATCCCTTTACCATACTCCTATATGGTACTTTTTTTTTTTGCGGTAGGCGGGCCTCTCACTGTTATGGCCTCTCTCGTTGCGGAGCACAGGCTCCGGATGCGCAGGCTCAGCGGCCATGGCTCACGGGCCCAGCCGCTCCGCGGCATGTGGGATCTTCCCAGATCGGGGCACGAACCTGTGTCCCCTGCATCGGCAGGCGGACTCTCGACCACTGCATCACCAGGGAAGCCCTTTTTACTGTTTTTTTTTACCCCCTCTATTATAGCACTTATCATAACGACTGCCAAAGACAAGGACCCCAGCATCAAACATTGTTCTTGGAGCACGATTATGGATACTGTGATTTAAATAATAATAAAGAATGAAAACAATAAGTCAAAAGCAGCAATAAGTGTGTTTTAAGCTGAGTTTTTCTGTAGAATCATAGGATTTTGGAATTGTAATGAATTTTTAGAGAATCATTTAGTCTAGCCTCTGTAGATGAGGCCCAAAATGTTAGTTTATCTAAGGTTATGACACTAATTAGTGACAAAGTTTTCTTTGTACCATCTAACATATATCATTATTCTAGCATTAGATGATTGTTCCTTGTTCACCTATAGTTTTCCCCCAGTTTACCTCTTGTCATTTAGATTTGTTCATTCTCCAGCTCATCCAGTCATGTACCTTTCCACTTGTCTACCTACCTACGGAATTGGCTATGTTGAATGTTCATTATGAGTTTGCATATCTGGATGTGCATTTGTATCCGAGTGGGTAGATAGTCTACAGTGTATACAAGTGGGTAGGTATGTAGGGAGCACTTGTTTTTTGCAGCTGAAGGAGTTGGAGAGGGTATGGGCATAAATGTATTATGTGTGTATCAGAGTAAATAGTAAGTCTCAAGCTGAAGCATAACATCATCTTAAAATGCTTTCTTCTTACCTAGTGTAACTCTTAAAAAGTATGTGATAGGGTTCCATTTTAAGAATGCCTGGAAGGATTTCATTAGAATAGTGAACTTCCTTTCTGGGTTGGTTTCTTTCTCAGAATGTAACAGATATTACTGTAAATAAAATAAATGCCATAATTTCTGGCTTAGAGGCAATAGGGTATGGACAAATGAAGTTCTTTCCTATAGAAGCAAAGATTAGGCTGGTAAATATGGATGTAGGTGAGAAACCAGGAATGTGGTGCCTGGGAATCGAAGGGAGTAGAACTTCTCAAGGTTGGCATGGAGGTCAGTATGCTGAAAAGAGATCTTAATAAGCTTAGAATGGGATGGTGTCTGCTAGACTAAAACATTTGTTTTTTGGTTTTAGCAATTAGGATATTGTTCTTCACTGTGGCAAGATCAAGGGAAGTTACATACTTAGGGGGTAAATAAAAGATGTGGAGGTGGAGACAAAGTGTAGTTAAAGACCAAACTTTCCTAAAGCTTACTGATATAGGAGGGGAAATAGATATAGCTAAGAGAGAACATGAGGTTGACAGAGGAATGTGAGTGTTTGTGTTTTTAAATATGGGGAAGACTTTAGCATGTTTAGGTACCGGAAGGACTCACTTGTAGAGAAAGGGGTGAAAATGGCTGGAGTGAGGTTTCTGAGGATGAGTATGGGAGGAAGAGGAAGGCTTTGAGCCTTTGCTATATGTGAGACTGATTGGAAAAACTCCAGTCTTCTCCTGTGTTTCTCCTTTACTCTCACACTACTATCCCACTCACAACACTTCTGACACCAGATGTGTGAGTTTTTTCCCAGCACCAAGCAATTCTGTGACACCAGTTGGATGTCCTACAATTTAATCCAGTTCTGACATTATCTACGTGGAAATAACGTCAGGTCCCACTCAGTCCCATGAGACTGCCCTCCCTCCAGATGCCAATAGCAGGTAGTAGGTCCCAGGTTACCCACAATCTCTGTTGGACTTGGCTACAAATTGGAGATTCCCATGACATTCTCCTTTTGGATTTGATTATTTGCTAGAACAGATCATAGAACTCAGGGAAACACTTATGTTTACCAGTTTATTAAAGAAAATATTAAAGCAGGGGTCCCCATCCGGGCTGCACGGCAGGAGGTGAGGGGCAGGTGAGTGAGAGAAGCTTCATCTGTATTTACAGCCACTCCCCATTGCTCACATTACCACCTGAGCTCCGCCTCCTGTCAGATCAGCGATGGCATTAGATTCTCATAGGAGCGCAAACCCTACTGTGAACTGCGCACGCAAGGGATCTAGGTTGCACGCTCCCTATGAGAATCTAATGCCTGATGATCTGAGGTGGAGCTGAGGCTGTGATGCTAGCGCTGGGGAGTGACTGCAAATACAGATTATCATTAGCAGAGAGGTCTGACTGCCCAGAGACCATAATAAATCAATTGTTTGCAGGCTCATATCAAAACCCTATCAGTGAGTGGCAAGTGAGAACAAGCTCAGGGCTCCCACTGATTCTGCATTATGGTGAGTTGTATAATTATTTCATCATATATTACAATGTAATGATAATAGAAATAAAGAGCATTATAAATGTAATGCACTTGAATCATCCCAAAACCATCCCCCCCGCACCGGTCCGTGGAAAAATTGTCTTAGACGAAAACTGGTCCCTGGTGCCAAAAGGCTGGGGACGGCTGTGTTAAAGAATACGGATGAAGAGATACATAGGGTGAAGTCTGGGAAGGTCCTAAGCCTAGGAGCATCTGTCCCTGTGGAGTAGAGGTGCATTGTCCTTCCAGTATGTGGGTGTGTTCACCAGCCTGGAAGCTCTTTGAATCGCACGCCACTGGGATTTTATGGAGGCTTCTTCACATAGGCATGATCTATTAGTAATTCCATTTCTAGCCCCTCTCCCTTCTCTGCAGAGTGGAGGTGGGCCTGGAAATTCCAAGCTTATAATCATGGCTTGGCCTTTCTGGGTACCAGCTCCCATCCAGGAGCCCACCCAGAGTCACCTCATTGGAACAAAAGCTGCTTGCTTCTAGTGCTCTTATCGGTTAGGGATTTATAAGGGTTTCAGAAGTCCTATTTCAGAAACCAGGGGTAGAGACCAGTGTATGATTCTCTATTATCTCACAGATACCATGCTAGATAATTATCTATATTATCTGATTTAATCCTCCTGAAAATTCTATGCAGTGAATACTTATTCTTGTTTTCAGAAATATTAAGTAACTTGCCCTACATCAGTCATACAATGGATACATTTGTCTCTCTGCCTTTGTTCATAATCTTCTAGGATCTAGATCATCAGTAGAAGGACTAGCCTTGAGAGAGAGAGAGATGCTTCTTCCATAGTGATAGGAGGAAGGGAGAACAGGATGCAGTTAAGTCAGCCTCTATGCCAGTGATTCCTAAACCTGGAGTTTTATCAGAATTCCTAGGCACATTAGAGATTTAGTTGTTTTTTTAACACTATAGGACAAAGAATACATACATTGCTTTTATTTGGTGTTTTAACCTTGGCCGGAGGACGGCTAAAAAGTTATTAGAACTGCAAAGTAGTTGATTACGAATGTTTGTTTTTCCAGTTTCCATAATAACTGTAAAACACTCTGAAAAGAAATGCTGTTGAAATGTGGAAGATGCTTAAATAAACAAAATAACGTACTTTAGATTCTTGATATTGTTGGATTGAGCCTTTTAGATTCTCTTAATTTATTTAACTGTTTCAGGTTTTAAAGTGTGTTTTCCACCTTCAAATTTCAACCCAGACAACTTTTATTAAAAAATAATCATAATTTCTTTGTGGTACAGTTCCCTAGTGAGAAAGAGTGGATTTAGAGCTCTGTGCACCATGAGGCCTGGGATATTTTGGATTTGCTTCATTGAGTTTATTATGAGTTTTGATAACTTTGTGTGAGTGGCATTACCTATATCTAATTAGGAGATATTTGTTTCAGAAATTAATTTTCTTTTGTATTTCTAAATTAGCTTCTCTCAGCAATGTTTGTTTTTAGGTTAGGATTTTGTGTCTTAACCTACTTCCTTGTTAGGGCTTACAGCTTGTAGGGCTGTGCTCTAACAGAGATTTAAAGAGAAGCGCTTTTTGTGCTAATGTTAGTTTTTAACTTTCAAAGAAAATTAATTTCCTATCTACCAAATACTGGCAGCACTGTGATGTTCTGTAATGGCTTTAACAGCTAGTGGTTAATTCCATGCTGAGTAGAGTCAAGAGTGAACATTGTCTGCCTTCTGCTCCCATGTTTTATTTAGAGTCCAAGTATACTGGGCAGTGACATATCTTTCATCTCTGTGTACAGAGAATTCTACAATGCTTGTACAGAGGTAGCTTTTATTGGACGCGTAGTCCCATAGAACTGTCATATTTTACAGACACAGGGCCCAAGAGATTGTTTCTTTACATCCCTTATCTTTGTAGGTGAAAGAGAAGACTTTGGGTGGTTCAGAAACTTGCTCTAAGTTGGTTGTTCTCAACCTTATCGGACCCATTGCTCCATTTTTTTTTTTTTAACCAAATACTTTAAGCACCCTCTACCTTTTACTAACCTGAAAGAAATTCATAGATAATATAAGCCACCTTCTTTCTAATAAATCAACATAATGTTCTAATTATAAGATAAAAGGGAAATTTAAAAATTGATTTAGAGTAAAATGATAGGAATTTCAATATGTAAATGCATAGTATGACTGTATAAGTAGTCAGATACTTATATTTGCATACTAAATCACTGTGAATGTGACAGCTACAAGTGTAGGCTGACAGATATGCCAGGTATCAGTCAGTGACTCAGATAACACAATCGGGACTGTCATCAGTGATGTAATTTTTCAAAGTGGTGAACAACTCTTAGTGAAGTGTCAAATAAAACAAAGTATAATCTTCCCTTGATTTACAAGGTAATTGCCTTCCTGGAAATTGAGTGAATTTTATATTTATATGTAAAATGGAATTAGGTTCAAACGTCAGATAATTATAAATCAGGTTTTTTCTCACCCACATAAATGCCAGGTGAGATATTTGACAGTTTTGTGGGATGCAGAATTGGACTTTGTTGTAAAGGATCGTCCTGGGTACTACAGAACATCTGATGTCTCTGGTCTTTAACTGCTAATTGTTAGTATTGGCTGCTCATCTTTGTGACAATGAAAAACACCCTCAGATTTCCAAACGTCTCCTTGGAGAGAACTACTGCCTTAAAATATACAGCTGAATTGTAGAATTGGGACTAGAACTTGGTCCCTTATTCTTAGTCTCCCCATTGTGCCATGCTGAAACGATACTTCAACTTGCTTCACATGTTATGCCCAGTATGACTGTTAATAATTAATTTTGAAATCTGAAGAAATGTTGCAAATAAGTCTTTCCAATAATTACAAACAGCACTCTGTCAGTGCTAATGATGTGCTTCTCAATTTGTTGTGATACTAAGTTATCATGTCAGGTTCTTCCTCTAGCTCTTCATCACCGTAAGTCTTGCTTTTAAGTCTGTTGTTGTTAACCTGCAGAATACAGTTTGACTCAGAGCCTTTTCTCCATCAAAGAGCTTCTAGCCTCTATTTCATTCAGCCAATAGTTAATGAGCACCTGCTGTGTGCTAGCAACTTTTTTAGGCAATAGGGACACAGTGATGAACAAAGCAGGTATTCCCACTGTTGTGGAGCCTACAGCCAAGTGGAGGAGAGAGGCCTTAAGCAAGTAAACACATAAATGAATATGGTTACAGGTATGTTCATTCATTTGTGATGGAGAACTATGAGAGAGAATAACAAGAAATCTCTGTGATTATGAAACAGTAGGAAAGGCCTCCTCGTAGAAGTGACATTTATTCTAAGATCTGAAGGACAAGTAAGCGTTAGCCAGGAGAACAGCTCCAGGTCAGGGAACAGGGTATTGAAAGGTCCTAGGGCAGGAGAGGTTGGCCTGTGGCTGGTGACTCTCCAGGCAGTAAAGCTACTTTGGTTACTGGGTTATCCTTGTTATTTCTTCTTTCTTCATTAACATTGCCCTGTGCTTATCTGGAATTACAGGCAGTTCCCTGAATGTATCTTAAATGGGGTATTTCATGCCCCAGTACTTTTTTTCTTTTTTTGGTACGTGCTATTTCCTCTCTCTAGAATTCTTCTTCCCACCCCAGCTTTTCTTTTCATGGTCAGCTCAAAGATTGCCTTCTCTGATTTTCTTCAGCAGGCTTAGCTACTTATTTCTTTGAGTGCTTATTGAACCTTGTGTGTACCTCTGTTATAGCAGCTACCACATCATTTTGTCTGTCTGACTGTTTCCCTCTTTGATAAACTTCTTGAGAATTGAGATTATATTTCATTTGTATAAATCCAAGACCTACTATAATAAGAACTTGACACTTAGTAGACAATAGTATTTATTTAGTAAATGGTCAAATGTATTCTTTTTTTTTTACTAATCCTTCATTATAAAACTTTCAAATATGTTCAAAAGTAGACACAATTCTCTTTTATTTAAAAAAATTTTATTGAAGTATAGTTGATGTACAATATTATATAAGTTACAGGTATACAATATAGTGATTCACAATTTTTAAAGGTTATACTCCATTTATAGTTATTATAAAATATTGGCTATATTCCCCATGTTGTACAGTATATCCTTGTAGCTTACTTTATACCTAATAGTTTGTACCTCTTAATACTCTACCCCTGTGTTCCCCCCACCATCCCTTCTCCCCACTGGTAACCACTGGTTTGTTCTCTACATCTGTGAGTCAGCTTCCTTTTTGTTACATTCACTAGTTTGTTGTATTTTTTAAATTCCACATGTAAGTGATATCATATGGCAGTTGTCTTTTTCTGTCTGATTTATTTCACCATACCATAATGGTATGGAGTGCATACCATAATGCACTCCAAGTCCATCCTTGTTGCTGCAAATGGCAAAATTTCATTCTTTTTTATGGCTGAGTAGTACTCCATTGTATATATATTACCATATCTTCTTTATGCAATCACCTGTTGATGGAAACTTTGGTTGCTTCCATATCTTGGCAATTGTAAACAATGCTGCTATGAACATTGGAGCGCATGTATTTTTTCTTTTTCTTTTTTTTTTTAAAGATTTTTTTGAAGTGGACTATATTTAAAGTCTTTATTGACTTTGTTACAATATTGCTTCTGTTTTGTGTTTTGATTTTTTGGTCGTGAGGCATGTGGGATCTTAGCTCCCCGACCCGGGATCGAACCTGCACCCCCTGCATTGGAAGGCGAAGTCTTAACCACTGGACCACCAGGGAAGTCCCTGGAGTGCATGTATTTTTTCAAATTAGTGTTTTTGGTTTTTTTGGGTATAAACCCAGGAGTGGATTTGCTGGGTCATATGGTAGTTCTATTTTTAGTTTTTTGAGAAACCTCCATACAGTTTTCCATAGTGGCTACACCAATTTACATTCCCAGCAACAGTGTACGAGGGCTCCCTTTTCTCCTCATTCTTGGCAACATTTGTTATTTGTGTTCTTTTTGATGATAGTCATTCTGACAGGTGTGAGGTGGTATCTCACTGTGGTTTTGATTTGCATTTCCCTGATGATTAGACAGAATTCAGTAATGAATTAATATGTACTTGTCACACACCAATTTATGTCAGTCTTTAAAAAAATTTAATTTTTTTATTGATGTAACAA
Source organism: Aethalodelphis obliquidens (assembly GCF_003676395.1). NCBI lineage: Eukaryota > Metazoa > Chordata > Mammalia > Artiodactyla > Delphinidae > Aethalodelphis > Aethalodelphis obliquidens. The sequence continues at coordinate 12,180,456 of NW_020837999.1, read as the reverse complement.
TGATTTATAACATTATATAAGCTTTATGTGGACAACATTGTATTTCTACTTCTGCATACTTTACAACATGCTTATCACCAAAAATTTATTTTTCATTCGTCACCATACAGTTGATTCCCCTTTACCCATTTTGCCCTCCCCCCAACCCCTTCCCCTCTGGTAACCACTACTCTGTTATCTGTATCTATGTGTTTGTTTTTGTTTGTTTGGTTTATTCACTTATTTTGTTTTTGTTTGTTTATTTTTTATATTACACATATGAGTGAAATCATGCTGTATTTGTCTTTCTCCATCTGACTTATTTTACGTAGCATAATACCCTCAGTGTGCATCATGTTATTGCAGATGGCAAGCTTTCATCTATTTTTATGGCTGAGTAGTATTCCATTCTATATATATACCACATCTTCTTTATCCATTCATCTGTTAATGGGCATTTAAGTTGTTTCCATATCTTGACTATTGTAAATAATGCTACAGTGAACACAAGGGTGCAGATATCTTTTCAGAGTAGTGTTTTCATATTCTTTAGATGATACCCAGACGTGGGATAGCTGGCTAATATGGTAGTCCTATTCTTAATTTTTTGAGGAATCTCCATACTGTCTTGCATAGTTACTGCACCAATTTAAATTCCCATCAATAGTGTACGACTGTTCCCTTTTCTCCATATCCTTGCCAACAGTTATTTCTTATCTTTTTTATAATACGTATTCTGACAGGTGTGAGGTGATTTCTCATTGTATTGTGGTTTTGATTTGCTTTTCTGTAATAATTAGTGATGTTGAACATCTTTTTATGTGCCTATTGGCCATCTGTATGTCTTCTTGGAAAAATGTCTGTTCATCTCCTCTGCCCATCTTTTAACTGGGTTGTCTGGTTTTTTGGTTGTTGAGTTTTACGAGGTCTTTATATATTTTGAATATTATACCCTTTATCAGATATATTATTTACAAATATCTTCTTCCATTCGATGTCTTTGTTTTATTGATGGTTTCCTTTGCTGTGCAGAAGCTTTTTAGTTTGATGTAATCCCATTTGTTTATTTTTACTTTTGTTTCCCTTGCCTGAGGAGACATATCTAGAAAGATATTACTAAGACCAATGTCAAAGAGCATACTGCGTATGTTTTCTTCTAGGAATTTAATGGTTTCATGTTTTACATTCAAGTCTTTAATCCATTTTGAGTTAATTTTTGTGATGGTGTGAGATAGTACTGTAGTTTCTTTTCTTTTTTTTTGTATGTGACTGTCCAGTTTTCCCAGAACCATTTATTGGCAAGACTGTCCTTTCTCCATTGTTTATTTTTTGCTCCTTAGTCATATATTGTCCATATATGTGTAGGTTTATTTCTGGGCTCTCAGTTCTGTTCCATTGATTCATATATGTGTAAGTTTATTTCTGGGCTCTCAGTTCTGTTCCATTGATTCATATATCTGTTTTTCTGCCAATACCATGCTGTTTTGATTATTATAGCTTTGAAATATAGTTTGAAAAGAGGGAGCATGATACCTCCAGCTTTGTTCTTTTTTCTTAGGATTGCTTTGGCTATTCAGGGTCTTTTGTGGATCCATATAAATTTTAGAATTTTTTGTTCTATTTCTATGAAAAATGTCCTTGGGCTTTTGATAGGGCTTGCATTGAATCTGTAGATTGCTTTATGTAATAAGGACTTTTTTTTTTTTTTGTGGTACGCGGGCCTCTCACTGTTGTGGCCTCTCCCATTGTGGAGCACAGCCTCCGGACGCGCAGGCTCAGCGGCCATGGCTCACGGGCCTAGCTGCTCTGCGGCATGTGGGATCTTCCCAGACCGGGGCATGAACCCGTGTCCCCTGCATTGGCAGGCAGACTCTCAACCACTGCGCCACCAGGGAAGCCCTGTAATAAGGAAATTTTGACAAGTTGTATTTTATTCTTTTTGTTGTGATTGTAAATGGGATTGTTTTCTTAATTTCTCTGCCAGCTCATTATTAGCACATAGAAATGCAACAGATTTTTGTATATTGAACACAGCAACTTTGCTGTGTTCATTTATTATTTCTAATAGTTTTGTGTGTGTGTGTGTGTGTGTGTGTGTGTGTGTGTATGTAGTCTTTAGAGTTTTCTGTATATAAAATCATGTCAACTGCAGATAGTGACAGTTTTACTTTTTATCTTTCCAGTTTGGATGCCTTTTATTTATTTTTCTTGCCTAATTGCTCTGGCTAGGACTTCCAGTACTATGTTGAATAAGAATGGTGAGAGTGGGTATCCTTGTTTTTTCCTGATCTTAGAGGGATAGCTTTCAATTTTTCACCATTGAGTATGATGTTAACTGTGGGTTTGTCATATATGGCTTTTCTTACGTTGAGGTACGTCCCTTTGCTATCCACTTTTTTGAGAGTTTTTTTTTTTAACCATAAATGGGTGTTGAATCTTGTCAAATACTTTTTCTGCATCTATTGAGATGATCATATGGTTTTTTCCTTCATTCTGTTAATATGGTGTATCACATTGATTGATTTGCATATATTGAACCATCCTTGCATCCCTGGAATAAATCCCACTTGATCATGGTGTATGATCCTTTTGTTGTATTGTTGATTTCATTTTGCTAATATATTGATGAGGATTTTTTCATTTATGTTTATCAGAGTTATTGGCCTGTAATTTTCTTTCTTTATAGTGTCTTTGTCTGGTTTTGGTATCAGCATGATGTTGACCTTGAAAAATGAGTTAGGAAGTGTTCCCTTCTTTTCAATTTTTTGGAATAGTTTGAGAAGGATAGATATTAAATCTTCTTTGAATTTTTTTTTTTTTTTTTGCGGTACGCGGGCCTCTCACTGTCGTGGCCTCTCCTGTTGTGGAGCACAGGCTCCAGACGTGCAGGCTCAGCAGCCGTGGCTCACAGGCCTAGCCGCTCCGTGGCATGTGGGATCTTCCTGGACCGGGGCGCAAACCTGTGTCTCCTGCATTGGCAGGTGGACTCTCAACCACTGTGCCCCAGGGAAGCCCCTTCTTTGAATATTTGATAGAATTTAGCTGTGAAGTTGTCTGGTCCTGGACTTTTTGTTTTCTGGGAGCTTTTTGATTACTGTTTCCATCTCTGTACTAGTGATCGGTCTATTCACATTTTCTATTTCTTCATGATTCAGTCTTGGAAGTTTGTATGATTCTAAAAATTTGTCTATTTCTTTTAGGTGTCCTATTTGTTAGTGTATAGCTGTTCATAATATTCTGTTATAATCCTTTGTATTTTTGTGGTATCCATTGTTATTTCTCCTCTTTCGTTCCTGATTTGATTCATCAGGGCCTTCTCTTTCTTTTTCTTAGTGAGTCTAGCTAACGGTTTGTCAATTTTGTTTGTCTTTTCAAAGAACCAGCTCCTAGTTTCATTGATCTTTTCTATTATCTTTTTAGTTTTTATTTCATTTATTTCTGCTCTGCTCTTTATTACTTCCTTCCGTCTACAGCCATACCACCCTGAATGTGCCCAATCTTGTCTCTATTACTTCCTTCCTTCTACTAACTCTGGGCTTTATTTGTTTTTCTTTTCCTAGCTCCTTTAGGTGTAAGGTTAGATTGCTGAGATTTTTCTTGTTTCTTGAGGTAGGTCTGTATTGCTATAAATTTCCCTCTTAGTACTACTTTTGCTGTATCCTGTAGATCTTGGTATGTTGTATTTTCATTTTTATTTGTCTTCAGGTAATTTTTGATTTCTCCTTTGATTTCTTCATTGATCTAATAGTAATATTTCAGTAGTATGTTGTTCAGTCTATACATATTTGTGATTTTTCCAGTTTTATTCTTGTAGTTGATTTGTAGTTTCATTCTATTGTGGTTGGAAAAGATGCTTGATTTGTCTTCTTAAATTTATTGAGACTTGTTTTGTGTCCCAACGTATGTTCTATCCTTGAGAAAATTCCATGTGTACTTGAGAAGAATGTGTATTCTGCTGCATTTGGATGGAGTGTTCTGTACAATTCTATCAAGTCCATCTAGTCTAATGTTTTATTTAAGGCCGCTAATAGTAGGGGTGTTAAAGTCCCCTACTATTATTAGTGTTGCTGTCAATTTCTCCCTTTAGGTCTGTTAATTGCTTCATATATTTTGGTACTTATCTGTTAGGTACATACATGTTAATCACCGTTATATCTTCTTGATGAATTGTCCACTTTATGGTTAGATACTGTCCATTTTTGTCTCCTGTTGACCTTTTTGGCTTGAAATCTATTTTGTCTGATATGAGCATGGATACCTCTGCTTTCTTTTGGCTCTATTTGCATCGACTATCTTCCATTCCTTTACTTTTAGCCTGTATATCTCTTTAGAGCTAAGTGGTGTCTCCTGGAGGCAGCATATAGTTGGGTCTTGTTTTTTAACCCATCTAGCCACTCTCTGTCATTCAATTGGTGAATTCAATCCATTTACATTTAGTGTGATTATTGATAGATGAGGATTTAGTCCTGCCACTTTATCTTTTGTGTTCTGGTTGCTCTATATTTCTATTGTTTTTCCCTGTGTTTCTATTTGCCATTTTGTGTTGGTGATTCTCTATTAAACCTTTCTCAAATTCCTCTTCTTTTTGTTCTGGATCTCTGCTCTATGTTTATGTTTTGTGGTTACCCTGAGGTTTTCATTAAACCTCTCCTAGAGAAAATAGTCCTTTTCCTGCCGATAGCATCTCACCTTCTTTTACCTGTATAAATTCTGTCCTTTTCCTCTTCCCTTTTTATGTTTTTGTTGTCTCAAATTATCCTTTTTCATGTTGTGAGTTTGTTACCAAACTGAGTTAGCGATAGTTATTTTTCTGCTTTCTTTACAACCTATTCTGATAAACAGTTGCAGTTCTCTGGTTCTGTCTATTTATCACCTTGCTCAAAGTTTTGTGTATTTTTGCTGTTTTGTTTCTAGTAAAAGAGCTCCTTTTAACATCTCTTATAAGGCAGGTTCATCTAGTGTTGATGAACTTCCTCATCGTTTGTTTGTCTGGGAAAGTATTTCTCCTTTATATCTGAATGACAACTTTGCTGGATAGAGTATTCTTGGGTGACAATTTTTGTCTTTCAATATTTTGAGAATGTCATTCCACTCCCTATTGGCATGTAGGGTTTCTGCTGAGAGATCTGCTGATAGCGTAATGGGAGATCCTTTGTAGTTACTATCCTTTTTTCCATGGCTGTCTTTAAAATTCTGTCTTTGTCATTGACTTTCAACAGTTTTAATATTATGTCTTGGAGAAGGTCTTTTGCATTGAGGTGGTTAGGTGTTCTCTGAGCTTTATGGACTTGTATGTCCAGTTACTTCTCCAGGTTTGGGAAGTTCTCTGCTGTTCTTTCTTTAAATAATCTCTCTGCTCCCTTCTCTGTCTCTTCTTCTTTTAAGATACCCATTATCCAGTTCCTAAAAGAATCACAGAGCTCTTGTAGAATTTTCTCATTTTTAAAATATCTTATTTCTCTTTCCTTTTCTACTTGTATCATCTCTAGATTTCTACCATTGAGCTCACTAATACTCTCTTCCGTATGCTGTGCTCTATTTCCAGTGTCTTCTAATGCATTCTTCATGTTGTTTATTGAGTTCTTCAGCTCCAGAATTTCTGTTTGGTCTTTTAGAGTTTCAGTCTTCTTGGTAAAGTATTCCTTCTGCTCATTAATTTTATTTCTGAGCTCATTAAACTGCCTGTCTGAGTTTTCTTGTATCTCGTTCAGTTTCTTCATGATAGCTACTTTGAATTCTCTATCAGTTAGATTGAAATATTCTGTGACTTTTAAGTTTGGTTTCTGGAGATTTGTCATTTTCTTTTTGTCGTATAGTATTACTGTGGTTCTTCATGGTGCTTAATGAAATGTTCCTCTGCTTGTGCATTTGAAGTTAAATGACAGGTTAGACGTGAGAGTGCTTTCTTTTGTTTTTTGGTAGGTGGTGCTGTAACACAAGTTTTTGGTTTATCTTATCTGTGCTACCTCTGGTTGTTTTTGAGAATTGTCACTTTCCAGCCCCCACAGTCTTTGTAAGAGGTGTGGCTCCATGCCTTCTTTGTCACTTCTTGTGCCTCTGGGGTAGTTGCTGCTTTGCTTCTGCCGGAGCTGCTATGTCATGAGGATGGTAGGCTCTTCCCTTGTGTCTGGGATCCCCTGAGACACAGGCTCTGCTGTGGGAAGAGGAGGATAATTGGAGGGGAGCAGGGTTGTGCAGGCTCCTCCACCATGTTGAGTGTCATAAGGGTTCTGCTACTGTGGATGGGGGGCCAGGGCTGTGGGAGGGACAGGGTCCCAGGCCCCACTGCCACTGCTTCCCAGTTACCTGTGGCCACGGGTGCTCCCACAGTTGGGAGACCAAAGTCATGTGTGCTGGTTCTCCTGCTGCTACTGGGTTTTCTGAAGCTGTGGGCTCATCCGTCTCGGTCGTAGGGCTGGGATTGCAGGCACCGACTTCACTGTTCCCTTGGTTCCGCCTCCTCCATGTGTTCCAGTCCACCCACCTTTAGATATACAGATGTGTGGAATTCTCCAGTGTCCTGTTGAGTTGGGCAGAGGTATACTTTTGTTGAGTTGTGGATGTTTTGCGGGCTGTAGATTGAAGGGGAGAGACGGGTAGCCATGTTTCTGACAGCACTCCCATGAGGGATATTCTTTTGAAAGACCTGAAGACCCCACACCTCATCCATCCCCTCCCTCCCTGCCACCAGGACCCACTCTCCACTAACTCTGACTTTCTTCAGTGGTAATACTTGGAAAATAGAAATACATGGATGTGACACAGATCAAAGATGTTAAGAACGTGTTATAATGATCTCATAAACCAGACTTTGGCAGTATGAAATAGTACTTAATTGGTTGCACTGAATTAGAGCATACCATTAAAGCCCTCTTGCCTTTATGTAAAGTTAATAAAAGAACTAGGTTGTTCTTTCATTTTGATATTACTGGTATTGACATTTACTATAAGTACAATTATTTTTTTCACATTATTTAGGCGAGTTTTAAATCTTTTTAACCTCATTATCTTTTGACCTAGAAAAAATATTTTTCTATTGTAGGAAACTGAAACCAGTATGTTACGTAGTATAAACAAGGTTTTGAGCCTTGGTTGGCGCTAGGGCAAAGAACCTCTAGTTCAGAGAGTTTTATATAGGGCTAATTCAGCCTTCCTCCGATGCCTTAAAAATGTTTTTTCTTTCAGCAAAGTAATAAAATATTTAATTTTCATAAAACACTTTTTACGTTTTTCTTTTCCAGAGAGTGATGCCTTCTAGCTTTTTCTTGCTGTTGCGGTTTTTCTTGAGAATTGATGGGGTGCTTATTAGGATGAATGACACAAGACTTTACCATGAGGTATCTATTCTCATTTAATGAAAGTACTAATTGACGTTGAGCTTGTTCATGTTGTTACGTTGTCAGTCTGACAGTTTGAAATTCAGTAGTGCTTTATATTATATGGCTATTTGTCTAACCTTTAAGATTGGGTGTGTCATATTCACTGTTGACTGCACAGTTATCGAAACATTAAATCTTCTTTTCCAAAAGTTCTACGAGTTGAACATGTTTTCCAAAAGACACTCCCTGGTAAAGGGGAGTCTGATGCTTTTTAAAAACCTCTTAAACTTAATCTCTTTAAGAAAACTGTCCCTTAACTCTTACTTTTTTTGCAGTATGTGTTGTTTATGTAATGTCCTGATATTAGAAATACCAATCTCATGGCCTCCAGAAATTTGTATTATACAATTATTTTGATAGTTGTTTTAATATTTGAAAGCTCTGTGCTCCATTTCAAGGAACTGTTAACATACGAAGTTTTTAAAAAAATAAGTGAAGAAACTAGGGGGGAGGCTTAAATTGAGTCATGAAAATTCTTCTTGTAGCTTTATAGCAGCCTATCCTTTTTGAATGAATTTTTAACGTCATATTTGTGATCACATAGAATGACGAATGAAAGAAGAAACCGGCAGTATCAGTCAGGGTAATCGTAGTAATAGTTAACTCTCCTAACAACCCTATGAAATAGATGCTATTATTATCTCTGTTTTACAGCTGAGGCAACTAAGGCAAAGAGAGATTAAGTAACTTGCCCAAGTTATACAGTTAATAGGTGGCAGAACTGGAATTTAAGCCCAGTAAGATGTGATTGGATTGGTATTTTCCTAAATCCTGCACTTTCTTTTTCTTTTGAAATAACATGGTCACTGTGATGGATCTTTTTCTTTTTAAAAGTGATAGTAAAGTACTAAAAATAAGCTATACTTTACTCCCTCAGAAAAAATGAAATCTAAATTTTTAGAAATGCTTATACTTTAACTCAACAATATTGATTTTTTTTTCAGAATTTATCCTCAAAAGATTCTTACATACAGTAACCCACAAATATTAATCAGGCAGCTGTATAGAGTTGTATATATAAAATATTCATGGCAATGCTATTGTTTATAATAGCTAAAAGGAAAGAAGGAAGGCGCTATAATGCCCATTGAATGAGCATTGGTTAAATGGCCATTTATATCCTGTTGGCCTACAACAAATAGACTGCCAGATATTTCTCCAGCAGAGTTGGAATTATTCGGGATCAGCAGAAAATTGCAATTCAGGTCTGTAACCATGGTGAGCCATGTGCAAGTCCCCACACGGCAAGGGAAGGAGAATGCTTTTATAGAGAGGAAAAGGAAAATGGGAGTGCTACAGTAAACAGAGAATCCATGACTTTCCATTGGTTGAGTCCTTGCCAGGAAATAAGAGGAGTCTTTCTTTTTTCTGTTGGGCTCTGCTATGGTTGCTGGGTATGAGAGCTCCCCATGCTAGTCTCCCAAATCTATTTAATTGAGGTTTCTGTTTATTAATTTTTTACAGTCCATATAGTGGCAAAATATGCAACCATTAAAATGAATGGCAGAAAGTTCTTTAACTGATTTGGAAAGATGCGCATATTAATGTTGACTTTTAAGATGCAAGTATGAATCTATATAAGATTTTATGTAGAGATTTCTAAATGTTAAGGATAGTGTTATCTGTAGAGATTGTGATTGCTGATGATTTATACTCTATACGTTTATAGTATTTGATATTTTTTAACAATGAGCATTAATCTGTTTTGTTGATATAAAAGATTGAAACTTTAAGGGAGCATAATCTTCTGATTTTTCTTTTATTAAATAATGTTTTACCAAAAAACAAATTGTAATAAATTGCTTTCTAAAACCTCACTTTAAAAAGTCTTAAATGGGAAAATTGAAGTACCAAAAAAGTGGCTGTAAATAGAGAGAATTTATTAGAAATGGGAAAGAATAAAACTTGTTTAAACTTTTTTGGGGAGGAACATAAAAAGTAGCCACAGTTATATAGGTAGATGGTAATATAGCTTAAGGAAAAGATGTAGTTCCAAACTTGAAGTAATATTAAAATCTCTTGCATATCTCATTTACAAACATACACATTTTCTTTCAAAGTAAAACCTTTGCTTGTGTTTTTCTTACATGATAATTATTAAATCTGTTTACATATGCGTATCAGATACTAATGTGATTTACAGAGATTGGAATTAATAATTCAGAATTCTTGAATTAGTTATCTCACTGTAGAATTAGATGTTCTTATCAGACTTAATGGTACTTTCACAACCTGTTCTAAAATGTGGGCAGTTCTGTTTAATAGAAAGGATTTTGTTAATCAATATAAATAAATTTATTGCAATTTTTTTGATTTTTAAACATAGGCTGACAAGACCTACATGTTACGAGAATATACATCACGAGAGAGCAAAATTGCTAATTTAATGGTACAGTATTTAAATATCAGTTTTTAGAAGTTAAATTTTAATGTTTTATTTTAAGTATGGTATTCCCTCATGCCCCACCCATCCACCAAATCTACATCCCTAAATCCATTCATTTACCTAATAGGGCTCTATAGGAGAAATCCTATTGGAGTGTATTTTTTCTGGAACTTATCTCAATTACAGTTAGAGTTGTTAGGTACCTTAACCATCATCCAATCCAATTTCCACATTTTATTTTGGAAAAACTGAGACCCAGAGGTGTGACTCCAAGTCGCACAGCTAGTTGGTGGTGGAGCTGCAATAGGATGTTCTTTCCATGACTTACTTTTGGGGGCATAATCTCCCCTGCTTTTTTTTGCTCCCCTGGGACTTGTAAAGGGTTTCTACAAGTCTATAGCTTTTGATAATGGGTTGTTTAAAAATTGATACCTTCCTGCTAACTTGATTTTTTTATTCACTCTTAGTGTTTATTTCTGTCTATATATAGAATATACATAGGTTAGAAAAGTTATATAGGGTCTCTTGTAGACCACATATTGGCATCTAACTGAAGGCTAGTGCTTTCAAGGTACAAAAATAACAGGAAAAAGGGATTAGATTAAGATGTATTAAATTCTTAGAACATTTATGGGAGCATTATAAAATATATTCCTATGATCTTTGAGGAAACCATCTAGTAACAGAGCTGAGTCAGTAACAAGAGATACCTGATATTATTAGGAACACCTGATGATGCTCTCGCTCTCTCTCTCTCTCTCTCTCTCTCTCTCTATATATATATATGGCATCTCATTTTAAAATTGGCATGCTTTAGGAATGCTTGAACGAAAGCATTTTCAAAACTATCAGTGCAGTAATTTAATATATGCTAATATGATTTATGTATTTCCTAGCATGTTTCACCTTCCCTCTTCACGGAACCTAATGAAATATCACAGTATTTACCGATAAAGGAGGCAGTTTGTGAGAAGCTAATATTTCCAGAAAGAATTGATCCTAACCCTGCAGACTCAAAAGAATGTACACCTGTGGAATAGAATTTATTACAACATATACTGACCGTGGAATCCGACTGGAGACCTTGGGGCTATTTGGAGGGGGTATTTTTATTATGAGAATTAATTGCCTTGTCTATGTGCAGATTTTCTGTAGCCTTAAAGGAAAAATAAATAAAAGAGTGTCGCAGGCAGTTTCCACTCAACTGCTGTTGTACTCTCTGTCTTCAAATTCATATTCCAGAAATTTATATCTTCTGGAGTTAAATTCAGATTTCTAAATTGTCACAAAGTGGGGTCTCACCAGTAGGGGGTGATGTGTGTATCTCTCAGAAGCAGTGGCCATAACCTGTATCCATCATGAAACACTATCTCCTACCACGAGGAAGTTACTTTAAATCAGTGAATCGTAACACCTTGTGACTTTCATATGATTCCTAATTGTTCACGTTGATGTAGTGGCTCTTTACCTTGGGTTTTTTGATGTTTATTCACACTTCTGGAGAGTCGTGACTTGCCTCCTAGGAAATTGATCTCAAATGATCTGTACCCAGAAATTAAAAAAAAAAATTACCCTCCTAAATTTTAATTGGCTTTTGAAGTTTAAAGAAAGTTTCAGACATAGAAACAAATAAACTAGGTTTTTGGAGAACTTAAGGTGTTATGTCCATGGAAACACACAATCATGGTTTGCCACTGACAGGATGTCAGAGCTGTCTCTCCTCCATCTTTAGGTGCTTTTTCTTATGTGTGGTTCTATTTGTACTGACGTTTTTTACTTCCAGCTTCCACGCACCCTCAGAGTGAATAAATCTTTTGGATATTGAATTTGATATTGGTCCTAAAAGGTTTGAAGTGTTAATATGGATTGTTTTAAGCAAAAATTACATCAGCCTCTGAAGCAACCAGATTACTTTTCTGCTTAAAATATTTGAAGGGTAGCTGTGGAGGAGGAAGGGGCTTATTTTAAAATCTAAAAGCCAGTTTTTCCTTTTTTAAATTCATGTTTTTGGGAATTCCCTGGCAGTCCAATGGTTAGGACTCCACGCTTTCACTGCCAAGGGCCTGGGTTCAATCCCTGGTCAAGGACCTAAGATCCAGCAAGCCGTGCAGCATGGCCAAAAAAAAAAAAAGATTCATGTTTTTAACATTACAGGGGATCCAATAAAGTGTAATTAATTAGTACAAGATCTAGGTAGTACAGAAAGTTTACAAAAGTAAATTTGAAATCCATTTGGTTATTTTGATGGTGACCCTTTAAACATTTTATATTCTTTTCTGCCTTTTAAAATGGTCTCCATAAAGTAGCAAGTGGTTATAAAGCACCAAGTAAGAAATTACTTTAAATGGATTTAAAAAAATATTTTATTTAAAGGGCAGGGGAAAAGAATTACCCCCTTTTTTTCTTGTTTGAAACAGCTATTGTACATATTTCCACTTGATACATAAATCATTAAAGAAGAATATTTAATTGTAAGTATTAGCAAAACTCTTCAGGTATTAGCCTGAAGATAAATTTTAGTGAAACAAATACAGTTGGATATTCATCATTACTCAGACTCTGGTGTGTTGTTGTGTATATTGTTTTTTTAGCTAATTTTATTAGCTAAATTTGGTCACAAATGATTTGGGTATTTGTTTGCTTTCTGCTACATCACCTTCAAGGTATAGGAAATCAGGATTTTGTTGGCTTTGAGAAAATACATGGCATGTTCACTGTATGTTAAGTATACCGGTACTTAATGTTTTCCCTTAGAACAGAAAAGTGTATATATTGTACTCTGCTTTCTGTTTATTTTATTTGCCATGCAGATTTGAACAGAACAGACTCTTTAGTCATACAAATTATTAAAAAATGAAAAACTGTAATAATATTTATTAGTTGAATTAGAGGTTTCTGGGCAGCATCATATTACACATATATTTTTAACTTGATTCAGATGTCTTAGTCCCTGAGTCAGTCTTAAATTACTTATTTTGAGAATCCATTGTTAAAAATTGTAGAATTGACTGTTTTATAGAAGAAGGTGGGAGGTGGATAGGATGAGTGTACTTTTGAAAGCTTCATTAGTTTATTCCTGTGGAGAATGCCAAGAAAACTTATATTTGCCCATTGCTAAACAAGACATATACCATTTTATATTTATTTGTTCCAAGTGTCTTTTTGTAAGAGGAGAATAAACAATAAGTAATTACCCATCTGTGTTTTGCTATTTCATTTAATTTCGTTTTTCTTGAAGCTTAATTAAAAAATGGTTTGGTATACCTTTCTTGTTTGTGCTTTATGTTTTGAACTTGGTCAACATTATAAAGCCAGATTCTCCAGATAGATTATAAATGAAAATCTAACAGATAGTCCAGAATATAATCCTCCAGTTTAGCTACTGGGCTCTTGTTCTTCCTCTCCCTCTGTCCCCTAGTGTGGGTTGGCCAAAAAGTTCATTTGGGTTTTTCCGTAACATCTTATGGAAAAACCCAAATGAAATTTTTGGCCAACCCGGTACTTCTGTGGATGTTTTAATTAGCCATTGTTTTCTCTATGATAGGTTAATGCTTTCTGTTTTTGAAAATATAAATACTTGTGGTATGTATCATTCCATTTAGTTTTAAGTACTGTCCAATATGGTGCTAGGTACAGGGGTTACAGTAATGAAGAGATTATTCAGTTGGCCCTCCGTATCCTCAGTTTCTGCATCTGCGGATTCAACCAATCATGGATTGAAATATTGAAAAAAAAATTCCATGGGGCTTCCCTGGTGGTCCAGTGGTTAAGACTCCGTGCTCCCAATACAAGGGGCACAGGTTCAATCCCTGGTAGGGGAACTAAGATCCTGCATGCCCCGCAGCGTGGCAAAAAAAAAAAAAAGAAAAAAAATTCCAAAAAGCAAAACTTGAATTTGTGGTGTACCCGGCAGCTATTTACATAGCATTTACATTGTATTTACACCTATCTACATAGCCTTTACATTCTATTAGGTATTGTAAGTAATTTAGAGATGATTTAAAGTATATGGGAAGGATGTGTGTAGGTTATATGCAAATACATCATCTTATATAAGGGACTTGAGTATCCTCAGTTTTGGTGGGGGGAGGGGACTGGAGTCAATCCTCTGTGGATACTGAGGGATGACTGTATTATATGTCTTCATGGAGTTAAAGTCTAATGGAGGAGACAAAGTAAAAATAATCACAAATTTTAGTAATTGCAATGACAGAAATAATACTGACTTTAAAGAGAATAACAAAATCACCTTTGGTAGAAGTAGAGTTCTACCTGGAAAAGCATGTATAAAGCCTCAAGAGAATGTCACTCCTAACTTACCCAGGAGAAAAATCTGGGTAATCTATACAATTACAGTTTTTCTTGAGCATATCAGACAGCTGAGGTTGCAAAGCAAAGTAAACTAAATCCCAAAGAGTGATAAGCCCTCCAACAAGAGGTGGAAACTACCAATCATTTCATCTTAGAGCATGAGAGAAACAGGTGGCCACTGTACGTACAAGCAGGTAAGAAAAAGATTAACTAAAATTTTAATAAATTCTGAAAGGCTTAGTATGGGCTAGTTTGTCAGTTTGGAAGAGCTGAGAGTCTCAAATAAGAGGACTTCATACACTCATACAGGTTCTTTCCCAGGGGTCCACCCCAGTGCTCACAAGAAACACTGGGGCAGGGCAGGGGACCAGAAAGTCCCTGTCAGTGGTTCAAGCATGCAGGAGGTAATTGGCTGCTGCTGAGGGATAGGTATGAAACCCTGCCCATTTGTTCTAGACCCCTCCTTTGAAGGATGCAAAAGACTTAAGCTGCTGGGGGAAGAGCAACAAATATCACCCCCCAGGACCCCAGCAAAATCCATTATTTCTGGGGGAGGAATAAAAGCAAAACCCATCTGCTTCTGGGAGGAGGAATAGGAAATGCTCTGCCTTCAGGCCACGAAGAACCATTACTGCTGGAGAAGGAGTATAAGCAAGTAACCTCTGACCTTGGAGGAGGAACAGAAAAACCTGGGCCCAGGATACTATATGGATAGCAAAAAGAGAAGTCTATCACTGGGAGATGGGCATGAAATTCACACAACAATAGAATGCACATTGTTTTCAAGTGCATCTAGAACGTTCACCAAGATAGAGAATATTCTAGGCCATAAAACCTCAACAAATAAAACACTTGAAATCTTGTGAATTATGTTCTCTGACCATAACAGAATTAAACTAGTAAAAACCAGTAACAGATATCTGGAAAATACCCAAATAACCTCCGATGAGAGAAAGAAGTAAAGGGAGACAAATACCATGATCATAGAATGAAAGACTCAAGATGTTAATATGCCAGTTCTCCCCAGATTGGCCTACAGAATCAATGTAATCCCATTCAAAATCCTAGGCGGCTTTTTCATTAGACATTTTTAAGATGATTCTAATATGTGTGGAAATCCAAAGAATCTAGAACAGCCAAAACAATTTTGGAAAAGAATAAAGTTGGAGCACTCAGATTACCTGATTTCAACATTTAGAGCTACAATAGTCAAGACCACATGACAATTGTTTTAGCATAGACATACAGATGAATGGAACAGAATAGTAAATCAAGAAAGAGACCTAAAGATCTACCTTGAACAAAAATGCCAAGGTAATTCAGTGGAGAAACGTTAGTCTTTTTTTTTTTTTAACATTTAAAAATATTTTTATTGAAGTATAGTTGATTTACTATGTTGTGTTAGTTCAAGGTGTACAGCAAAGTGATTCAGTTATATATATATATGTATATATATACACATACATACATACTTTTTTAGATTTCTTACCCTTATATTGTATACTCAATATACAAAAGATTGAGTATAGTTCTCTGTGCTATACAGTAGGTCCTTGTTTATTTTATATGAAATTATAGTCTTCAACAAATGCACTGGAACAATTAGACATCCACATGCAAAAAAAATTTTTTTTGAACCTTATTTCACACCATGTACAAAAATTAAATCATAGACCTCAATGTAAAACCTAAAATGAAGAAAGTTGTGGAGGTAAACAAAGATCTTAGGTTTAGACTTTAGGTTTCTTCAATAAACACAAAAAGCATTAGTGACTTTATGTTTCGTCAATAAAACACAAAAAGCATTGAACATAAAGAAAAAAATGATAAAATGGCCTTCATTAAAATGAAAAACTACTCTTTGAAAGATACTGTTAAGGATATCAGTGGATAACCCACATACTGGAAGAAAATATTTGTAAGATATGTATTTGATAAAGGACTTATATCCAGAATATATAAAGAACTCAACTCAATAATAAGACAATCCAATTTTTAAAGTTGTGGATGGTAAATAAGCATATGAAAAGATGCTAAAAAGAAAAAAAAATGCTAAAAATTCATCAGTTATTAGGCAAATACAAATGAAAACTTCAATGAGATATCACTACACCTATTATAATAGCTAAACTTTTAAAATCTGACAATACCAATTGGCAGTGAAGATGTGAAACAGCTGCAATCTCACACACACATTGCCAGGGAGAATGTGAAATGGTTCAACCACTTTGGAAAACAGTTCGGCAGTTTCGTAAAAACTTTCACTTACCATTCAACCCAATAATCCTAGAGGAATAAAACGCGTCAACACAAAGGCCTATGTACAAATGTTTGTAACAACTTTATTCATAATTGCTAAAAACTGGAAACAATGTCCAGATAAACAAATTATGGTGTATCTTTACTACTCAGCAATAAAATGGAACTAACTACTAATACATGCCACTACATGGGTGAATCTCAAAACCATTATGCTAAGTGAAAGCAGCCAGGCGTGAAAGACTATGCACTGTATGATTTCATTTATATAGCTGTATTAGGGCTCTCCAGAGAAATAGAACCAATAGGAGATATATACATGTATAAAAGATTTATTATATGAAATTGGCTCATGTGATAATGGAGGCTGAAAACTCCCAAGATCTATAGTCAGCAAGCTAGAGACCAAGGAGACCCAATGGGGTAAATTCCAGTCTGAAAGCCAATCCCAAGAAGAGCCCATGTTTCAGTTCAAGTCCAAAGGTTGGAAAAGACCTTTGGCCCAGCTCAAGGTAGCCAGGAGTGCATTTTTATTCAGCCTTTTTGTTCTATTTAGGCCTTCAACTGATTGGATATGGCCCACCAACATTAGGGGGGACAATTGGCTTTACTCAGTCTCCATATTCAAATGTTAATTTCTTCCAGAAACATCCTCACAGACACACCCAGGGTAATGTCTGAACAAATGTCTGGGCACCCTTCTGGCCCATACAAGTCGATGTATAGAATTAACAATCACAATGACATTCTGGAAAAGGCAAACTTACTGGGCAGGAATCAGATCAGTGGTTGCAAGAGAAAGGGAGATTATTGAACACAAAGGGATATGAGGGAAGTTTGGGGGAGGTGATGGAATATGCCATATTTTTATGCGGTGGTAGTTACATGACCATATAGGTTTCTCAGAACTCATTGAATTGTACACATAAAATGGGTGAATTTCCTTATATGTAATTATACCTCAATAAACATGAATTTAAAAACAAAAAGAATTTGAGGAGCAATTTAAAAAACAAGAAGAGTTGGTCTGGGGACTATTCTGAGGACATGGCATTTAAACTAAAACCTGAAGGGTGAAAATAATTTAGCCATGTGATTTGTTTGGGAGTGGAAAGAGCTTTCTAAGAGAGGAACAGTATGAGAAGTCTTTGAGGTAGGAAAGACCGGCAAATTCAGGGAAGTGGACAGAGCTGGGTTGCTTGAACACAAAGTGAGGTTAAAGAAACTGGTTAAGGCCAGATCATTTAGGGGTTTATTGTCCATGTTTAAGGAGGATAGATTTTGATGCAATGAGAAACAATGAGAAGTTAAGTATGGAGGCAAGTGATCTGACATATTTTCCATTCACTTTAGCTGTGATGTGGGGAAGGGTTGAAGGTGTGAAGAGGCAAAGCAGAGAATCAATTAAGGAGGCTGTAGCAGTAGGCCAGGTGAGGGGTGATGCCATTTGAACTAGGATTGCAGCAGAGCTTATTAAGAAAACTGGACTCAAAATATACTTTTGGGGCTTCCCTGGTGGCACAGTGGTTGAGAGTC
>NW_020837999.1:12113305-12162506 GCF_003676395.1 Aethalodelphis obliquidens | reverse complement strand
ATATATATATATATATATATATATATATATATACTTTTAAAGTTGAATTCACTGGGTTTTCTGATAAATTCAACATGAAGAATGGAGGAAATGGAGGAATGAAAGGGGACGTTTAAGGTTTTATTTTGACCAAGTAGGGAGATATTGGTGTTATGCAATGTGATGGGGACAGAAAGGAGAGACAAATTTAGAGCAATGAAAGTTCTGTTTGAACACGTGAGGTCTGGAATGCCTTTGAGATGTCCAAGTGGAAATGTTTAATGTGTAGTTTAATGGGTAATGAAATCTATAGCTCAGTGGGGACTTCCCTGGTGGTCCAGTGGTTAAGAATCCGCCTACCAATGCAGGGGACACGGGTTCAATCCCTGGTCGGGGAACTAAGATCCCACACGCCCTGAGGAAGCTGGCGCACCGCAGCAAAAGACCCCACTTGCTGCAACAAAGATCCCACGCACCATAACCAAGACCCAACTCAGCCAAATAAATAAATAGTTTTTAAAAAGAGAGAAAAGTTATCGCTAATATAGATAACATTTAAAGTCATAGCAATGATTGAGATCGCTTTGAGAATTTTTTAAGGAAATGAAGAAGGCCTTGCAGGGATCCCTGAGCAACCCTTGGACGTCAGAGACGGGAGAAAGAACAGCCAGTGAGCAGATGAAACCAGGGGAAAGCAGCAGAAGCCAAGGGAAGAGCAGCATATTTAAAGGTAGGAGTTGTCATTCGTGGGGAATGCTGTCAAGGCAGCTAGTAAGGGGACAGGGGTTTCTAATGGCAGCATGGAGGTATAGC
The DNA here is from genome assembly GCF_003676395.1 of Aethalodelphis obliquidens. Taxonomy (NCBI): domain Eukaryota; kingdom Metazoa; phylum Chordata; class Mammalia; order Artiodactyla; family Delphinidae; genus Aethalodelphis; species Aethalodelphis obliquidens. The sequence continues at coordinate 12,161,714 of NW_020837999.1, read as the reverse complement.
TGGTTTTGATACAGTTTTGGGGGAGTAGTGACGTCAGAAGCCAGACTGGACTTGTGAACAGCAAATGTAGAAATGACAGAGCTTTCAGCAAAGCTGCCTTCACAGAATCGGGCTGGTAGCTGTGGTGTTGCTGGGACAGTCACATCTATGGGAATAGTCCAGTAATCAGACTGGTGATTCAGGAGAGGGTATAACCAGTGGAACAATTGGTATTATTGTAAGTGAAGCGATCGAAAGCCTCATGCTTTATACTCGTTTATCAGCCATTTCTCACAATAACTTTGTAAAGAGTTATTATTAAGTCTATCAAAATAAGATTCCAGATAACACTGGTTCCAGAAACCAGAAATTATCTAGTTTCTTTCCTTACTTGCTTAACCACATAGCCTCCCTCAGGCATTTACAGAACATCAAAGGCTTTCCCTAATCTTTGCTAGGGGCACACACTTAGTTGTCCCTAGGATGTAATACTGTAATACTCCTGTAAGTGTGAGCCCTGTTCTTGCTTTGGGGCTTCACTGAGTTGCACTGTAACTATTAGGTCAGGCGGTGCTTGTGGGAAATCTGCCTGCACTGGTATCTTCTCCAGGAAACATGTTTAGGTGTGTGGGGTTTCCTACTCAGGATGTATTTAGGGCACTGGCAGAGAAACACCCGTGTGGCTTCGAAGGCTGGACTAGTGTTAGAGTGACAGGCCTCTGTGTGAGCATGAGACCTGATTCTGTCAGAGACAGAAATAAAAGCTCATTACAGCAAATATCACCCCTGTCTGGTTTGGGTTTTCTGCAAAGCATAGCCTGAGACCAGCACTAAGATGCAGGTAGCTGGGACGTGATCTCAGGAAGAACAAACAAGTGAGAACGTGGAGAAAGGGAGATAGGGAGGCAAGGCACAATGTGGTGTCATGAATGAGCAGGTTACCTCTTGCTGGAGACTTCTGAGATGCTTTGTCCCAAGGAACGAGCCTTGGATTGTCCCAGCAGAGGAGGGGGGCCTGGGGCATTTATAATCCCACCCCACTGGACCTGGCTCCAGGGGATAGCTTCCCCCTTAACTGCCACACCCCAGCGCACACACACACACACACACACACACACACACACACACGCGCGCACGTGCGTGCAAGAAAGGGCTTGGAAAGAGATGCTATCTGCATGCCAGGATGTCTGCCACAGGTGCAAGTGGATTCAGGTGGGCGAAGGAATATGAAAGGGGGCATCAACAGCCCTCACTAAAAACCCCAAATTCATGTATTGCAAACTTACTCCCCTGCGGTGATGACGAGAAGAGTCTTGTTTTTATTATCCCCAATTCTGTGCACTCCTGAACTGAAATGGTTTCTCTGACCCCTGTCCACTTAACTGTTCCTTTATCAGCCAGCTGTGTTGTAATTGATCAAGGGGCTACCAGGTGGTGAGAATCCCCGAAGGGTGATGATAGGACGTCAAACAATTTCTCTTCAGTTCTCTTTCCTCCTTGAAATGATCATGCCTCTCCCCAAAGGGACTTTGAAAAAATATATCTAAACTCTCACACCACCATTAAAATCAAGTGAACACGCAAAACAATCTAGGGCTTGTAGCAAAAGAGAGCTGGTGTCTGTTTCCCTGCTAAACCTGCGTTCTCGACCAGGCACCCATAAGCAATGGCTGAACTTTTGCTCTACGTTAACTTCCCTGGAATTGGAGGCAACCTTTCTTCACATGGGCTAGGGAGAGAGGCTCTATGCAATTATATTCTCAAAAAGGTCTATGACACCAAAAGAGAATAAGAACCGCTATAATCATTGGCTCACCAAGGCTCCTTTTCTACTTCACTTATTTACTTCATGTGGAGGATTCAAGAAAAGGCAAGAATACGCATTGGATGGAGAGGGGAAGTCTGGCTGCCCGGACAAATCCCCACAGGGTACCATAACCCTGAGGAGGTCTCCCTAGTCCAGCCTTTTGGCTTCACATGTTCAAGGTCTGACTTGCGACCACTCGGAGGTCTGATGTCTTCCTGGGAGCGGCAGGTTATAATGGAGAAAGCTGCTTGGTAAGCAAGAAACCAGGGCAAAAGAATAAAGTTCAGGATTTGCACAGTCAGTGGCCCCAGGTTCTCACAAGTGTGATGGGGATGCACCTGGTTTAGGCAGAATTCATGCACCAGAACCACAGCTTACCCGTCCTGTGGTTAAATGGGCTTTGCCAACATTGCCTTAGACTCTTCTTTAGCCTCTAGGATGAATCAGTCTGATGATTCGGCTTTCCTTCCCTCTCTCCCCCTTTTTCCTCTCCAGATATATTAAGACATTCAATCTTGATATCTTAACATCCTTTAGGCCTTTTTCTTTAAAATCACCAGGAATGTGATTTTGAAGAAAATCCATTGGATAAATCCAACGGTTTCTGTCTTAATTTCATGCATTAAGGATCAGAGGTCTGTCTTGTTTTCTCTTCCCTCGGGGCTACCTCCGTAAAGCGCCCTGAATACAGATTTCTTAGAGACTCTCTAAAAGCTGTTTTCCTTTTAGCTCTTGCTGAGGATGCAATTCGACAAGGCACACATGAAATTTCAACTGAAAGCTGCCTGCTTGTCCGCCCTGGCAAGACAGACGTAGAGAGAGGCTCTGCAGGAGTGCATCACACAGCCTGGAGGAGCTGGTTGTCTCTGCATTGCACAGTGGGGAGTGAGAAGAATGGCTAGTAGCAATGATGCAGTAGGTTACTTAACACCTACTATGGTGCTAAACTTATTCATTCATTGAGCACTTACTACGTGTTCCTGCGCTGTGCTGGTGCTGGAGATGCAAAGGCGAATAAGACAGGGTCCATGCCATGTAGGGACCTTTTTGTGAATGGAAGAAACAGCATGCGAACAACTAGAGCATTTTGTGCTAAGTGTTAAAATAGAGGTAAGAATCTGGTGACTTGGGAGTACTGTGTGCTGGGAGAGAGAAGGGGTCAAGGATGGTAAGACAGCAGGTGTTTTCCCGGAGGACAAGGTGGGGAACACAATGAGTTCAGGAACTACTCTCTCTTATGTTTGGGGCCCAGGCATGTCAGAGAAAGGGGAGAAATGAGTTCACAAAGGAAAGTATGTGCTGCTGAGTCAGCCACAGTTTATCTGTAGGTAGTGGGGACTCATGTGCATTCGTTTCCTGGGAATGCTGTAACAAATTACTACAAATCTGATGGCTTAAAACACCAGAAATTTGTTCTCTCACACTTCTGGAGGCCAGAAAGGCACCAGTCGAGGTGTTGGCAGGGCTGCGTCCCTCTGGAGGCTCTAGGGGAGAATCCTTTCTTTTCCTCTTCCAGCTTCTGGTGGCCTCTGGCATTCCTTGACTTGTGGCTGTGTCCCTCCAGTCTCTGGTCACGTTGCCTTCTCCTCTTCTGTCTGTGTCAAATCTTCTGCCTCCTTCTTCTAGGGATACAAAGGATTGCATTTAGGACCCACCTGGATAAACCAGGATAATCTATCTCAAGATTCTTAAAGTAATCACATCTGCATAATCCCCCCATGCCCTGCCACACACACAGTTTTTTTCGCCATGTAAGATAACATCCCCAGATTCCAGTGATTCGGACATGGATATCTTGTAGGGGACATTTTTCAGTTTACCACATTGTGGGAGATTTTAAGCAGGGCAACACTTACGTTTACAAAGATCCTACAGGGAGTGCACTGACCCAGTCAGAAAGAAACCTCTGAAGACATTTATTAAACCTAACATGAAATAGCATGGTGGAACAGTGGATTGAAGGAAGTTACAGCAAATCCACTGTACCCACCCTGGGTAGCAGCCTTGGTTAGAAGAGGGGCTTAGGAGTTAGACTGATGAATGTGGAACTCAGAAACCCAGAGCAAGTGAATTCCCCTTTCTAAGCCTCAATTTCCTCATCTGTGAAAGCTGGATTATGATAATAGTATCTACCTTTTGGGGTTGTTGAGAGGAGTAAACTAAATATGATACATTGATTGGCACATGAGTAGGACTCAACAAAGCACATTCTGGTGATGACTAATGTTCTGGAATCAGGTTCCTGAGCAGAGGTGGCTGGAAAACCATCAGATGGAGCACATTTCACCCAGTGGCCTCTGATCAACTTGTTGAACCAGTCCACGAAAAGATAGATATTGTTTATGCGCAGCACTGAAAGAATTCCTGGCTCTTAGTGGGATGGTTTAGCTACATTTAAATGCAGAAATCACCTACAAGTAATATTGTTCTCTTAGACTATCAGAGCCTGCTCATGACTTGACACCGTACAATTGATAAATGCTTAGCAGGAATAGTGCTTGCCTCTCCCGTTGCAGAGCACAGGCTCCGGACGCGCAGGCTCAGCGGCCATGGCTCACGGGCCCAGCCGCTCCGCGGCATGTGGGATCTTCCCGGGCCGGGGCACGAACCCGTGTCCCCTGCATCGGCAGGCGGACTCTCAACCACTGCGCCACCAGGGAAGCCCACATTTTTAATTTTAATGTGTAGTGTTTAAAGTCAATCAGTATATATTGTGCAGAGCATGATGCTTAAATCATCATGTTTGGGGAACATAATGATTTGGGCAACAGAATATTATGCTTGGGGAACAGACTGGAAAGTCAGTTTGGGGAAGTCTAAAGGGGCCTTGAGTGGCAGGTAAGACCTTCAGACTTGATGGTGAAGACAGGGGGAAGCAGGTGCAGGCTTTGGAGTCAGAGGCATGACCTGATGGAAACGGTAACTGAAGGTGATAAAACGTGCATTGGTGGCAGGAGGGATCTGAGGTAGAAGCAAGGAAGAGACAGGGAGGCCACTTAGGAAGCTAGTGCAGTTTCCCACATGTGAGGTGACTGGGACCCGACTGGGAGGGAAGCAGGGGGAATGGAGGGGAGAAGAAAACTTGAAGGAAATCTTCCTTCCAATAAATTAGAGCTGATAAGGGTAGGTTCAAACGACAGGTGGTAGAGTAGTAACAGTACAAGGGTAGGATCAAGAGAGATTGGTAGGCAGGCAGAGTGACAACCGTGCGGTGGGAGCCGCTGAGAGTTTCTGCTTGCCCTCGTGGGGAGGTGTCAGAGCTGGCTTGCTCACCTTGGGAAGGGTGGGTCACTGCTGAGGATGACAAAATGAGGTTTGTGCAGAGGGGAAGTTCTGGGAGGCCCTGGAGAGGAGCAGGAGCTACCCCTACTCTCCTGGGAGAATCAGCCGTTTGTGTTGAATTTTAAAAGCAGGAGTTGCCTGGCCATGATGGGGGCCACCGCCAACTAGGCAACCGGATGGGAGTGGTCCTAAGTGCAGAGGGGCCGGAGGAGGGTGGTTCTGAGGAGGGGGTGGGAAGAAGGAGTGTGTAGTGTTCTGAGTCCTCTCGAGGGTGGGAGGTCGAGGCCGCGGCCGATTCCAGCTGTTGTGCGAGTAGTTAAAGGACACACACTGAACATCACGGCGGAGGGCCCAGCAGACAGAAGGACGCATGCGTCGCTGTGCTCTGGCGCCGATCCCAGTGCCTGGTCGTCTCACCGGTACCTCACTGGTCGCTGTGTCAATTGTTTCCGCCCTCGTTTCCTTTCTTAGCAACAGGCTACTCCATGAGAGGCTGTTTGCACAAAACCCCTCCAAGCCAGCTGCCTCAGATGGAAATTCTGCATGCTTCCCTTCCTCCCTCCTTCCTTTTTTCTCTCTCTTTCTCTCTTTCCCCTACCTCTCCATTTTCCTTTCTTTTTTAAAAAAATGATTGAGGTGAAATCTGCATAACATAAAATTAACAATTGCAAAGTGAACAGCTCAGTGGCATTGAGTACATTCACAGTATTGTGCAACCACCTCCGCTATTGAGTTTCCAAACATTTTCATCACTCTAAAGTAAAGCCCCTTACCCAGGAACCAGTTTCTCTCCATCCCCCCCCCCCCCCCCCCCCCCCACGGTTCCTAGCAACCACCAATCTGCTTTCTGTTTCTATGGCTCTATCTCTTCTGGATATTTCATATAAATGGAATCATACAATATGTGACCTTTTGTGTCTATATTTATTATTGAGAAGCAGCACATTCACAAGTTTCATAATTGAAAAGTCAGTGAAAGATAGTGATATGTTCTCTGCCCCATGGTCGCTTAAATCCTTCCCTGGAGGTAAGGAGTAACCTCAGTATCTTTTGTTTATTATTGTTTTTGTTTTTCTGCCCTTCCAGGTATATTTCATGCATATAAAAGCAAATATGCATATATAAATATATATCTTCTTTAATCTACCATTCTTTATTATGTTATAAGTATGATGGAATGCCATCACTTGAGTTAAGATGAATATTTTCACCAGGTCTATATAGGAATTCTGTTATCTGACTCTAAACCCACCATCTTTTCTTAAAATTAAAATTTATTGTGTTTTGTCGGATTATACATTCATTGTAGAGTTAATTAAAACTAAGACAAAGGAAAAAAAGCAAATATACATACACACATATGTCTATCATCTATCTATGTATTCATCATCTATCTATCTTCTCCTACACTGTTTAGACTTGATTTTTTTCTCCTAACAGTATATCTTGGAAAGAGTTTCATTATCAGTATATTAAGACTCCCTCATTCTTTTTGTTTATTTATTTATTTATTTTTTTTTGCGGTACGCGGGCCTCTCACTGTTGTGGCCTCTCCGGTTGCGGAGCACAGGCTCCGGACGCGCAGACTCAGCGGCCATGGCTCACGGGCCTAGCCACTCCGTGGCATGTAGGATCTTCCCGGACCGGGGCACGAACCCGTGTCCCCTGCATCGGCAGGCGGACTCTCAACCACTGCGCCACCAGGGAAGCCCTCTCATTCTTTTTTTAGTAGTCTTTTAATGACTATTTTGTATTCTTGTGACTGAGTATATCATAATTTATTTAACTATTCCCCCCACTGATGGACTTTTAGGTTGTTTCCAATCTTTTGCTATTATAGACAATGCCAGGATGAATTGCCTTGTACACAGGCCAGTTTGCGCATGTGCACGTATCCGCAGATAAATTAAGAGTCTAATACTCAGGGTTCAAACTTGGACACATTTAGGGTGAGATAAGGATGGACACCTGCTATATTGTACAATAAATAACATTCATGGATTGGGAAACGTACTAGGCACTGTACTAAGCATTTTTTAAGCAGCTTTATTGCAATATAATTCATATCCCACAAAATTCACTCAGAGTACACTTCAATAGCTTTTAAATTTTAGTATATTCACAGTTTGTGCAACCATCACCACAACTGATTTTAGAACATTTCCACCCTCAAAAGACCTCTGTACCTATTAGCCGTCACTCTCTATTCCCTTCTGCCCCAACTCCTGGCAACCACTAATCTACTATCTACTTTTTGTCTCTTTGGATTTGCCCATTCTGGACATTTCATATGAATGAGATCATATAATATGTGATCTTTTTTTAAAAAATTTTATTTTGTTTATCCATTTTTTATACAGCAAGTTCTTATTAGTTATCTATTTTATACATATTAGTGTATACATGTCAATCCCAATCTCCCAATTCATCCTATTCCCCCCTCCCCCCAGCTTTCCCCCCTCTTGGTGTCCATACATTTGTTCTCTACATCTATATCTCTATTTCTGCCTTGTAAACGGTTCATTTGTACCATCTTTCTAGATTCCACACATATGCTTTAACAGACGATATTTGTTTTTCTCTTTCTGACTTACTTCACTCTGTATGACAGTTTCTAGGTCCATCCACGTTTCTACAAATGATCCAATTTCGTTTCTTTTTATGGCTGAGTAATATACCATTGTATATATAGACCACATCTTTATCCATTCATCTGTCAATAGACAAGCATTTGCTGTTTGTAGATTTTCTGATGATGCCCATTCTAACCGGTGTGAGGTGATACCTCATTGTAGTTTTGATTTGCATTTCTCTTATGATTAGTGATGTTGAGTAGTTTTTCATGTACCTCTTGGCCATCTGTATGTCTTCTTTGGAGAAATATTTATTTAGGTCTTCTGCCCATTGTTTGATTGGGTTTTTTGTTTTTTTAATATTGAGATGCATGAGCTGTTTATATATTTTGGAGATTAATCCTTTGTCTGCTGATTTGTTTGCAAATATTTTCTCCCATTCCGAGGACTGTCTTTTCGTAATATGTGATCTTATATGTCTGGCTTCTTTCACTTAGCGTGTTTTCAAGGTTCATCCATTTTGTAGCACGTATCATTATTTCATTCCTTTTTTATCGCAGAATAATATTCCATTGTATGGATCTATCACATTTTATTTATTTATTTATTTGGGTTGTTTCCACTTTTTTGTAACTATGAATAATGCTGCTGTGGACATTTGTGTACAAGTTTCTGTGTAAACATATGGTTTCACTTTTTTTGAGGATATGCCTGGGAGTAGAATTGCTAGGTCATGTGGTAACTCTATTTTTAAACTTTTGAGGAATTGCCAAATTGTTTTCCAAGGTGGCTGCCCTATTTTGTATTCCTACCAGCTGTGTATGAGGGTTCCAATTTGTCCACATCTTCAATGACACTTGTTATTATTATCCGTCTTTCTCATCATACCTATCCTAGTGGATGTGAAATTTTATCTCATTGTGGTTTTGATTTGCATTTCTCTGATGACTAATGATGTTGAACATCTTTTCATGTGCTCATTGGCCATTTGTGTATCTTTTTGGGAGAAATGTCTATACAGAGCCTTTTTCCATTTAAAAAATTGGGTTGTCCTTTTATTATTGAGTTGTAATAGTTCTTTACACCTCTTAGATAAAAGTCCCTTATTAGATAGATGATTTGCAAATCCTTTCTCCCATTCTATGGCTTGTTTTTTCCCACTTTCTTGGTGTCCGTTGAGCACAAAGGCTATTAATTCTGATCAAGTCCAATTTTTCTATTTTTTTTCTTTTGTCATTTGTGCTTTAGATGTCAAATCTAAAAAAGATTTTGCCTAACCCAAAGTCATGAAGATTTATTCCTATATTTTCTCCCAAGAGTTGTATACTTTTGTTGTCAAATGCAAGTTCATGTGCCCAATGCACAGTGAGGCCAAACGAACGAAAACAGAAGAGTGTGGAGCAGAGAGAGGTTTACTGTAGGTCAAGCAAGGATAATGGGTGTCTTGTGCTCAAGAAACCTGAACTCCCTGTTGGGTTTCAGGGAAGAGTTTTATAGGCAAAATTGGGGTGAGGGCTTGCAGTTTTGCCTCTTAAATTTAAGCTTATGATTCATTTTCACTTGATTTTCATATATGACTTGAGGAAAGGGTTCAAATTCATTCTTTTGTATGTCAATATCTAGTAGTCCTGGCACCTTTTGTTGAAAAGAGATGGTGAGCATTTTATACTGATTATCTCATTCACATCCCATAAAACCCTGGGAGCAGGTATTATTTTTATCTCTTTTTACATATGAAGAAATCAAGTCTTAGAAAGATGAAATAACTTGACCATGTGAAACCAAGCAGGACTCTGTGGGGCTGTCCTGGGTACAAATCCTCTCTGTGTCCCCCCATTTCTTGTTTGTAGGAAAAAGACTTCAGCCTCCTAGACCTTCCCTGAATTCCAAAGGGCAGATTCAAACAGTTGTTGATCAGAAAAGTGAGGGAATGCAGAAACAAAGGAGGAGCACTCAAGAAACAATAATGCAGTGATAAAGAAGGATCCTAGTTCCTCCTCAAGGAATACACATAAAATATACCTCTGAGTTCTTCTGCAGGAACTGAGGCCCCCACCCAGGTGGATGATGCTAACTTCAGGCTGAGCACCAGATTCCTGGAGCACTGCCCTCTTACTTCACCACCAACCAATCAGAAGAAAGTCTGCACACAGTGGAAGATAATGAAGATGCTGACCCCCTCCCCAAATGATTAACTGTGTTTGACTTCCACTTTCTCCCTTTAAAAACTTTCATGGTTAAGCAGAATCTTCGAAGTTGGTTCTTGGACATGAGTCCACCTTCTCCCCAGGTTGTCAGCCTCCTGAATAAAGCAACCTTTCCTTTCCAACCAACACTTTTCTCTTGAGCATTGGCTTTCAAGTGGCAAACAGCCAAACCTGAGTTTGGTTACACATGATCACAAAACTGATAAAAGGAGGAACTAGATTTAAACCCATATCCTTCCGACACTAGGGACTACTTTATGCTGTAAAAGATCTTTATAAATTGTAAAGCACTGTAGAAATGTGTTGTTGAAACCCTGAAAGGAATAAACTTTCCAAAGGTGAATGTGTAAAGAGAGAAAACAGAGAGCAGGCAACACCTATTTTATGGTTGGGAAAAAGAAATGAAGGTAGAGAAGAACTAGTTATAGATGGGGATCCATGAGACCAGTGGTTCTCAGACGTACAGATTTCATAGACATGGTTTTCACAGTATGACAACTGATATTTTGACCATTTTACCGTAATATCACGTATATAACTCACATAAGCGTCAGGTCAAGGCACTATGAACAGAGTTATGGAAGACCACAAATATTTAATCCTGCTAAGAATATTTTAAAAACACCTGCCTTTTTCTATCATTATCACTTCAGAGAATCAACAGTAATTACAGAAAAAAGAACAATTCTTCCCAAGAAGTGTGGAGATTATACCACCACATACACATGACACATTGTCATATACTGCATAGTAAATATTTCATAAGCGCTGACATATGTCCTGTGGGTTCTCTTTTGTCTTTTTTCATTTCCCTGCTAAAATTTCCCTGCTAAAACGGTCAAAACCTCATTTCCCTGCTAAAATGGTCAAAAAGTCATCATTTGTAACTTTATCCTCTTTGAAAATAGGAACTGCATATTTCTTTGTTGGCACATAGCACTCAATAAATGTTTTTTAACTGAATAACAGACCAATTAAAAAAATGAATCAGCAACCTTGAGAACAAGGAGGGGGGAGGAAGTTAGTTTTAAGATATTTTAAGATACCTTATATTTTAAGATAATGTTCCTCAAGCATTACATAACTACTTGCATAGTGATATAACTAGTTATATTGGGTTCCAGCGCAGATTCTAATATTCTGCCTCCTTCCCTCTTTCTTATGGGTCCTGCAATTAACTCAAAGTGCTTCCTTCCTCTTTCCAGCAGGAGAGGAGGTTGGTCTCTAAAGTTCTTTGAAGTCAGGGATAATGTCTCTTTAGTTTTGTATTTGTACATCAAGCACCTGGCCTTGTGTATGGTATGTAGTAGGTGCTCAATAAATGTGAAAGGACTGAAGGACTCTGTGAGGTTAAGTCAATGGGGGACAGGGAGGCTGCCTTGGAGAAAGTAGAGAGACCTTGGAGGGAAAGGAGACTGACCAGGTTTTCCCTGGGGTAAGATCCCATGCTCCAATCCTGCTGGATGCAGATACCTCACCCGTCTTCCTCAGGCTGAAATTCTGTTAAGAGTTTTGCTGTAGGTGGGACTGTCTGGGTTATAAGACTTATAATCCCCTGCTTCAGGTAATTTCATCACTGCTTGAACATAAAGCTTGTACACTGATACTTTGATAGCAGGCTTGTTTTTCTCCTAATTTAAAACAGAAAATCCTTGTCCTTTTACATCTGAACGCATCTAGCATTTCCCCTCAGGCAACCCAAATCCTTTGACTGGACCACTTACAGGCAAGTGTGCCCGTAAGATTTGTAGGGTCTGGGAAATAGTACAAATGGAAGTCCATATGTCTAAATTTTTATATATTTATATATATTTATATATTTTTTTGGTTTTTTTTTTTTTTTTTGCGGTACGCGGGCCTCTCACTGCTGTAGCCTCTCCCGTTGCGGAGCACAGGCTCCGGACGCACAGGCTCAGCGGCCATGGCTCACGGGCCCAGCCGCTCCGCGGCATGTGGGATCTTCCCGGACCGGGTCATGAACCCACGTCCTCTGCATCGGCAGGCGGACTCCCAACCACTGCGCCACCAGGGAAGCCCCTGTCTAAATATTTTAAAGCTATAAATCAAGCTAAACAATTGTTAAATTATGTTTGATCCTCCTACATTGACAAATACACGTAGAGCTATAGTTTTCTTTTTGTTGTTGATCTTAGTTCCCCAACCAGGGATTGAACCTGTGCCCTTGGCAGTGAAAGCTCCCAGTTCTAACCACTGGACTGCCAGGGAATTCTCTGTAGTTTTCATATGACTGAAAATTGGCAAAATATCAAAGATGACTGAATCCAATTATTATTACAAAATTGGAATATATTATCATGACAACATAAATTCAATTTTCAAATAAAATTGTCACTTTTTATGTTTTCAAGAATTATTTTTCTAAAATATTCAAAATTAAAAGTTAAAGGGAAGAAATATAATTTATAATTAACAAATGTTAAAAATTAAACCAAGTATTTAAATAAAGTTGAAACTTTTTACTTGACTTTTTGAAAATGCAATAAAATCTTATTAAATATTTTTATCAAAAGCTACTGATGATTCTCGTGTTCAGTGTCAAGTCAGTGTCACGTTTCACATACGTTATGCCTAGACCTACATATATACATTTAAGAGTAATATGAAGTGTTTAATTTTGCAAAATACTCATCAGCCTCCATGTGATATGTTGCAGATACTGCATTAATTTGTGCGTACCTCTGGGACCTTAAATTAGAGCATGTAGAGAAACAAGAAAATGTATACTTGGTGCTACTGGGAGGTGGTATTTTCTCATACAAGAATCTATTGCATCCAAGGCATCTTAGTGGAGGGATCTGACAAGTGCACTTGTCTTTTTCCTGTTACCTAAGCTCTTGCATTGTTTCATATCCTACTGGCTCTGAAACAGTCTCTGTGCACAGGTAGTGGCACAACCCAGGAGCTTCACAGCATTCAGATGTTGTCACCTTTTGTGTCAAGGACATTGGGCAGGAAACATGAAGAAGCAGTTCCCTGGGACCTGAGCAGTGTTATCCACGAGAGGGGGTGTCGCAGTGCTGAGTGTCAGGTCCCAAGTAACCAAAGAGTCGTGTGTTCTTTAACGCATTTGTGTGTGTTTGTGATTGGCAGGCTTCCCTGCAAGCATGGGTCAAGAGCGGAGTCTATCCCTACGCAGCCCTAAGAGAAATACTGATTTTACGCATGGGGTGAGATTACAGGTATGTGATCTTTCTGATCAAAATCTCATTTTCTGTGAGGAATGCAGAGTGGAGGTGGAGGTGGAGGGCGGCCCAACGTTCTCACTTTGCTGACAAAAATAGGCTTTCCCGGCTGACTTGGGTAGCATAGTCATTTAAGTGCTGCCCTATCTGCCAATCTGGCTGCTACAATTCACTGAATTGCAAAAGACAGATACAAAGTTTCTCATTCATTCATTCACTCACTCAATGTGGATTTTCTGAGCACCTGTTTTGTGGGTGTTTTTCTGGGTTCAGGGAGTAAAGAACTGAATGACACTGTGAGGTGGGTCTCACAACCTAGAGGAGACAGACTTGACCATGAATAAAGGTAACACTGTGAGGTGAGTACTTACAGGTGTGTTTAAGGTGCTTTGGGAACACAGAGGAAAGAGCAACTGCAACATCAGTGTGGGTTGGCTTAGAGAAGGCGTCAGAGGACATGGCAGAGTAATACTAGCTTCCATTAGTTGCTAACTGAATGCCTGCCATGTTCCAGGCTCTCTACATATACTGTCATGTTTACTTCCCACAATAACTTTCAGAGGTGGTCATTTATGTCCATCTTACAGATGAGAAAATTGAGGACCAGAAAGGTTAAGTAACTCAATACCCCACATCTAGTATGTGGTGGTGTTAGAGTTGTAACTCCCAGATCTTCCTAACTCCGCTATGGATGGACTTACCACTCTGTGCTGATATTTCAAGAGCCTTGAAAGATGTGTAGGAATTTACTTGAGTGAAACAAGAGGGTAAAGAGCACCCAGGCAAGAGCACCGGCATTTGTTATTCAAGATTTCAGGTGTAAATTAAAATTATAAAGCATAGCATATTTGCCTTCCATAAAGATGAAATCACATAGGGGTGTAATTACAGCCATTTGACTGACTTGTATAGGGTCCTTTGCAAATCCCTTTGCTTGGTTGATTTATAATACCTTCTAACAAGTTCTTGGTAACATCTAAATTCTCTCCATTCAGACACAGATTCCTACTCTTTCATAAATATTCTCCTGTGCGCGCGCGCGCGCGCGCGTGTGTGTGTGTGTGTGTGTGTGTATGGGGGTGCAGGAGGGTGCAGGAAGATTCTCTAGTGGCTGTTCCTGGTAACCTCTCTTGGATTTGTTTTTTCTAAGCCTATTTAATCTCCAAGTTAGTATTCCAGACATTCTCCAGCAAGCAGTTTGAGATGTGAGCCCACGTCCTGTCTCTGGCACCATCCTGGGGGTTACATGGATTCTCCAACATAGAATCATTAGCGCTGGAGTCCAGTTTGAGGTCAGTAAAACAAACCATCCAAGAAACACAAAACGATCTGGTATACCTTTCCCCACTCCCTCGCCCAAGTTCTACCCGTTTCTCAAGTTTTTGCCCAAATCATTCCTCTCGATGCATTTTCAGTTGGAACTACAGTAGTGTTTTTCTTGTTAATGTTTCCACAAAGCTTGTTAGAGATTGAATTTGCTCCAGTTGGCCTCAAGGGATTTTTAAACAGTTGTTTCCAGTATAACTACAATCAGAACGCGGATTCCCCACAGCATTTGTTTACAAGTCTGCAACCACACCAGAGGGAGTGTAGGATACGGGGAGAGGGGGGTCCAGGCTTCACCGTCTTTGTTTCTGCAGTGCCTCGCATGTGCTAGGGACTCCGCGTTTGTCGACTGAACCTGCGAGGGCCCCGGGAGGGAGGGGAGCCGGCTAGGGTGTGGAACGCTGCGCCGGACGCAGAACTGAGGTTTAGCCACGCTCGGTCGACCTTAAACCTCTTCCTGCCCGCCCCTCCTTCCCGGACCAAAACCAGCCCTTAAACGCGGGCTAGGCGCAGGCTAGAGGCGGGTGCGGGATCGCCGGGCGCCTGCGCAGGCAGCCGCCAGGTGGGCAGGTAGCTGGGCGGGGCGCGCCGTGGTTGGCTGCGGCGGGGGCCGAGCACTCGGAAGAGCCCGCGACTCAGCCAGAGCAACAGGCTGCTGGCCGGGGGCTGGAACCGGGGTGGACCGGGCCCGCCATGGACAAGCTGAAGAAGGTGCTGAGCGGGCAGGACACCGAGGACCGGGGCGGCCTGTCAGAGGTGAGTGCGCCGCGGCGCCCAGCCGCCTGGCCGCGCCCTCTCCGCCCCGAGGCTGCTGCGCCCCCGCCTCGGTGGAGTCGGCGGGGGGCCTGGGAGCGCGCCGGGGCTCGGGGGTCCGGGTGACACCGGAGCCCCGCCCCCAGCTCCGCCGGCGCCTGTTGCTGGCTGGTAGGAAAGGCAAGCAGGACTTCCAGGATTTCGTGGAAAGCAGCTCTGCCCCTGCTCCTTCCCCCTCCTCTCCAGAGCTCCGGACCCCCGCGCTCCCCCCACTCCCCACCTCAGGTACCAGGGCCCAGACACTCTGCACAGGACAGTCGGCACCTGTTTACTTTTTTGTCCTGCACCCTTCAGCCTTCCGCGTCCCATCCCCCCACAAAGGGAGGGCCGAGCTGGAGCAAAACCTAGAAACATCTGCGAAGGGGAGGGCGGATATTCCCGTTCGGCGGCCCCATCCCTGCAGGCCAGGGAAAGGGCTTTAGGGCCGAGCTAGGCTGGGGCCTCTAGGGTAGATCGCCTGCGCCGGGGGCCTGGGTGACCGCCCCTCCTCGCTGCCCACCGCGAGGCGGGGCTGGTGGCCGCGCCCAGGTGCTCCCGGCTGCGTTCCTGCCCAGTTTAGGCTGTGGGGTGTGACACTCGCACCCGACCTTGTGCGCACTCTTGCTGTAAACTACCCCCAGGAAAACCGTGAACTCCTGGACGGCTGGGACCACATCTTGTTTCTCTGTGCACACACTTCACGTAGACTCTGTAGGCGCCCAGGACCTCATGAGGCCGCCTGCACACTTGTTTTTTTAGAAAGGTTTGGTCGAGCTGAAACTTGGGCATTAATGCCCTATCTTCTAGAGCCACACAGGATGTTTATTTCCTATTTCTAGTGCTTAGAGTTTTGTTATTTTTTTTCTCTGTGAATGATAAAATAAGATTTCTCTTTATTTTTTGGCATATTCCGTGGGCCTCAGTTTCCTCATCTGTAAAATGAAGCTCTTGCACAAGATAATATGACTTCTTTCAAGTTGGAGCCTAAGTTTTTCCTCTGATTGTCATCAGTGTCTCAAGTGGCTATCTGAGCATGCTGCTTTCACTCGCTTTTGCGGTTGTTGATTTTATTCTGACTTTTGTGTGACCCTGATACCTCCACGCCCACCATGAAATCTCGGAACCCTAAAAGTTGCTCTCTGAATCTTCAACTTGAAGAAGCAACACTACAGACATTGCGTGTTTTAGAAATTGGAGTTTAACTTTTTTTTGACATTTCCAAACAGCCTGTGGCTTCTTTTAAATCTGTTGCCTTTATTAATTGGTCAAGGCTCGCTAATAATTTCATGAGTTCCTCGTTTTTTGATATCTGGCTTCTTGTATGAACTCACAAGCCAAACCTCAGACTGGGCCTAAGAAAACTTATGTGGTTGACAGTCATGCTTATCTAAAGCTTTCTGTTGCACGGACTGTCAATAAGGTTTTAGAGCAGCTGGGGTTCAAGAGGTCGTTGCTTTCTCTTCCTGTGGACTCTTGTGGGGAGAGCGGGGATGATGCAGATATTTTGATTTAGAAAATCATCATGAAGTGGACAGACACTCAGGAGTGAATGATGTAGTGCAGATTGAAAACATAAAATGCTGAGTTAGTTTTTACCTAAAATAGTGAATGCCTGTGTTGGACACAATGAAGGGCTTTAAAGAGTTGTAAGCTCAGGCATGTAGAATCTATTTTAGAAAGACTAGGTGCTTCTGTCTGGTTCTAAAACACTGCTGTCAGTGTCCTCTCTCTGAGTGTGAGATTCCTGTTTACATCATTGTGTGGCACTTCCTGAGTCCGCAACTAACCAGGAAGCATTTTGCGTCCAGTTGAATTCATTCTCAGGGTTGTTTTTGGCTCCGTTTTTACTTATTAGGGCAGGACCTCCTTGAAAATGTTGGTACTGACTTGATTGTCTCACATTTCCCATGATTTTGAGGCTGGCAAGGCTGGAGGATGCTGGTGAAATTTCTGTTTTGTGGGGGATATTGGACTTGGTGGCCTTAAAGTCTCTTCACATTCAGTCTTAAAAACAGTCAGACGTCACCAGACGTGAGTGCTTTAAAAAACTGTTATCCTGTTAGCTAGTGGGAAGCAGCTGCATAGCGCAGGGAGGTCAGCTGGGTGCTTTGCAACCACCTAGAGGGGTGGGTAGGGAGGGTGGGAGGGAGACACAAGAGGGAGGGGATATGGGGTTACACGTATGCATGTAGCTGATTCACTTTGTTATACAGCAGAAGCTAACACAACACTGTAAAGCAATTATATTCCAATAAAGACGTTAAAAAATTGTTATTCTTTTAATGCAAAAAATAAAAATATGACTAGTTCTGTTTCTCCTACATATGAAACTGGGGAATTATAAAACTTGCCTGGTGATGTCTAATCACAGATGGCCTCTTGATGAGTTTTGTGATTGATACCTGGTCTTCATAAACCCACCTTCAATCTTCAATTCAGTTTCTATGGGCTTCTTTCTGAAGCTACGGGCTTTATGTCTTCTCTACAGGATTGCAGGGACACGGAGGGTCTGAATTGTACCTGGTTTGAAAGCACAGGAATGAGGCAGTGTTCCTTTCTCACCTTCTTCCTGTTACCAACCCTGTTTCCCCGAACAGTTCTCAGCTTTTCTTCTTTTGGCAAGAGCCCCTCTTCTCTCCACATCCCAGAGTCAAAGGGACCCTTGTGCATAACTGCCCGTCAGACAGCCTGTGAGCTCTTTGCCTACAGATTCTATCCAGGTGCTATTCCAGCTACTCTAATTTCCCAAAAGTGCGCTAGCACAGTTTCCAGAAACCATGAATTTAAGGAGTTATTTTACATCAATGGAGTTGATTTTCACACATTGGCACAAAGAAGTGTTTAGCTTTCACTGGATCCGGCTGGAAGTGGAGCAACATCTTCCTCTGGCCTGTGACTAAGCATACTTAGTGAGAGAACTTGCAACCACGTAGATGAAAAGTTATCGCCCCCTCCCTCATTTTGGCAAATAGGGTGACATTTGGATGGGAGTCAGCTTGAGAGACATGTAGAACCAGCGTGTCACTTTCCTTTTTAAAGCAGAAACCAGAACTGCTTCCTATCACGAGTGATTTTAATTTTTACAAGAGCTGGCATCTCACTGTCCTGTCGAGACTGTTTTGTGCTCTAGATACCAAGGCCATGTCAAATTGATACTTAACCTTGTGGCTTATCCTGTAAAAAAATGGGTGAGGGCTTCCCTGGTGGCGCAGTGGTTGGGAGTCCGCCTGCCGATGCAGGGGATACGGGTTCGTGCCCCGGTCCGGGAGGATCCCACATGCCGCGGAGCGGCTGGGCCCGTGAGCCATGGCCGCTGAGCCTGCGCGTCCGGAGCCTGTGCTCCGCAACGGGAGAGGCCACAACAGTGAGAGGCCCGCGTACCGCAAAAAACAATCAATCAAACAAACGGGTGAATCTTTTAAAATGTCTCTGTTGATGCCAAGTAATGCTCAGGCAAGCATTGGATTGAATCCAGTCCAATCCCACTACCACAATTTTCTTCTTCCACGTAGCTCTGTTCAGTTTTCCACCTTGGCAAGGTAAGTTCTTCGGTGCTTGCATGAGTAGGAAGAGTGGTGGCTTTCGATTTTCTCCTGTCCTTGTGGGAGGTTGAACAGGTGAGTCAGAAGGGGTCTAACCCGAGTGTCTGGGGTGCCAGTGAAGACTGGTAACAGAGCATCACAGGGCTCATTTTGGGGGAGAGGTTCCTAACGTGGGACCAGGTGGCCCCTCTGTCAGCTCCTAACACCCTACTCCCCCGGAGTGTCACCATCCTGAGCGTGCCATTCTGTGTAGGGTCATATGTTGCCATATGTTTCTGCAAGTGCTGTGTGTGTGTGATGAGCCCCACTTTCAATATGTGTGAACATATGGGGCAGATCACCTGCCCTGAATACCTGTCTCATGAGTGGGGAGGAAGCCATGCTGTAGTGAAGCCTGCCACGCCTGAGGAAGCCTCTGGTCTTCCAGCTTCTAGTTTGACAGGAAGTTTAGAGACAGGGTTGAGAATAGGCCCCTGAGCTGGGAGCAGTCAAGGCTGAGGGAGTTGCCGGTTTAGTGACCCTGGGGACCTCTGCCACCACTGCCTTCCTCCATCAGCTGGGGGCACGTGTGGTCACCACATTGCCAGATGGGGACTGTGCTGGCCACTTGAGGTGAGCCCTGGGTGAATGAATATGCAGGGGGCCTGGCTGCCCTGCCTTGGCTGGGCAGGAGGAAAGGCCTTTGGTCTCCCTGGCAGCTGCCTGTGCAGCTTGGAGCAGCTGTGGCCACTGCATGAGGTTGACAGACTAGGAAGGTCTCTGGTGCAGACACTTGACTGTCATCTTTGACAGGGGGAAGAAATCCTCAGGAGTTACTCACAGGCTCCCTTGCTTTAGTGGGGCTTTTCTGGAAATCTCGGCCTCCTCTGAACTTTGCTCTTGGGAAGGATTAAGCGTGGTGACAGAGGGATGAGTAGGGCAGTCATTACTTAACTAGGATCCGTCTCACATGTGGGTGACTTGACTGATGCCGGCACCTTGAAGAACAACTTCTGCACCAAGAGTGAATAGACTCGGCTGAGAGTCCTGATTAGGATGAGAGCCTGAGCCCTCCCGGGTCCCAGAAAGGCCAGCAGGAGCAGTGAGTCCTGAAGCTTGGCTGGTTGACTTAGGAGACGGTGCCCCTTGGATCCAACTGCGCGAGTGCCACCCCTGTCTTTTCCCCTTTCCCTGGGCCCTGCCTGGGGGAGCTCACAGCTTTCCAGTTGTGGTCCTTATCCTGCCTAGGCTGCCGTAAAGGCTGAGGCTGCTCTAGGGTCTGCTGTCTTGCAGACGTGGGGTGCCGTGTCCATGGGGACATGGGTTCGAGCCCTGCTCCAGGAAGATCCCACATGCTGCAGAGCAACTAAGCCCATGCGCCACACCTACTGAGCCTGCGCTCTAGAGCCCGCAGGACACAACTACTGAGCCTGTATGCCACAACTACTGAAGCCCGTGTGCTGTAGGCTCTGTGTGCTGCAACTGCTGAGCCCACATGCTGCAACTACTGAAGTCCACGTGCCTAGAGCGTGAATGGCCATCATCAAAAAGTCTACAAACAGTAAACATTGGAGAGGGTATGGAGAAAAGGGAACCTTCCTACACTGTTGATGGGAGTGTAAATTGGTGCAGCCACTATGGAGAACAGTATGGAGGTTCCTTTAAGAGTAAAAATACAGTTATCATATGATCCAGCAATCCCACTCCTGGGCATGTATCCAGAAAAGATGAAAACTGTAGTTTGAAAAGGTACATGTACCCCAATGTTCATAGCAGCACTATTTACAATAGCCAAAATATGGAAGTAACCTAAGTGTCCATTGACAGAGGAATGGATAAAGAAGATGTGGTGTATGTGTGTGTGTGTATATATATATACACACATATATTCCATTTTATATGGAATATATATATTAATATACATATTAATTATATATAATGGAATATTAGCCATAAAAGTGAATGAAATAATGCCATTTGCAGCAATATGGATGGATGTGGAGATTATCATATGAAGTAATCAAAGACAAATATATGATATCACTTATATGTGGAATCTAAAAAAGTGATACAAATGAACTTATTTACAAAACAGAAACAGACTCAGACATAGAAAACAAATTTATGGTTACCAAAGGGGAGAGGGGGAGAAGGAAGGGATAAAATTAGGAGTTTGGGATTAACAGATACACACTACTATATATAAAATAGATAAACAACAAGGACTTACTGTATAGGATAGGGAACTATAGTGAATATCTTATAACAACCTATAATGGAAAAGAATCTGAAAAAGAATACGTACATGTATAACTGAATCACTTTGCTGTACAACTGAAACTAACACAACATTGTAAATCAACTACAGTTTTTAAAAAACAATCATGCTATACTCAAAGACTGAGTAATTGTATCTACCTAAAATTTGAGGAAACAAGCTCATTTACAATGTAAGACTAATTAAATTAATTAAAGGGGAGTGGTGATTATAATAAAGTACATCTTATTCTAAGGACAGTAAACGATACACTTCTAAATAGCTGTGAAACCAGCAGAAAATTGGACGTAACAGTCTTTGACATATGCGTAGCCAAAAATTTCTTAAATATGGGTCCTTTTTAGATTTCAGCGTTTCCAGGTTTCTGTATTTTCTTTCACATGTATGGTTTCTGTCAGCTCTTTATGTTGGCCTGGATCCTTTAATTCTGCTTCTGTATTTGAATATCTACTTCATATATAACAACAAATAGTATACATAATTTAATAAATGACCAAGAGAAAATGGCCATATTTGTACTCACACACCTAATATCTTTCCACATCAGAGAGAGTGGAAATGTTATCAAAAGATATTTTACTGGGCTTCCCTGGTGGCGCGGTGGTTGGGAGTCCGCCTGCCGATGCAGGGGACGTGGGTTCGTGCCCTGGTCGAGGAAGATCCCACATGCTGCGGAGCGGCTGGGCCCGTGAGCCATGGCTGCTGAGCCTGCGCGTCCGGAGCCTGTGCTCCGCAGCGGGAGAGGCCACAGCAGTGAGAGGCCCGCGTACCGGAAAAAAAAAAAAAAAAAAAAGATATTTTACTATTATTAAAACAGTAATAAGTGACCATTCTTCTCATGGAATTTGAATCATCTAAATTGAAATATAACTGTATCATGCTACATAATATCCCATACTAATATGTTTGTCCTTACTTAATGTCAAAGATATTTGAAGATGATTTTACTTATAATAAACAGAACATGGTGGAGCATTTATGCATAGGATAATATTCTGGAACAGTCTCTGAGGTCAACCTTGGCATAATTTGACTTGTGGTTTAACGGTATCTTATTCTAAGTACCGTGATTTCGTCATAAACATGGTCAAATCATTTTGTGGTAAAAACAAGAGAAAGTACATATAGCATACATGACACAGTACAGCACTAGATAGATTTTTTTATAATAAACACTCTAGGAAAAATGGAATGCTTGTGTTTTTCAAATATAATTTTTCTAAGATCTAAATCTATTACAAAGGCACATATCTTTAAAGCAATAAAACTTTAAAAATTTTGTAATATAAAGAACAGTGCACTCAAAAAAAAGAACCCAGTGATCATTCCATTCACTATTTTTCCACAGTTTTCTTGAACTCCTCTTTCAAACTCAATAGCATCTGTTGGACAATTTTATAATTCCCTACGGAGTAAGAAACCAGAAGTTATCTTTAAATTTCCATGGACGATTTTGCAGTTCATTATGGAGTAGGAAAGTAGATAATACCTATACATTGTCAAGATAAAGTTAAGGGACTTCCATTTGTGCCACAGGTTTTACCAAGGACCAAAAATGCTACATTTCTCTATATGATTTCCAGTGATGGAAACAAGGCAGAGACAGTAGGCACCCAAAGTGGTGAGTTAGCGCTTTCCGGATGCCTGTCGTCCTCATGGAAGAGACCCTGGAACTATTTGTTGGCCCGTTTGTGTCTGTACATCTGCATCATCCTCTGACGGAACACGTCAAACGTGTCTTCTTTGTGCTCCTGCCTGTCGGCACCCAACCCCTCCCCTTCCGAGGCAGTTCCCACGCTGACGGGCTCCCTGATGCCCTTCCCACAGGAGCCCAGGCCGTGGCCCTCCTTCCAGCCCATCTTCTGTAGCATCTGGACCCCCAGGTTCTTGTCGGTCAGTTTCTGCTGGGCGAAATCAAAGTCCTGGCGTTTCTTCTTCTTGGACACGGGACGACCCCGAGGCCTGTCATAGGCAATTCGAACCGGTTCGTGAACTTTGGGCTCCTGGATGAGACACAACACAGCTGTGGGACACAGCTCGGGTCCCACCAGCCCATCTCTTCAGTCCACTTCACTGTTTGTGAAGTGCATTGTGCTTGAGGCAGAGTTTCCACCTCTGGAGATGTCCAACCAGAGGATCGGTAGCCTCTAATCAGCTGCTGGAGAAGAGACTCATGGCCGGATTCAGTGATCACGAGGGCTCCTGTAGCTGTGCACAACTAGGATTCTGTGTTGCTGCCTTTCTCTGTACAAATTCTAAATTTAAGTATGTGTCCTTTGTTTTTGGTGATTAAATATGCATATACATGTATGTAATTAGTTTTTTAAATATTTCAGGTTGTGGAGGCAGCTTCATTAAGCTCGAGCACCAGAATAAAAGGCTTCATTGCCTGTTTTGCTGCAGGAATTCTCTGCTCACTGCTGGTAAGACCGCCCACCCCTCCGCCATCTTTTCCCCCTGCGTTCCTTCCCGCTATCTTTCCACTTTCATCTACCTCCTTTTCTCTTCTGCTCTTCACTGAAATGCATGGATAAGAGGAGGGGGAGGAAAGGGAAGTGGTGAGGGAGGTAAGGGGGGCGCGGAGGGGAAAAGGTTCCTCTGTGCACTCCTGGTTCGGTGGCTGTGGTGGGGTGTTCCTCACGTGCGGATACTCTGTGCCTTATATTTCAGGGAACTCTTCTGCTCTGGGTGCCCAGGAAGGGACTATACCTCTTCGCAGTGTTTTACACCTTTGGTAACATCGCATCTCTTGGGAGGTAACAGTTTTTTAAATCTAACCTTAGCCAATTATTAGATGGGAAAATGGATGTGCGTTGTGTTTGGAGGGAGGTGAAAGAGGATGCTTCCATAGTTTTAAGGATTTGGAGAGAAAAGAAGTAGTTAAAATACATCACTTTCGGGCTTCCCTGGTGGCGCAGTGGTTGAGAGTCCGCCTGCCGATGCAGGGGACGTGGGTTCGTGCCCCGGTCTGGGAAGATCCCACATGCCGCGGAGCGGCTGGGCCCGTGAGCCATGCGCGTCCGGAGCCTGTGCTCCGCAATGGGAGAGGCCACAACAGTGAGAGGCCCATGTACTGCAAAAAAAACCAACCAAACAAAAAACCCTCCAAACTTCAACATATATATATTTTTTCTTTTTTAACTTCAACATATTTTTATATCTTAGTTCATCCTTGAAGTACCACTGGAGAAGGCAGGAACTGTACTACCATTGTGGTTTTACATGGCACGGAAGAGTTGAATGATTTCTTCAAAGTTTACCACACTGCCTTCTCCATTGCTCTAGTCTTACTGCTGCTGCCCCTTGCTGATTGACTCACATGCTCACACCCTGTACTGGGCTCTGAGGATTCAAGGGTTTGGCTCCTGCTGTGATGGAGCTCACTGGTTGGCCAGGCAGACAGACATATAAACTGAGCAATGCTCAGTTGCTCCCTGAGCAATGCTCAGGGAAGGGCAAGTGAGCTGATCTGACGTGACCTGGGGAGACCGGAGGGCTTCCCGTAGAAGGTGATATCTGAGCTGCTTTTAGCTCTGGCCTCTATCACTGCTCACTACAGGAGTTCCTTGGTGGGCTTCTCTGCCTCTTTTATGGACCCTCGCCAGGCCATTTTCCACAGAGCTGTGGAGCCATTCATTTATAGCCTTGCTTAGCCCCCTTAGTGGCTTCCCATTCCCTCTCAACGGGTGAAGTCCAAAACCCTCAGCATGCATATAGGACAGACTCTTCGAGTCGTTCTCCTCAGCCAGGCTGAACTTGGATTTCTCCAAACGTCCTTGTGCTTTGCTTGGGCTGTTTTCTGTGCCTGGGATGCTGCCCCGTCTGCGCCCCCCCCCCTTTGATGGGTACTTGCTCATTTGTCAAGACCTGACTCAGAAGTCACCTCTTCCATGAGACTTCTCTTAATTCCCTTTTCCCCTCCAGAATCAATGACCTCCTTTATATGGGCTCTGTCTATCCCATATATATTTATGTGACAACACAGATAGCATTTTATTACACTGACTTGTTACAAGTCTACCACTTGACAAGGGCTGCACTTCTGTCTTACTTGTCCCTAATTGTCCCCAAACCTCAGTCTTTTTCTGCCTGGAAATGTGAACCAAATGATTAAGTGCAATGCACTGGCCATGCTTAAACTTAATTTATTAATTCTGTTTTCTTTCAAGTTGTTTTTTCTAAATTTAATTTTTATTTTATTTTAGAGTATAGTTCGTTTACAGTGTTATGTTAGTTTTAGGTGTACAGCGAAGTGATTCAGTTATACATATACATATACCTATTCTTTTTCAGACACTTTTCCCATATAGGTTATTACAGAATGTTGAGTAGAGTTCCCTGTGCTATACAGTAGGTCCTTGTTGATTATCTATTTTACGTATAGTGGTATGTATATGTTAAGCCCGAACTCCTAATTTATCTCTCCCCACCACGTTTCCCCTTTGTTAACCATAAGTTTGTTTTCAAAGTCTGTGAGTCTGTTTCTGTTTTTTAGGTTCATTTGTATCATTTTTTTCTTCTGATTCCACATACGAGTGATATCATATGATATTTGTCTTTCTTTGTCTGACTTACTTCACTTAGTGTGGTAATCTCTAAATTTATTAATTCTTATGATAGTATAATGCTGGCCCTTGGAGATGTCTAATCTTGCCTCCAAAGCTCTCTCAAATACTGACTTTTGGGGGGTTTTGCTTTGGGCAGACAGCGTAGGTTATAATATATAGTCTAGACTGAGCATAAATATATGGGTGTGTTGGTTAGTCCAAAAGAACTATTTAGCAAATCCTAATGGGACCAACTTTTCGAAGCATTGCCCAGGGAGATAATAAAGGGAGCGAATTGTTATTACTGGGTGTGTCTAGGAGTTTGTGGCTCTGCCTGTAATCTTTTATATTTTTGTATATATGCTGCATGTAATTTTTAAGGCCACCCTTGGCTATCGCTTCTTGTTCAACGTAGGCTCAAGAGTGCACTCAGCGCAAACACTTGACCTAGGAGTGCAGCTTTGAGTTCAAATGGAAGCTTAATGACACTTCAAAGAGAGGTAGACTTATTTAACAAAGTTTTGCTTTTAGAACACTCAGTAGCTAATGTCATCTGCTGGTTGGCTTGTATTAAATGCTGGCTGTAAACCAGCTATGCCTGGGGTGATGCCACACGGGGCGTTTCTGTCAGGAGTCGGGAAGCATGACCTATACCGGGCCCTGGCACTTGCCGTGTTAGGCGTGAGTGTCTGCTTCGTTTGTGTTTACTCTTTCTCACTGGCCACCTATCAAGTTCCATCCCTACAGAAGGCATGCTGGGGCTGTCTTTTGGAGCTTGGGAATCCAATAGATGTGGGTTGGAATGCCAGCTCTTTTATGGGCTTAGCTATGTGATCTTGGATAAGTAAATTAACCTTTCTGAGCTTTTATTTTCTCAGCTCTAAAATAAGTGTAATAATACCGAACTCACAGAGTTGTTGAGGGGATGAAATGAGATCATGTACGCGATATCTAACACTTAGCAAGTGTTCCACGCATCACAGATGATATTCCTATCAACATTAGAACTATCCTCTGGAGATTACAAAAGAAAATGAAATGCCCTACCTTTTAACATAAACGACCTAAGCCTGTAAGATGTGGTTTTTCTTTTTTAGATTACCGGAGTCACTTTGGCTTGTTTGTTTCCATGGGTAGGTTGTGAAGGAGGCAAGGTAGCACCTGGAAGGGAGGGGTCCTCTAACCTAGTGGTTATGGACGTGGCTCAGGAGTCAGACCTATGTGCATCTGCATCCTCACTCTACTGCATTCTAGTTGGGTGGCCTTAGATAAGTAAGTCCTTTCCGGACTTAAGCTTCTTTGTCTGCAAAATAAGTATGATGACTGTTCCTATAATCAACTTCATAAATTGTTAATGGACTAAATAAGAATAAGGCACAAAAGGCCCTGAGGCACAGTGCCTAGCTCAGTCGGAGCTTTTCAAGGGTCAGCTACTATTACTGCTATTATTGCCACAGGTGAGCTGGGGGAGGTGATGGGGAGGCACCTTGGTTTACCTCGTGTGGTTCTGTTCTGGTCTGAACGGCTTGTGTGTGTTTGCCTCTTAGCACTGTCTTCCTCATGGGACCAATGAAACAGCTGAAGCGAATGATAGAGCCTACGCGTTTGATTGCAACCATCATGGTGCTGGTAAGGTCTGCCTGTTCCCTGGATGTCTAAAATAGGAGTGTTTGTTTCTGCTGTTGGCAATTTTTTTCCTCTTAAACCTAAAGACTTCTATCCTTTTCCCTTTCATCTTGACTTACTGTCTGATGCCTGTAACCACTGTGGCAGAAGGGAGCATTCTTCATCTAATAGTTTTTCCTCTCTTCCCCCGACTTGTGTTTCAGCTGGGGTTAAGGTGCTGCCATTTCTATAAAGCCCCTCCAGAAGGTGTTGCTTCTTAAATTTGGCAAACTCATGTGGTAATAAGAGGGCTCTGACACCCTCCTGGTGGTGGGTGATGCCACATACAAGGAAAGCTTAGAGGGAATAACTGGGGAACACAGGGTTCATTCTCTCAAGTAGGTGTCCAGTCTCCTAGCATGGGCTGTTTTTCCCCTTGTCATTCTCTGACTTTGGGATCCTGTTTGCTTTTGTCAGTTTTCCTGAAGCAGGTGTGGTTTCCTCATGGCCCAGCACCCCCGTTCCCTGCTCTCACCACAGCGTCTTCAGTCTTGTCCTATCTTCCTGTCCCATTAACCCAGAATGCCTCTCCCTTCCTTGGGCCCTTTCCTTCCATGGGACCATCCCATCATTCCAGACCACGTCCTCTGGACTGCTGTTACAGTTATCAGTATTGCAATGTCCAGACCTTGAGCAACATACTTTGTAGTTTCATTTGTGTCCATCTCATTTGTTCAGGTGGGTAAGTTCTCTAAGGCCGTGGCCACACTTCCTCCTGTTTTGTGTCCTTTCAGAGCATTGGGCACCATGCTGGACACCAAGAAATTATTTCGGTCATATTTATTGAGTGGTTACTGATACAGCAGGATGGAGAGGACAGGCATGACTGACAGCTGGACCACTCATTGTTTTTGGCCATCCCTGGATGTAGATGGCCTGGATAAGTCTCTTGCAAAAAGAACTTACTAAGAAAGGACCCAGGGACAGTGTTAGGTGACGTGTAAACAAATAATTGACTCTCTGGCTGTGAGATTGACATCTAGTGTTAACCTTTGTCCTCACATGCCCTTTCCCCTCCAGACACTAGTGTTTGGCAGGAGTTAAAGAGGTGTGTGTTTAACCTACTTTAGTATATGTTGGAATGGAAGGATGGATGGATGGGTGGACCAGAAATGTGCTTGTGTTTGCTGGGCAGAGATTGTGGAAAATTTGAAAGTAGAAGAGGATCCTTCTCTTTTTAATCTGCATGAATCCTTATTGGCCAGTTTCATTTCACTGGGATTTGAACTCCTCTGCCGAAGACGGGTGCTCGCGTAGCTTCAGTGCTTTGAAATGAAGGATGCATTTGGTTGCTGTGATAACCACAGAATCTGATTACTGCAGTTTGATGTGTTGTTGTAAGTTTGTCAAGAATGATGTCTTTACAGTTTCTTCCCCTCCCTGTTATCATTGTCATTGTATTCATTAAATAAAGTTTCCTTTCTCTCTCTAGTTGTGCATTACGCTTACCCTGTGTTCTGCCTTTTGGGTAAGTGTGTATTTTAATTTTCCTTAACCTTTTTGGTGTGTGCCTCTTGTCACACACGTACCTGTAACCGTATCATTTTTCTTCCAGTGGCACAACAGAGGGCTTGCTCTCATCTTCTGCATTTTGCAGTCTCTGGCCCTGACGTGGTAAGTAACCTTTTCGACAGTCCCTTCCCACATCGATCTCTGACTAACGCAGCTGAAGGAGACAAAATCCCACATGGTGTGGGTAGGAGGATTGGGAAAACAGAAGCTTTTCGACTTCAGAATCCTTAATGATGCAGTCAAATCACACCGCAGAGCACCAAAGCCTGTCGACTCAGCCCACCGCCAGTAGGTGGCGTTAGTGGCCTTGAGTGGTCGTGGGAGGCTCTTTGCCCACTGTGGCATTTTTGCTGGGCTCAGGGTTGATTCTGAGATGTTACAAACGTTATTCAACCACTCACGTCTGGTAAGGGCAAGGACAATGAAGTTGTGTAGGGGCTGGTAAAAAGAGGCTTGTGAGTTAAACAGGCATTAAAGAAAAAGGAAACTGGTGAGGAAAATCGTGAGTGTTACGTTTGTGGTGGGATGAATCATTTAACAGAAGGACAAAGAGTGACTTGTCAGCAGCAGATGAGTAGCAGTGACTGACGCAATGGAAAACCATGTGGCTGTGCGCTGTAGCAAAACCAGGGAGTTGTGCCCTAGGGGCCAAGCATAGTGAGAGGACCACTGGAGACATTATCATTCAGAACCATGGATGGGGCTGTAGCTTCATGGCCATTTCAAACCTGTCCAACGTCAAAGTACGGGGGTGGTGGCACGTATGGAATCAATAACTTCTGAGACGTTTCTGTAATATGTTCACGGTTTATCAAGGGATGATATCTGCCAGAACAGTTTCATAAAAATGTGACTTGATCTACTTTGGGAAAAAACGTTGGCTCTAATGCGAAGAAAGGAAGACTGTGAATGTTTTAAAGCTTCCAAGGATCAAATGTTGTCTTATTTGATAGAAATGCATCTTGAGACTGCAAGCTTAACACCCATCCTTCCTTTTAGTAATTTTAGACTTTTGAATAAATGTACTTTCAAAATGCCCTTTGGAATTTATTCCAAGTAAGTCAGCTTTTGTACGTGATGAGTGTCAGCTACGGAGAAGAATGATGGCCTGATTTTAATGTGACACATACAGTGTGATAGTGGGTACTGAAAGGGCCTGGTGTGATGGCTTATGTTTATATTTTGGTTTTCTTCTCGGGGCAGAAATTAATCCCTACGTACACATGCCTTTCTTTGCATATAGACTGATTCTGACGCCAGTTTTTAAAGGTTCAGCGTTCATATGTACACAGTCAGATGGCCCTATTCCAACCCTGATGTGTTCCAACTATATGTGCCTTCTTAGAGTTGATTGGCTTCCAGCCCGCCTGACACCCAGGCCTGGTCTTTGGGGGCGTGGCCAGCTTCCTCCCCTCTGTGGTTCCATTCTGGGCGAGGGGGCTGAGCTAACTGGGACCACCAAGATATCTGTGGGCTTGGGTTCTTAAAGAATCATAGCTTGTGTATACTTTCATCCATAGGGCAGTTGGTAGTGCGTTTTTTTTTTCTTTTTCTTTTCCTGCTCTCTTTTCTCTTCTTTTAAAATTATTAGGCACAGAGCAGAAAATTTATGCTAATGGGGTAGAAGTCGTATTCTGTTGCGAACTTGTAACATGTTAGAGGACAGCTGATCTGCATTTTATTTGATGTTCCTTTAGCATAGGGCTTCTAGGTCATCTGGCTATCTGGAATCTGCCTGTTGTAGGGAAGGCTGCTGGCTCATTTGGTTAAAGCAGTAACCCCGTGAGGCTGAGGTGACAGTTGTCTCCATACGGGCCTTCTGCCCTCCTACTTTGGCTACAGAGGACACCCCCTTCCCTGTTATACACATGGCACCGCGCGCGCGCGCGTGTATGTGTGCGTGTGCGCACACGCCCTCCACGCTGAGGAGGGAGGGGGGTCTGGATACATCACTGCAGGTGCTCTTGCAGCTCAGAAACCCAATCCACTGTGTCATCTTCCACTCCCTTCATTTGACTTGATCTTTTGTTTGTTTTTCATTGTAGGTATAGCCTTTCCTACATACCATTCGCAAGGTAAGAGTGTCTTTAGGATTATAATGTCTGTCATTTGGGGATGAGGATAGTTTGCATGGGGCCTTTTAGTTTAGGGTGCTTTCAGAGAGTTCATGCCATTTTATCTTTATGAAGATCCTTGGAGACGAATAGGCAGATATTATACACCTATTTTATAGATTAGTAAGGTAATGCCCCCCCCACCCCATAATACAACCAATGATGGGCATTGACCCAGGTCTACCGATTCCTGGCACTGGGAACATTCTGCTGTGATAGACAGTATGTATATGCTCATTATCACTCTTTTAACCTGTAGGTTTGAGGAGATTTTCCTAAAGGTGAATATCACCTTAGTATCACTGAGCGAGGGATGGAGGGGGTCTACGTTCATGCTTGTTTTCTTATACTATCGCACTGATGGGAACATTTCAGAAAAGAATTCATAAAGGGAAAGTAGGCAGGGCCAGGACTCTGGAGGACCAGGGTTTCCTAATTAGCAGTGTGACCTTGAGCAGCTCACTTGACTGCCCCCCCACCCGGCCTGAAAGGACTCATGATAACTGACTTGGGTTGGCCCCTTCTCACTCTGAGCTTCTGACCTCCAAACCTCCTTTAATTAGCACTTTCAGTGATCTTTGCCTCTGACTCTGTTCTCATGTCACCATTTAATTTCCATTCCTCTCTTTCATGACCTGTGAACTAAAAAGAGGCTTTTCCTTAACTGTGTTGAGGCAATGAGACATGTGCGAGAGCTGGGAAGGAGGGAGAGCAAGCTTAGGCCTTCCGAGGCTGTTGCTGACAGTGATCGGAAGACGGTGGCGAGTGACTGATTAGATGAGAAGTTAACCAGCCCACCACGTTAAAGGCAGCTGGGTGGCTTTGTGAGTAGGCTTTCCAGGTCCTTTAATATGTGTATTGTGAGCTGCCACAAGGGACCTTATTTGTCCCTAAAACCCTTTCTTGTGCAGAGCATCTGTTGGGACTTCAGTGCAGAGCGTATCTTAAGAAATACTGTCCTAGGGCTTCCTTGGTGGCACAGTGGTTGAGAGTCCGCCTGCCGATGCAGGGGACACGGGTTCATGCCCCGGTCCAGGAAGATCCCACGTGCCACGGAGCGTCTGGGCCCGTGAGCCATGGCCGCTGAGCCTGTGCATCCGGAGCCTGTGCTCCGCAATGGGAGAGGCCACAACAGTGAGAGGCCCGCGTACCGCAAAAAAAAAAAAAAAAAAAAAAAAATTAATGCTGTCCTAGAATTATCTTGATAGCAAAATGCAGCACCCGCTCATGCGAATACATTCTCTCATGTTCCCTCCCTCCCTCCCTCCCTCATGTGACTCCAGTGTCCTTGGCACAAATGCAGCTGAGAACACAAGGAGTAGAACTGGGGTGAGAAGCCCTAGAACATGGCCAGATACGGCGGTGGGATGGATGTGCCTGCTTGAATAGAATAGTAATTTGCTGAGCCCTCACTCTTTCCTTGCACGCTCTACACTGAATTCCAAGGAGCAAGTGCCTGGGATAGAGCTCATACATCAGGGTAGCAAGTGCTCAGTACCTATAGAGAGCTCCCTGTGCTAGGGAACTCCTGCAAGATGTCCCTTAACAAGCTTCTGCTGCCTGCTTAGAAAGGAGAAAGGCCCTAGTGCCTATTTGACTGAATGCTTTCGGTGCGTCCTGTGATTCTGGTTCATATTAAAGTATACAGTCCTGACTAATTTCTTGGTTTTAGATAGTTTCCACTTTCTTCCTATCTTTTCCTCTGATGGTCATGGTAGCGATTCTTTATTAAATACCTACTCTGTTCAATGCACTAATTCCCAGACTGGTCTACAGGGTAAGTGGGGATGTGCCCTTTTACAGATGAGGAATTTGATACTCAAATAAGGCAAGTCCCTTCCCCGGGATAATATTAGTAGTAGATGTTGAAGCTGAGGTTTGATGCCATGTAGATCTGACTCCATGGTCTGGATGCTTTCTTCTCTGCAGCGTGCTACTCTGGGTACCCAGAAAATCTCAAGGAAGGTCTTTACCACTTCCAGGAGCCTTTGGAGTGATGATCTCCCATTTATCTTTGTGTTTTTTCTTCCTAGGAACGCTGTGAAGAAGTGTTTTGCTGTATGTCTTGCATAACACATGGCCGGTTTTGCAAAGCTTTGGAAGGCATGGTGGATGGAAGCTCGTGGACCGTGTTGTAAATATCTTCTAAATCTCTGTCTCACAGACACGTGCCTTTGATCTTGCAGTGACATGCTGCTTGCATTCTGAACACCTGAGGGTTGCTTTTGGAGGCAACGGTGTGTTCCCAAACGCAAATGTCTGTAGCACGATATGAGAGGTGGGTTCTGTATCTGATGGAGTGGAATCTTCCTCATGCGCCTTTGCATGGTGTTCCACTGAGTTCTCGTAAATAAAAACCTTGTTAAGCAGCAGCAGATAAGCCTTGGGAGCCAGTGATTCCCAGCTGGCAACAGGCCGCCCTGTTGGAGTCACAAGGGTGCAACAGGAAGGGATAGAGTTTGGGGGTCTACAGGGACTTCGTAGATTTGTTCCTCAGCGTGGCATCCGTCACCCCTGCCCCACACAGTGTGGACACGCTTCTACTCTGGTGTCTGGGAACAAGTGCTTCTGCCCTCCTGACAGCTGCACACGAGCCCGTGGCGAGTCTGGCCGTGGACTGAAGTAGAAAAGGAGCACTTTTTGGTGATGTGTGTTGTTTTTAGACCTGAGCCGTGGCTCTTTTGCTGTTCTGATTCCACACCTGCCCATAGAATGTATTTTCTAACATTCAGTGCACACTTTTTTTCTCTTGGGTTTTTCTTTCTCCCCGCCACATATCTTTACTCTTGACCTCTTGGAACGAGATTGAGAGAGAACAACGCAGCAGCAGCAAACACTACTGCTTCCTTTTGGACAAGACCTGGTAGGAGGTGAAAAATGTTGCTGCTCTCTGCTGTATTTTTTCCCCCCATTATTTATAAATGTTTGCTTTTAAAATGATTTTGTTTTCCATTCTCCCCTAAAACGGGGCCAGGGGAGAGTAGGTGGGAAGACAGAGCCCTGCCGTGGAGGCAGCAGGAAGTAGGCACGCCTGCCCAGTGACCTTTAAACAGTCCCAGCGTTTGCAGTGGAGACTGTCCTGGAAACGGTGGGAGAAGACACCAGGCGCAGCGGGGTGGCCATATTGCAACTTGATGTCTGGCCACAGACAAAGTGCTTTCATGTCCCTGATCTTGTCTAGTCCTTGTAGGAGCCTTGTGATGAAGCAGGGATTGTTATCCCACTAGGCAGTCAAGGAAATCAAGGCTCAGAGAAGTTACGAGATCTGCCCAGAGCCACAGTCGATGGCAGAACTGAGCCCCAAGCCTGGGTGCCCCGGCTTCTGTCCCCTTCATGACACCGCGTTTTGCCAGTGTGGCTCTGGTGTTACCTCCTGTAACTGTTTTCCCCGTTTTCATCCGCCAGGCCTGTGCCTTTTCTGGTTGCAAGCTCTCTACGTCATTGTATCTTCTCCTGCTCAGTCTCCCTTTGGGAAGCTTCCTCTTGGCTCTGTAGGATCTCCATCAGGCCTTTTGTGCCCTTTAGCTCCTGCTTGAGGCCTGACCATCAGAATGCCCTATCTTGATTGTTGGAGTTCTTGGCATTACAGGACCTCCAAAGTCACCTCCGGAGGAGAAGTCTGTTTGGGTTTGCCTTTCTCTTCTTCTCCCAGGTTGGCCGGTCCACTCAGGCTCTTGCTCTGGGAATCTCCAAACCAAAGGCAGTGGTCCACTGCTTGTCTCCTTGCTTGTGGCTGATTGCTGAATTCATTTTCCTGCTGCGGCCAAGACCTCAGACCAGTGAGGCTTTTCTTCTGAACTGGGGAAGTATGAACAGGCCTGACGGGGCCAGAGTGTGGAGCCAATGTTCCTGGGTCCTTTTCTAGGCTATTGAGGGCATCCTGTCTTCTGCTGAGGCCCCTAACCTACCTTCAGCCAGGAGTGGAAAGTATATGCTACCATCTGGCTTGTGTGGTTCCAGGCCAGGTGCTTCCAGGAGACAGCTCAGATCTCAGAAGGGCTCTGTGAAGGCGGTCAGAAGTCGTCTTCTCTTTAGAGCTGATGTGAGGCTAGCCTGGTCACTATGAGCTTCAAATAGCCTGGAGTAATACACCTAAAAGGCTGACCCCTCTGGGCCCTTTTCAGAGGCTGGACTTGACTTTGTGAGACATGAGGTTAAGATGCCACCAGGCCTGTGTAATGTAGTGGTGGTGAACGTGGGCTATGAAACAGGGCTGGGTGTGAGTTGTGGTTCAGTCACCTGCTAGGGTCATGTTGAACAAGCTCCTTAACCTCGCGTCCTCACATCGCTCATCTGTTTAAAAATAATGGGGATAATGATTCCTGCTGGATCATCACAGGATGTCAATGAGAAACGTGTCAAGTGCTTAGCATGGGGCCCAGCATAGGTAAATGATATCTCCGTCAAAGGTGGGTATTATTATTTAATCCCGGAAATAATGGATGACCATTGAAGGTGATAGGGTGACTATCTCTGGCCATTAATTTATCTGAAAAAGCTTATTTGGTAGTATGTGTCCGGCACTGTAGGCATTGCCATGCACTATCTTGTTGAATATTCACAATCACTTTGCCAGGCTAGCAGGCTTGTCTCCATTATTAGAGAGCCTCAGAGCGGGTAAGGGGTCTGTACCAGATCTCACCAGCCGAGGACGCTAGCTCTTGCGTGAAAGCTCATGCTTTGCCTTATCTCTGGAGGCCTGTGGCCAGTTTGTTCAGACAGCTCCAGTCCGGACACCTCGGCAGCTTGTGGGTGATCCCGCCTTCCAGGATCTTCCAGACGGAAATTTTCCTTCTGCCGCCTTACCCTTTGGTTGCTTCCCTACTTGTTTTTGTCTGCCGGCCTGTAGGAGTAAGAAATCCATTTCAAATATGCTGAAAGCTGTTACCAAGCAACTGTGCTGGTTAAAAGCAACCTTGTAGGTGAGATGACGAGTGGAGAGTTAGGGTTTTAGGTCCTGTGGTTGGTTGTGGTCTCTGTTTCCCTGCTCCCCTGCCTCCTATCCTACCCCGTTCACTGCTAGGTGAAGGAGAGATCCTTGCGTTCTGGAACGAAGGGAACCCTTGAGGCAGCTCTTTTGTAGACAAGGAATGTGTTTGTGCAAGGCTGTGCTTCCAACAGCTGGGTGGGAGCGCTGGCCTGCGCGCTCTTCCCTGGCCGTGTTTGCCTGTGACCGCTGTGTGGGGAGCAGCATTGCTCTCCAGACTTGGAGAACCGGCTTCCAGTGCTCTTGGCCCTCTCTGCCTTCACCCCACCCCTGAGAGACTGGGCGGGTCTGTTTACTAACTCGCTGCTTCCCATCTCCTCCTGTCTCGCTGTCTAAGAGGTCTCCCCTTTTGCCCGATGTGCTCAGGGGAACCTCTGGCTCTCCAGCCCCTCTGCGTGGCTGTGCCTGTGGCCACTGCTGCTGAGACCCGGCCGAGGTTCCTGCTCTCCCTCCCTCCCACAGACGGGCCGTCTTGTCCTTGGGAAGGACCGACCACTCTCCGCAGCTGAGCATTCTCACCGGCTTGGCTTCACTGTCTCAGTGCTTGGAGCTCCTGTGCATATCACGCCTGTACGGTGACTGTGGGTTATCCACCTGAGTGCTACCTTCCACCCTAATCGGTACATGCTCAGGGAGCAGGAAATACAATCATGAAATGCCTCTAAATAAAATTACTTTTGGATACTTCTGTTAGAAAAGATAATTAAGAAGTGGGTCATACCTTAAAAAAAACCAAAAGGGGTGTGGGGATACCGGTTTGGCTGCTTCTGCTTTTGATAGCTCCACGAGAGTGACATGTGTTGGAACATGTGTGATGAGACTTGGTGGAATGAATTAGGGAATGGAGCTGCAGCCCTGTGGCTGTGGAGTCCTTTTTCTATGGGGCTGCCTACACCTGTCTTGCCTTCTCGTCTCTTTCCTTAGATAACTTCTGACTAGAGTCTGCTGTAGGATTCCAGATACTTCAAAATCCACAACCCATCCTTCAACTTCATTTTCAGCAGATCAACAACGACAGAAATCAGTGTTTAAGGTTTATAGCCATGTTGCTAGATTACAGGCATTGTTCTTTTGGTTTTAAAAATCCAAGACAAAATTTTTAAGATAAGTTTGAAGATGTGCCGTAGCTTCCTTGCAGATAGCATTTTAAAGAAAGCGAACAGACCTTCACCTGAAGTTAAATACTGATTGATATCTGTGTAGCTCTTGGTAAGACTGACAAAAGAATTTACATTTAGAAGTCTAAATTTTTTAGCAATTTCTATTTTAAAAGTTGGGGGATTAAATCATGTGACTTTCAAGCACCTTCTAATTCATAATTTTATGCAATTCTGAGATCTGGAGGATTTTTTGTCAAGTGAAGAGGAGAGTGCCGTGCAGTGTTCTTGCCTCCGGTTTACTTGAGATAGGGCGTTTAGTCCCACTTTTCGGTTATTTCTAGTTCTACCCTGAATGCATAGGTGACACTCCTAAGCCCCTGGTACACTTAAGCTTTGCTGTTGAGGGCTCAGATTTCTGTCCCTTGACCTCACAAAGGGCCTCACAAAGCACCGGCAGAGGTCTCACCACAGAGCTTGTGAGCAGAGCCCATGGTCCATCAGAGCCTTTGTTAATGTAAATTGACTGAATAAAATTATGTGCTTCTTAGCAGGAGCTGATAAACTGACGATGGGCTTGGAAATGTACAAAACATTTTCTATAGACGGAATGAGCTGAAAGCAGGGAAGAGTGTGTTCACTAGACAGGAGGAACATGGCTATTTGGAGTGAAGGGTCAGTCCACAGCATCATAATAAACAATTACTACTGATGTGGATATTCACAACAAAGTAATGACACTACACTTAATAAACAGCACCAAAAAAATAGACATAGCATGGACAAAAGTTCCCTGATATAAATGGCTGCGTAGACTTAATATCCTTGTGGATCCTTGGGAGGTATTCTTTGAGACCAAACTGAGACTTGTCAGAGAATGTTGCCCTCTGCCTGTTGAACTACCATACTGCAAGAAGAAGTAATGAGCCTTAAGTACAGATGAACCTTGTGTAATGTCTTAAAGGGGAACCATAGTTTACATGCCATCTTGTGGTCTTTGTGCTATGAGAAGTGCTTATTTTGCCTTTTTCAATATTTTTGCTTGACTTTGCCATTTGGAACAAGGAAAACAAAAAAATTAAAACCTCTGATCTTTCACTGCTTTTGTACATTCTGATTGTGCAGTTAAGGGTAAGGATGCTCAAAAGCCCATGGGGAATTTATATGCGTTCAGAACGTTGTACCTGTTTTAGTATGATGAGCTTTTAAAACACTTTGTTAAAACATCAATTTTTGTAATTGTATAGATACTCAGCTAATTTTGAATGCTGCTGGTGGCATACCTAAATTTTCATATCGCAAAATATATTCTTGTGTGCTGCTTTTCCTACCTTGAGATGTTGTTTCATACAGTGAAGATTGTTTTCTTTTTACTAACTCATTTCAGAGAAAGAATTTTACTGTTAAGTAAGCTGGTTTTTTCCCCCAAGTATCACAAAACAATTCTTTTTTTTTTTTTTTTTTTTGCTTTTTTCCTCCAATAAATGATAGCATTATGATCTTTAGTAAATCTAGTGTTGTCTCTTATTCATGTTTGTTTTTCCAGGAGTCACTGAGCCAAATGAAGATTGCAGGACTATGAGAAAAGACCATGTCTTTAATATGAATCCTTAACGGTAGTGTACATCGTAGGCGCTTAAAAGATGTTTTTTGAGATAAATTGATATGTTTAGCCTCTCTTTCAAATGACTTCAGGATAAACACAGGTCTAAGGACAGTTCTGAAGGTTTTTGAAAGGTAAGACATTTCAAGTGTTTGTTTTGGAATATTCCCACACACCTAGCTGGATAAGTCACTTTATGTAAACTAGGTTGTCAAATTAATTACTAAAAGGTTTTTAATAATATCTCCTTATTCTTTTAATGTCTGTAGCACTTGTAGTTATGCCAGGTCTTCATTGCTGATACTGGTTATTTGTATCTTTCTTTATCAGTTTAGCTTGAGGTTTAGCAATTGTATTGATAGTTTCAAAGATGACTCAGTGGAAAAACTAAAGAAGCTATGTGAATGGCCAGCAAACACATCTAATACATACTATGTGATCATTATATGAAGTTTAACAAAAACAGGTAAAACTCAATTCTAGACTTCAAAGACACATTCTTAGGTGGTAAAACTATAATGAAAGCAAGGAAGTTATTTGCATAAAAGTTTGCATAGTGATTGGTTTGTGAGGGACGGAGAGGTTAATGATGGGGAAGGGACAGGATGTGGAGGGAAACCCTGGGTATTGGTTGTGTTTTATTTCTTGATCAAGTGGTACTTACAAGGTGTTCACTGGTAAATCATTGCACTGTGTGTTTTCTGTGTATGTGCACTTCTGTGATGTGTTATATTTTATAATAAAAGAACCAGCTTTGGTTTCATTGATTTTCACTATTGGTTGTCTGTTTTCTATTTAATTGATTTCTTTTTGTTTTTGTTTTGTCCAATAACTGTTTATTGTGCTTGCTTTTACAATAATTGATTTCTTTTTATTATTTCTTTTCTTATATTTACTTTAGATTTATCTTTTCCAGCTTTTTAAAATTTATTTACATTTTTCCTGTTTATTCTTATACATCCAGCATTCAAGTTATAAAAATTTAAAACAACATATTTAGTTAAAAAAATGGAGACTTTGGGGATAAAACCCAATGGACTAAGGCTCAGTCTCTTATTTTTTATTTTCCTTGTTGGTTATTTATTTTAAATATAGCAGTGTGTACATGTCAATCGCAAACTCCCTAACTTTCCCTCTCCCCCCACCCTTCCCCCCGGTAACCATAAGTTCATTCTCTGAGTTTGCGAGTCTGTTTCTGTTTTGTAAATAAGTTCATTTGTGTCATTTTTTTTTTTTAGATTCTGCATATAAGTGATATGATATTTCTCTTTTTCTGACTTACTTCACTCAGTATGACAATCTCTGTGTCCATCCATGTTGCTGCAAATGGCGTTATTTCATTCTTTTTAGTGGCTGAGTAATATTCCATTGTATATATGTACTACAACTTCTTTATCCATTCCTCTATAGATGGACATTTAGGTTGCTTCCATGTCTTGGCTACTGTAAACAGTTCTGCAATGAACATTGGGGTGCAGGTATCCTTTTGAACCATGTTTTTCTCTGGATATATGCCCAGGAGTGGGATTGCAGTATCATATGGTAGCTCTATTTTTAGTTTTTTAAGGAACCTCCATACTGTTCTCCATAGTGGCTGTACCAATTTACATTCCCACCAACAGTAGGAGAATTTCCTTCTCTCCACACCCTCTCTAGCATTTATTGCTTACGGATTTTTTGATGATGGCCATTCTGACTGGTGTGAGGTGATACCTCACTGTAGTTTTGATTTGCATTTCTCTAATGGTTAGCAATGCTGAACATCTTTTCATGTGCCCCTTGGCCATTTGTATGTCTCCTTTGGAGAAATGTCTATTTAGTTCTTTTGCCTATTTTTCGATTGGGTTGTTTGTTTTTTTGATATTGAGCTGCATGAGCTGCTTGTATATTTTGGAGACTAATCCTTTGTCAGTCACATCATTTGCAAATATTTTCTCCCATTCTGTGAGTTCTGTTCATTTTGTTTATGGTTTCCTTTGCTGTGGAAAAGCTTTTGAGTTTAATTAGGTCCCATTTGTTTAATTTTGTTTTTATTTCCATTACTCTTGGAGACAGGTCAAAAAAGATATTGCTGTGATTTATGTCAGAAAGTGTTCTGCCTATGTTTTCCTCTAAGAGTTTTATAGTGTCCAGTCTCACATTTAGGTCTTTAATCCATTTTGAGTCTATTTTTGTTTATGGTGTTAGGGAGTGTCCTAATTTCATTTTTTTACATGTAGCTGTCTAGTTTTACCAGCACCATTTATTGAAGAGACTGTCTTTCCTCCATTGTATAGTCTTGCCTCCTTCATTGTAGATTAATTGACCATAGGTGCATGGGTTTATTTCTGGGCTTTCTAACCTGTTCCATTGATCTATATTTATGTTTTTGTGCCAGTAGCATACTGTTTTGATGACTATACCTTTGTAGTATAGTCTGAAGTCCTGATTCCTCCAGCTCCGTTTTCCTTTCTCGAGACTGCTTTGGCTATTTGGGATCTTTTGTGTCTCCATACAGATTTTAAGATTTTTTGTTCTAGTTCCATGAAAAATGCCA
Source organism: Aethalodelphis obliquidens (assembly GCF_003676395.1). Classification (NCBI taxonomy): domain Eukaryota; kingdom Metazoa; phylum Chordata; class Mammalia; order Artiodactyla; family Delphinidae; genus Aethalodelphis; species Aethalodelphis obliquidens. The sequence goes on along the minus strand of NW_020837999.1, from coordinate 12,120,685 downwards.
TTGGTAGTTTGATAGGGATTGCATTGAATCTGTAGATTGCCCTGGGTAGTATAGTCATTTTCACAGTGTTGATTCTCCCCATCCAAGAACATGATATATCTCTCCATCTGTTTGCGTTATCTTCAATTTCTTTTGTCAGCATCTTATAGTTTTCGGAGTACAGGTCTTTTGTCTCCTTAGGTAATTTTATTCCTAGGTATTTTATTCTTTTTGGTTTGATGGTAAATGGGTATCATGCAACTTTACTAAATTCATTGATTAGCTCTAGTAATCAGTTTTCTGGCGGCCTCTTTAGGATTATCTATGTATAGTATGATGTCATCTGCAAACAGTGACAGTTTTACTTCTTCTTTTCCAATCTGTATACCTTTTATTTCTTTTTCTTTTCTGATTGCCATGGCTAGGACTTCCAAAACTATGTTGAATAATAGTGGTGAGAGTGGACATCCTTGTCTTGTTCCTAATCTTAGAGGAAATGCTTTCAGTTTTTCACCATTGAGTATGATGTTAGGTGTATGTTTGTCATTTATGGCCTTTATTATGTTGAGGTAGGTTCGCTCTGTGCCCCCTTTCTGGAGAGTTTTTATCATAAATTGGTGTTGAATTTTGTCAGAAGCTTTTTCTGCATCTGTTGAGATGATCATATGGTTTTTATTCTTTAATTTGTTGATGTGGTGTGTCACATTGATTGATTTGCAGATACTGAAAAATTCTTGCATCCCTGGGATAAATCCCACTTGATCATTTGTATGATCCTTTTAATGTATTGTTGGATTCGGATTGCTAGTATTTTGTTGAGGATTTTTGTGTTCATCAGTGATATTGGCCTGTACTTTTCTTTTTTTGTGGTATCTTTGTCTGGTTTTGGTATCAGGGTGATGGTGGCCTCGTAGAATGAATTTGGGAGTTTTTCTTCCTCGGCAATTTTTTTGGACAAGTTTGAGAAGGATAGGTGTTAGCTCTTCTCTCAATATTTGATAGAATTTTCCTGTGAAGCCACAGTTTCAATTTCAGTACTTGTGATTGGTCTGTTCATATTTTCTACTTCTTCCTGGTTCAGTCTTGGGAGAGTGTACCTTTTTAAGAATTTGCCCATTTCTTCCAGGTTATCCATTTTATTGGCATACAGTTGCTTGTAGTAGTCTCTTATGCTCCTTTGTATATTTGTGGTGTCAGTTGTAACTTCTCCTTTTTCATTTTATTGACTTGAGTCCTCTCTCTTTTTTTCTTAATGAGGCTGGCTAAAGGTTTATCAATTTTGTTTATCTTTTTAAAGAACCAGCTTTTAGTTTCATTGATCTTTGCTATTGTTTTCTTTGTCTCTATTTCATTTATTTCTGCTCTGATCTTTATGCTTTTTTCCCTTCTACTAACTTTAGGTTTTGCTTGTTCTTCTTTCTCTAATTGCTTTAGGTGTAAAGCTAGGTTGTTTATTTGAGATTTTTCTTGTTTCCTGAGATAAGCTTGTATTGCTATAAACTTCCCTCTTAGAACTGCTTTTGTTGCATCCCATAGGTTTTGGATCATTGTGCTTTTGTTTTCATTTGTCTCTAGGAATTTTTTGATTTCCTGTTCGATTTCTTCAGTGACCCATTGGTTGTTTAGTAGCATAGTGTTTAGTCTCCACGTGTTTGTGATTTTTATAGTTTTTTTTCATTATTTTTAATCTTATAGTGTTATGGTCAGAAATGATGCTTGATATGATTTCAATTTTCTTAAATTTACTGAGGCTCGCTTTGTGGCCCAGCATTTGGTCAGACCTGGAGAATGTTCCATGTGCACAAGAGAAGAATGTGTATTCTGCTGCTTTTGGATGGAATGCTCTATAAATATCAATTAAGTATAAGTCTATCTGGTCCTAGAGGGTCATTTAAGGCCTGTGTTTCTGTATTGATTTTCTGTCTGGATGATCTGTCCATTGAGGAAAGTGGGGTGTTAAAGTCCCGCACTATTATTGTGTTACTGTTGATTTCTCCCTTTATGACTTTTAGTACTTGCCTTATGTATTTGAGGTGCTCCTATGTTTGGTACATATATGTTTACAATTGTTATATCTTCTTCTTGGATTGATCCCTTGATCATTATGTAATGTCCTTCTTTGTCTCTTATAACAGTCTTTATCTAAAAGTCTATTTTGTCTAATATGAGAATTGCTACTCCAGCTTTCTTTGGTTTCCATTTGCATGGAATACCTTTTTTCCATCCCCTCACTTTCAGTCTGTATGTGTCCCTAGGGCTGAAGTGGGTCTCTTGTAAACAGCATATATATGGGTTTTATTTTTGTATCCATTCAGCCAGTCTGTGTCTTTTGGTTGGAGCATTTAATCCATTTACATTTAAGGTGATTATTAATATGTATGTTCCTGTTGCCATTTTCTTAATTGTTTTGGGTTTGTTTTTGTAGGTCTTTTTTCTTCCCTTCCTCTTTTATTCTCTTGTGGTTTGATGATCCTCTTCAGTGTTGTGTTTGGGTTGCTTTTTCTTTTTTGCATGTGTATCTCTTGTAGTTTTGGGGTTTGCTGTTCCCATGAGGTTTTAATATAGTAGTCTATATATGTACAAGGTTGTTCTCAGTTGCTGGTCTCTCTCCCACCTAGAGAAGTTCCTTTAGCATTTGTTGCAAAGCTGGTCTGGTGGTGCTGAATTTTCTTAGCTTTTGCTTGTCTGTAAGGCTTTTTATTTCTCCATCCAATCTGAATGAGAGCCTGCTGGGTTGAGTATTCTTGGTTGTAGGATCTTCCCTTTCATCATAAATATATGATGCCACTCCCTTCTGGCCTGTGGAGTTTCTGCTGAGAAATCAGTTGTTAACCTTATGGGAGTTCCCTTGTATGTTATTTGTTGTTTTTCCCTTGTTCCTTTTAATATTTTTCTTTGTCTTTACTTTTTGTCAATTTGATTACTATGTGTCTTGGCATGTACCTTCTTGGTTTATCCTGCCTGGGACTCTCTGCGCTTCCTGGACTTGGGTGACTGTTTCCTTTCGCATGTTAAGAACGTTTTCAGCAATTATCTCTTTGAATATTTTCTAAGATTCTTTCTCTCTCTCTTCTCTTCTGGGACCCCTATACTGTGAATGTTGGTGCATTTAATGTCCCAGAGGTCTCTTAGACTGTCTTCATTTCTTTTCATTCTTTTTTCTTTATTCTGTTCCATGGCAGTGATTTCCACCATTCTGTCTTCCAGGTCACTTATCTGTTCTTCTGCTTCAGTTATTCTGCTATTGATTCCTTCTAGCATATTTTTCATTTCAGTTACTTTATTGTTTTATTGTTCATCTCTATTTGTTTGTTCTTTAGTTCTTCTAGGTCTTTGTTAAACATTTCTTGCATCTTCTTGATCCTTGCCTCCATTCTTTATCCAAGATCCTGGATCATCTTCACTATCATTCTTCTGAATTCTTTTTCTGGAAGGTTGCCTATCTCCACTTGACTTAGTTGTTTTTCTGGGGTTTTATCTTGTTCCTTCATCTGGGACATATACCTCTGCCATTTCATTTTGTCTAATTTTCTGTGATTGTGGTTTCCGTTCCACAGGCTGCAGGACTGTAGTCCTTGCTTCTGCTGTCTGCCCTCTGGTGGATGAGGCTGTCTTCAGCTTTTTAAGTTAGATGCTTAAATAATTGATTTTAGATCATTCTTTTCTAATATAATTTCATACTATAAATTTCTCTCTAAGCACTGTTTTAGCTGCATCTCACAAATTTTGATACATTGTATTTTCATTTTAATTCAGTTCAGTATATTTTCTTATTCCTCCATGATTTTTTTTCTTTGACCTGTTGATTATATAGAAGTGTGTTTAATTTTCAAATATTGGAGATTTTCTGGATGTCTGTTACTGATTTATAACTTAATTCCATTGTAGTCAGAGAACATATTCTATATTATCTTCATGATTTTAAATATATTGGGACTTGTTTTATGGCCCAGCATATAGTCCATCTTGATGGATGTACCTTGTATATTTGAAAAGCATGTATATTAAGCAGTGGCTGTGTGGAGTGCTGTATAGCTATCATTTTAGGTCAGATTGGTTGATAGTACTGTTTACGTTCTAACCTTACTGATTTTGTCTACTTCTATAAATTACTGAGAGAGATGTGTTAATTATAATTTGAATTTAACTATCCATTCAATCAGCTTTTTTATAATTTATTTAAAACATTAAAAAATAAAATATGCATAGAGGAACAAAATAAAATATGAAACAAACAAAAATGTGTAGCTCAATGAATTATTACGAAATGATTGTATAACCACCACCCAGGTCAAGAAATAGAACGTTGTTAGCATCCCAAAGTTCCCTTATGCTTCCTTCCAGTTATTGCTTCTTGTATTCCTCCTTCACAAAGGTGACCAGTATCCTGATTTTATAGTGTCACTTCCTTGGTTTTCTTCAGAGTTTTTTTCTTTCAGTTTTGTTGAGATACAATTGACATAACAGTACTGTATAAGTTTAAGGCATATAGCATAATGACTTGACTTATATACATCTTGAATTAATTGCCATAATAAGTAGAGTTAACATGTATCATCTCATTTAGGTCCAAAAAAAAAATCAAAGGAAGAAAAATATATTTTTTCCTTTGTGATGAGAACTTTTAGGATTTACTCTCTTAACAACTTTCAGATACACCAATACAGCAGTGTTAACTATAGTTATCATGTTGTACATTACATCCCCAACACTTATTTATCTTATAACTGGAAATTTGTAACTTTTACCCACATTCATCCAGTTTTCATACCTCCCAACCGCTATCTCTGTTAACTCCAAATCTGATCTCTTTTTCTGTGAGGTTTTATTTTTTGTTGTTGTTTGTTTGTCTTTTAAGATTCCACATATAAGTGAGATAATACGGTATTTGTCTTTCTCTGTCTGACTTACTTCACTTAGCATAATGTCCTCAAGGTCAACCATGTTGTCATAAATGGCAGGGTTTCCTTCTTTTTTATGGCTGAATAGTATTCCTGTGTGTGTGTGTGTGTGTGTGTGTGTGTGTGTGTGTGTGTGTGTGTTTCAATATCATGCTGAGTTCAGTTTGCTGGTTTTTCCTTTTTGGGGGGGTGGATTTTTGCATCAATGTTCATAAGGGATATTGGCCTCTAGTTTTTTTTAATGGTTTCTTTGTTCTCATAGAATGAGTTAGGAAGTCTTCCCTCTTCAATTTTTGGAAAAGTTTGTGAAGGATTAGTTTTTCTTTAAATGTTTGGTAGAATTCCAGTGAATCTATCATGTCCAGGGCTTTTCTTTGTGGAGATATTTTTTTTTTTTTTTTTTGGCGGTACGTGGGCCTCTCACTGTCGTGGCCTCCCCCGTCGCGGAGCACAGGCTCCGGACGCGCAGGCGCAGCGGCCATGGCCCACGGGCCCAGCCACTCCGCGGCATGCGGGATCCTCCCGTACCGGGGCACGAACCCATGTCTCCTGCATCAGCAGGTGGACCCTCAACCACTGCGCCACCAGGGAAGCCCGTGGAAATATTTTTGATTACTGATTCAACCTCCTTACTAGTTACAGGTCTATTCAGATTTTCTATTTCTTTGTAATTTAGTCTTGGTAAAGGACTACCAAACGTTGTGTGTCTAGAAATTTGTCCATTTAAAACTAGGTTATCTGACTTTTTGGCATATAATTGTTCATAGAACTCTCTTGTCCTTTTTATTTCTGTAGGATTGGTAGTAATGCCCCCACTTTCATATCTGATTTCAGTAATTCCTGTTGTCTCTCTTGTATTCTTAGTTCATTTGGCTAAAGGTTTGTTGATCTTATTGATCTTTTTTTGTTGTTGATCTTTTTGTTGCTCTTTTTTTTCATAGATCTTGTTGATCTGTTTTGTTTAATTGATTTTTTTCTATTCCCTATTTTATTTATCTCTGCTCTAACATTTATTATTAGTATTTTTCTACTACTAGCTTTGGGTTTAGTTCTTTTTTTCCCTAGTTCCTTAAGTTGTAAAGTTAGGTTGTTGGTTTTAGATCTTTCTTTCATCCTTCCTTCCTTCCTTCCTTCCTTCCTTCCTTCCTTCCTTCCTCCCTCCCTCCCTCCCTCCCTCCCTCCCTCCCTCCCTTCCTTCCTTTCATTTTTGGCTGTGTTGGGTCTTAGTTGCAACATGCGGGATCTTTCGTTGCTGCGTGTGGGCTCTTCATTGTGGCACGTGGGCTTCTCTCTAGTTGTGGCACACAGGCTCTGTAGTTGTGGTGAGCGGACTCTGTAGTTGTGGCGCGTGAGCTCCAGAGCACGTGGGTTTAGTAGTTGCGGTGCACAGGCTGTCTCTAGTTGTGGTGTGCAGGCTCTGTAGTTGTGGCACACAGGCTCCAGAGCATGTGGGCTCTGTAGTTGTGACACGTGGGCTCTGTAGTTGTGGCGTGCAGGCTCAGTAATTGTGGCGTGCGGGCTTAGTTGCCCTGCGGCATGTGGGATCTTAGTTCCCCAACCAGGGATAGAACCTGTGTCCCTTGCATTGGAAGACAGATTCTTAACCACTAGACCACCAGGGAAGTACTGTTTCTTGTTTTTTAATGTAAGCATTTATAGCTGTAAATTTCCCCCAGGACTGCCTTTGCTGCATCTCATAAATTTTGGTATGTTGTGTTTTCATTTTCATTCATCTCTAAATATTTTCTAATTTCCCTTGTGATTTCTTCTTTAATTCATTGGTTGTTTAACAGTGTGTTGTTTAATTTCCATAATTTTGTGAATTTTCCAGTATTCTTTATGTTATTCATTTTTAACTTAATTCCTTTGTGGTCGGAGAAGATGTTCTGTATGATATATGTATTTTTTAAAATCTACTGAGACTTAATTCATGGCCTAACATATGGGCTATCTTGGAAAATGTCTCATGTGCATTTGAGAAGAATGTTTAAGCTGTTGTTGGTTGGAGTGTTCTGTATGTCTATTAAATCTCATTTGTTTATTGTGTTAAGTCGTCTGTTTCCTTACTTTCTGTCTGGTTGTTCCATTCATTATTGTAAGTGGGGTATTAAAGTCTGCAACTATAACAGTAGAACTGCCTATTCCTCCCTTCAGTTCTGTCAGTTTTTGCTTCGTATATTTCGATGTTCTGTCATTGTGTGCATAAATGTTTATAATAGTTATATCTGTTGCTGTATTGAAACTTTCATTAATATATAATGTACTTCTTTGTCTTTTGTAAACTTTTTTGCTTAAAGTCTGTTTTGTCTGATATAAGTATAGCCATTCCTCCTCTCTTTTTATTACCATTTGCATGAAATATCTTTTTCCATCCTTTTACTTTCGACCTGTTTGTCTTTGGCTCTCAAGTGAGTCTCTTGTAGACAGTATGTAGTTGGACCATGTTTGTTTATCCATTCTGCCAAGTTTTGTCTTTTTTTTTTTTTTTTTTTTTTTTTTT
>NW_020837999.1:12085246-12113205 GCF_003676395.1 Aethalodelphis obliquidens | reverse complement strand
TTTTTTTTTTTTTTTTTTTGCGGTGCGCAGGCCTCTCACTGTTGTGGTCTCTCCCGTTGTGGAGCACAGGCTCCAGACACGCAGGCTCAGTGGCCATGGCTCACGGGCCTAGCCACTCCGCGGCATGTGGGATCTTCTCGGACCAGGGCACGAACCCATGTCCCCTGCATCGGCAGGCGGACTCTCAACTACTGCGCCACCAGGGAAGCCCCAGTTTTTGTCTTTTGATTGGAGAGTTTAATCTATTTACATTTAAAGTAATTACTGATCAGGAGGAACTTATTTTTGTCATTGTGTTATTTGTTTTCTATATGCCCTACAACTTTTTTGCCCCTCATTTCCTGCATTTTTGTCTTTTGTGTTTAGTTGATTTTTTAGTAGTGAATTATTTAAAAACCTTCACAGTTTCCTTTGGTGCTTTTCTATAGCTATTTTCTTTGTGTTTACCTTGGGAGTTATGTTTAACATCCTAAATTGAATGTATAGCAGCTTATCTTCAGTAACATGTAAAAACTATGTTCCTTTACAGCTCTTGTCGTCACCTCTTTTGGCTGCTGATGCAATAAAATTACACCGTTATACACTGTGTGCCTGAAAACATAAACTAATAATTCTTTTAAATGCATTAGTCTCCTAAGTTCTGTAGAAAACAAAATTTGGAGCTACAAACCAAAGTTATAATAATACAAGCTCTTATACTAATAATTGCTTTTTTTCTTTAAATGTATTAGTCTCTAAAATCGTGTAGAAAACAAAAATACAATTATAAACCATTGTTACAATAAAACTAGTTTTCATAATTGCCTAGGTATTTACCTTTATTGAGATCTTTGTTCTTGCATATGGCTTTGAGGTATTGTTTAGTATCTTTTCATGCCACCTTGCAGGACTCTCTTGAGCATTTTTTGTGGGGCAGGTCTAGTAGTCATGAACTCCCTCAGCTTTTGTTTATCTCTGGGTGTTTTGATTTATTCCTCACTTTTGAAGGACAGTTTTGCTGAATATGACTCTTGGCTGGCAGTTTCTTTCATTTAGCACTTTGAATATATCGGCCTACTGTCTTCTGGCCTTCAAAGTTTCTGATAAGAAATATATTTCTTAGGATAATAGGATAATAATAGGATAATAATCTTAGGATAATACTAGGATATTATTGAGGATCCCCTGTATGTGATGATTAGCTTCTCTCTTGCTGCTTTCAATATTTGCTCTTTGTTTTTGGCTTTTGAAAGTTTGGTGTGGGTTTCTTTGAATTCACTTTACTTGGAGTTTGTTGGGCTTCTTGGATGTTTATAATCATGTATTTCATGAAATTTGGGAAGTTCTCAGCCATTATTTTTTCAAATATTTTCTCTTTCCCTTTCTCTCTTTTCCTTCTGGGATACCCACAAAGCATATGTCAGTGTATTTGCTGGTATTGGAAAGGTTCCTTAGACTGCATTCACTTTTCTTCAATCTTTTTTTCTTTGTTTCCCAGCATTGATAATTTCCATTGTCTTATATTTAAATCCACTGATTCTTTCTTCTACCTGCTTAAATCCACCTTTGAATCCTTTTTACCACCCTAGCTCCCATAAGCTCTGTGCAGGCTGTTCCAGGAACACTGCCTAGCTGCCTTCCAGGTGGCTGGAGATGGGTGATGGGTAGCCGTTACTGTGTAAGAGCTGAAATTGACTAAAATCAACCACAATTTATTGTCCAAGCCTTCTCCTCAAAGTTGCAAGCCTTCAACAGACCCCAGAGTTCCAAAATAGTTGTATCAGATAGACTCTGCCAGTCCAGTTATTGTCTAGGTGAGGAGACAGATTCCTGGTGCTTTCTACTCTGCCACTTTCTCAGCATTTTCATCATCTTTTACTTTCATTGTTTCTGTTAAGAAATCAGTTTTATGATAGTTGGTGCATCTTTGAAAGCAATCTATTTTTTCCCACCTGGCTCTTTGTACTCAGTATTTTACTGTGATGTAATTAAATGTCCATTTCTTTTTATTATCTTTTTAGAATTTTTAGGGCTTCATGAACCTTTACCTCAGTGTCTTCCATTAGTTTTGGAGAGGTCTTAGCTGTCAATCTCTTACATTATTTTTCTCCTCTCCTTCTGGGACTCTAATTAATACGATAGACAGTCTCACTTGATACTTTATACCTCTTACCCTATTTTCTGTGTGCTTTAGTTCTTTAATTTCTTTACATTTAATTCTAGGTATTATCTTCTGGCTTCTTCCAGTTCATTTGCTCTTCAGCTGTGTCTTATATCCACATTGAATTCTTAATTTCAAATTAAGAATTCAATCCACATTGAATTCTTAATTTCAGTTGTGTTTTCATTGAATTCTTAATTTCAGTTGTGTTTTTAGTTTTAGAGTTTTCATTTAATACTTTAAAAAATAGTTTCCAGTTTTCTGCTGAAAGATCCCTATACTATCTTTTATCTCCCTGAAAATGGTCAGCATGTGTCTGTTAAATCCATTTTCTGAAGGCCCCGATAGTTCTGTTTATAGTGTCTTTTGGTTTTTCTGGTTTTCATTCATCATGTCTTGTTCCCTTGTTTACCTGCCTATTTTTTTTAAATAAATTTATTTATTTTATTTACTTGTTTTTGGCTGCGTTGGGTTTGTTGCTGCACGCGGGCTTTCTCTAGTTGCGGTGACCGGGGGCTACTCTTTGTTGCGGTGCATGGGCTTCTCATTGTGGGGGCTTCTCATTGTGGTTGGCTTCTCTTGTTGCCGAGCATGGGTTCCAGGCACGCGGGCTTCAGTAGTTGTGGCACGTGGGCTTCAGAGCACAGGCTCGGTAGTTGTGGCGCATGGGCTTAGTTGCTCCGCGGCATGTGGGATCTTCCCGGACCAGGGCTCGAACCCGTGTCCCCTGCATTTGCAGGTGGGTTCTTAACCACTGTGCTACCAGGGAAGCCTCTACCTGACTATTTTTATTTTGTGCTAGGTGTTGCATTTGCAGAAAGCTATGTTGAAATAATTTGAAGCCTAGAATCTTCCATAGATAATTTATATTTACTTCTGGCAAGTGGTTGGAAGTACCAGCACTGAGGGTAATTTCAAGGTGATTGGTAGCTAAGTTACTCCTGGTTTACTCTATCTCCTGGTGCACAGCTCTTCAAGGCCAAACCCAAAGATAAGGAGGATCCATCACTTGTTCCCCTCCTTATGTCCTAGTCTCCTTGCCCCTACCAAGATTCAGGAAGCCTTCAGAAGTGCTTGCTAGACCCTTAGTCTCTTCTTTTGGAATCAGCAAAACCTTCCCAGAAAAAGCACCCCAAACACCCAGATCACTTCCCCAGACTCTGTCTTCTTCCCTATCCTGACTTTATAATTCCTCACCACTTTGTTGCATCTCTGATGCTTTCAAGTAGATAATTATATTTTGTCCAGATTTTCTGTTTGTCCTCAGGATGAGGGTTGGTTCAGATTATTTGGCTTGCTATTAATGGAAGCAAAAATGCCCTCCTATCAACTTTTGTGATGCCCTCTATCATAGTCACAAATGGCCTTTTCATGCTTTTTATGATGTTTAAGCTTTTGACTAATAAGAGTAATGACCTTATTTAGCCTCCTTCCCTGCCTTTTTTATTTTCTTTGCATTTTTTGTTCAGCTTTCACATTTTCTTTTTTTATTTGGCATCTTTTCTTGAGTTATATCAAAGCTGAATGCAAAAGAAAAAAATTGTGTTGTGAATATATATATGCAGGGTGAAATTTGTTTTCATTCTTCCTGTCTTCCTCATAAAAAGAGTAGTTTGTTGGGCCTTAGAAATTTTTTGTTTGGGAATTTAGTATTAGAAGATACTATAATATTTAGTAATTTAGGTAAAACGAGCTGTACATTTTTTAAAAACTTGTATTTTGGTTATTCATATATATATAATTTTAAAAATTCTCATTAGACATGTACATTCATAGTGGGTAATTAATAAAAATCTTTCAGTCTATTTTCATCTGAATTATTTCATGGAACTCATGATTCTGTTTTCTGGAGTTATGTTTATCCTAAAGCTAACTTAGGAAGAAGGGAAGAATGTTGGCCTCTAGGAAGAACATCAGAGAACTTGATTTAAGGTAGATAAGCCAATCAACCAATGGGCAATATCTCCAAAAATCACTAATAAGTTTCTACGTAGAAATGTCTTATTTTCTAAACAAGCAAGTAAAACTTTACTCAATTATCATGGGATTGGGGGATTAAAGTAAGAAATAAAGGAATGTGTCAAACCGTGAGGTCCATTGAGGATCAAACTTGAGGTTGCTTCTATTTCAACATTTTCATAAATATTCCTCCAGAGGAATTACAGGTGAAATTGAGAAATTTGTAGATAATGCAAAATCCATCTGAAAAGTAAAAATTCTGAGCTGATGGAAAAATGCAGGAAAATCCAACCAAATCTTATGAATTGTCACAAAAGTGGTAGATGACTAAGCATACAGTGAAAAGCAACCCAAATTGTGTTTATGATCGTGGGCTCCAACTTGCCATTTGCCACCTAGAAACTCAGGGCCAAATTAATTTTTGAGTGAGGTTTCTGGTGAAAAATCACAGATATTTGGGGGTCTGACAAATAGATTGCCAGTGGCTTTGTAAAATCTAACCTTTCAGACGTGGAAAAGGGATGAGCTGTTGGCATGGGAGGGTATCTTAAAAAGCTCTTGTGACGTTGATTTGGAACTGACCCCAGACACTAATGAAAGAGTAATCCTCCCTAAATCACCCCAAAGCTAGTAATCCCTAGGGCTGCATGTTGGTGATTAAAAAAGAAAGGTAGGAGCAGCTGTCTTTTTGTTCAGTTTAATTATGACCCAGTACCTGGGTGAGTGTTAATTTCCTGGTGGCACTGTAGGTGGGTGGAGAAAGGTGTTAGGTTTCTGCACGCTGCAAGGACTGAATGTGCAGACATGAATTCTGCCTGGTGTATGGCCAGGGATGTGGACACTGTTCAGGGGAGCTCAAGCTCATGAGCTCAGGTTGCGTGGCGTTCAATTTCTGCCCTTTAAGTCTGAGACATGGGCTGCCGTGTGCCAGAGGACACAGCAGTGCTATCAGGTATCAGCTAGACTGCACACCTTAATTAGTAGCCCCCCCACCTCCAGCAGGGCAGCTGCTGGGCCTGTGGGGTATAACTCCATTAAGTCATCAGGAAGAAGAGGAACATTTAGCCCCCTTAATCCCTTTAGCAGCATTCAGCACCAGAGGTCACAGAACTGGGCATCTGCTTTCTCAAGTTCCCAGTTCCGAATATTCAAGTGGTGTCTAAGGGTGTGTTCACAGACAGCCTGTGAGCTACTGGCTGTTCTTGGAAGTTAATGCCCCAGCTTCTGGTGAATGTGGAACACCATTCCTCCCAACTCGTCTCCTCTGTGTTTTCTCTATTTGAGAATGGTCCTATGGTCTGCCCAGTCATCCAGCCAGATGCTTGATATCATTGCATATGCCTTCTACCTCCTAAATAGCTCTCGCATCTACTGCATCTTCTCCTTTTCCATTGCACCTGCCTTGTTCTCCTTCACCACCCCTCTTGAGGGTTTCTGCAGCATTCTCCCTGCCTGCCTGCAATCCCATCACTTTTCTGTCCAGCTTCCACATTGCCACCAAAGCACTCTTCCTAAAGTGTCAATCTCCTCAGGTTGTCTACTTGCTTAAAGTTACACAGTGGCTCCTAATCACCTATAGCTGCTTTTGCTAATCTTCAATCATCTTACCATCTTTGTGATGTTCAAATTTTACCTTCACTATTGCTTTATTATTATTTTAATTTAAACCACATCTCTCCTTTTAGTTTTACTTTTTACTTGTCCTTGGAAATACTATCCTTAAAGGCATGGGTTTCACATGCTACTTACAGTTCTCTGCTGTAACTACTATAATAATCAGTGTTAGGCTGCGTGCCACCTAAAATTGTTTCCTTGTGGGAAATACTGAGTATCCAAAGCCATTTATCATTTCCTCTCTAGTCTAATATTCCACAGGCTTGACTCCTTGTTATTGTTTGAACATATACAACCTTCCAAAACTGAGTCAAGAAGAAACAGACAATTTGAACAGACCAATCGCTAGTAGTAAAATTGAATTTGTAATAAAAGCTCCCAGCAAACAAAAGTCCAGGACTGGATGGTTTCACAGGGGAATAATACCAAATATATAAAGGAGAACTAATACCTGTCCTTCTCAAACTATTCCAAAAAGTTGAAAAGGAGGGAACACTCCCAAATTCGTTCTGTGAGACCACCAATACCATGATACCAAAACCAGACAAAGATGCTACAAAAAGATATCTTTGATGAATATAGGTGCAAAAATCCTCAACAAAATATTAGCAAACCAAATCCAGCAATATATAAAAAGGATCATATGCCATGATCAAGTTGAATTTATTCCAGGGACACAAGGATGGTTCATTCACAAATCAATCAATATGATACACCACATTAATAAAAGGAAGAATAAAGATCATATGATCATTTCAATAGATGCAGAAAAAGCATGTGACAAGATTCAACATCCATGATAGAATCTTTCCAGAAAGTGAGTATGGAAGGAACATATGTTAACATAATAAAGACCATTTATGACAAACCCACAGCTAACATCATTCTCAATGGTGAAAAGCTGAAAGGCTTTCCTCTAAATTCAGGAATGAGACAAGGACGCCTACTCTCACCAATTTAACATAGTATTGGAAGTCCTAGCTACAGCAGTCAGCCAAGAAAAAGAAAAGGCATCCAAATTAGAAAGGAAGAAGTAGAACTGTCACTACTCACAGATGACTTAATACTTTATATAGAAAACCCTAAAGTCTCCACCCCAAAACTATTAGAATAAATGAATTCAGCAAAGTTTCAGGATACAGGATTAATATACAGAAATCTGTTGCTTTTCTGTACACTAGTAATGAACTATCAGAAAGAGAATGTAAAGAAAAAAATCGCATTTAAAACCACATCAAAACAATAAAATACCTAGGAATAAATTTAACCAAGGAGGTAAAAGACCTATATTCTAAAAACTATAAAAAAATCGATGAAATTGAAGATGATGCAGAGAAATGAAAAGATGTCTCAGGCTTTTTGATTGGAAAAAATAATATTGTTAAAATGGCTATACTATCCAAAGCAATTGCTATCAAAATACCCATGACATCTTTCACGGAAGTAGAACAAATAATCCTAAAATTCATACGAACCCCCCCCCCCCACACAAAAGGAGTTATAACCCTCCCACACTTCAGACTATACTACAAAGCTACAGTAATCAAAACAGCATGGTACTGGAGCCAAAGCAGACACATAGATCAATGGAACAGAATAGAGAACCCAGAAATAAACCCATGTACCTATGGTCAATTAATCTCTGACAAAGGAGGCAAGAATGGAGAAAAGGCAGTCTCTTCAATAAATGGTGCTGGGAAAGTTAGATACCTACATGTAAAACAATGAGATTAGAATATTTCTTCACACCATATGCAAAAATAAACTCCAAATGGATTAAAGACCTAAATGTAAGACCTGAAATCATAAAACTCCTAGAAGAGAACATAGAACAAACACTCTGACATAAATCATAGCAATATTTTTTGCAATCTGTCTCCAAGGCAAAATAAATAAAAGCAAAATAAACAAATGGGACCTAATTAAACTTAAAAGCTTTTGCATATCCAAGGAAGCCATCAACAAAAGAAAAAGACAACCTGCGGAACTGGAGAAAATATTTGCAAATGATGTGACTGACAAGGGGTTAATATCCAAAATATATAAACAGCTCATGTAATACAACATTAAAAAAATTACCCAATCAAAAAAAAAATGGGCAGAAGATCTGAGTAGACATTTTTCCAAAGAAGACATACACATGGCTAATAGGCACATGAAAAGATGCTCAAGATTGTGACTCATCAGAGTAAAGCAAATCAAAACAAGGAGAGATCACCTCACACCTGTCAGAATGGCTATTGTGAAAAAGCCTCCAAATAATGTTGGCAAGGATGTGGAGAAAAGGGAACCCTCATACACTATTGGTCGGAATATAAATTGGTGCAGCCATTATGGAAAACAGTATGGGAGTTCCTCAAAAAACTGAAAATAGAACTACCATGTGATCCAGCAATCCCATCCTGGGATATATCCAGAACAAAAGGAAATGCTAATTTGAAAAGATATATGCACCTCAACATTCATAGCGTCACTATTTATAATTGCCAAGATATGGAAGCAACCCAAGTGTCCATCAACAGATGAATGGATAAAGAAGATATATATATATATATATATATATATATATATACACACAATGGAATATTACTCAGCCATAAAAAGAATGAAATTCTGACATTTGCAGCAATGTGGATGGACCTAGAGAATATTATACTAGTGAAATAAATCAGAGAATGACAAATGCTGTATGATATAATTTGTATGTGGAATCTAAAAAATAATAGAAATGAATGTATATAGCAAAACAGAAACAGACTTACAGATATAAAAAACAAACTATTTGTTACCAATGCGGAGAGGGAAGGGGGGAGGGGCATGTTATGGGTATGGAATTAAGAAATACAAACTACTATGTATAAAATAGATAAGCAACAAAGATACGTTGTATAGCATAGTGGAATATAGCCATTATCCTGATAACTCTTAATGGAGTATAATCTGTAAAAATACTGAATCACTATGCTGTACACCTGAAACTAATATAATATTGTAAATCAACTATACTTTAATAAAAATATGTTATGATGCCTCTAAAAGTATGTCATTAAATAAACACAATGGTTTTTTCTTAATAAACATGAATTTTTACTTCATTGCATCTGACATATTAAACAATAAATCAATCACTAATTATAAAGGACCTACTATATGCTAGCTACTTGACTTTATGGTTAAAAGTAGTAAGAGCTTATGATATTGGAGGCAAAACAATTTAGTGATTTAATCTTAACATGTAGATATGAAGCTCTATTTTAAACTATCGAAGATATGATACCGAATCACATATTGTCTAAGATTTAACTCTACAGGTAGGCATCGTGCTGTAAAGACACCTGAAGAGAGAAAAAAAACGAGTGATTTGTTTTCTAAGAAGCTTGACCAGAACCCCTACTTATAAAATATGCCAGGGACCCACATGTGAGGCTTTTAGGAAATAATTCAGAAAGTGGCAACTCACTGTCATGGAAAGCTGGAATAGCATATTATATCTGAGGAAGAGAAGACTTCCAAGAGGGGTTTTGAGCTTTTTTTTTAATATGTAAAATAATTGGCTTGCTGCAACTAGAGAATACCCACATGCAGCAACGAAGACCCAATGCAGCCAAAAAAAAAAAAAAAAAGGTCCTTTGCTAGTACGTAAAATAACAACAGTTATAGTAGTACCACCAATATATATCAGAGGGAATGCTAGATTGCTAGAGCTGGGAAACACCTTTGGCATCATTTAGTCCAAGGATTTTGCAATGTATATTTAAAGTTTATATATCTATTCTTAAAATATGAGAACACCTTCCCACCTTTTCTTTAAAAAACAAACAAAAATTTCCATGGCAGCCCATTATCTAATGTAGAAAAAAATTTCTGTGATTGAAGGATGTTCAGTGGAGCAAGAGGAAGGTGGGTTGAAGATTCCCACCTGCTAGTTTCCTGTTAACTGTCCAGCCTAGCAAGGGGATAGAGGACCACCCATGAGGTATTCCTTGATCCCTAAAAGTGCACTTGTTTGTGCACTGGGATGCTGTGTACTCAGGTGGAGATTCACTGGGGGTGGGAGGGTCATTTCTTTTCTAACTCTTTCCCTGGTTCACGTCTTATTGGACAAATCATTTTTCCTTCTTTACCTAGTTTTTTCATCTACTATAATATGGAGATGATTAGGATCTCCTGATTTCATCATTAAGTTGCTGAATGAATAAATTCCTGGAGATAGATGGGTTAATATAAAGTCTATCTATTTGGACTATAAATTGGTACTCAGCCTTCAGAACGAGAATGACCCAGACTGAAATGAATTTACCATTTACTTGTTATGTGACATGGGCAGCATATATAATCTCTCAGAGCTGGAGTGCCCTCCTCATTTTAAAAAAAGGGGATGGCAATGATTCTTTACAAGGTTATGAATATTATATGAGGTCACTCATATAACACATAATACAGTGCCTGGTCTATAGTAAATAATCAGTATAATGTAACGGTTAAGAGAATAAACTATCCTTAGGCTCAGATACTGGCCTTATTACTCATTGTCTAGATGCCCACGGACAAGTTACTTCACCACTCTGAGTTTCAACTTTTCTCACCTAAAAAATGGATATAATTATAGCACTTACCTTATAGACTTGTTATAAGGATTAAATAAGATAATGCATATAACATAGTTAGCATATTTTGTTCTTGTCAATTAGCGCTGCTTCTAAAATTACATGTGTAATTTTAGAATGTGTAAGAAAACAATCATTATGTTTTCCCAAATATTTGTTGTCCAGAATTCTTATCTAATTATTTAAAATGATAAAAAATGGAGAAACAGCATATATGTAAGTATAAAAGATTGCTTAGATAAAACATGACCCATTCATAAGATGGAATAAGTTGCAAGCATTAAAATAACAATGTAGGAAGTTATTTGATGATATGGGAAAATATTCTTTATACATTGTTAAAAATAATAAATCTTAGTATTTTATTTACTCATATGTTTAAAAACTTATTTTAAGGAAAAACCCAGCATTCATCTGTCTCTCTCTCCAAAAGTAGTCACTTTCCTTTCTTTCTACTATTTCTTCAGCCATTTATCTCCAGATTTTTAAACATCGTATTTGTACTGCTCTTTCTTGATTTTTCAATTTTAGGCAATATTTACTGTCTTCCTACCATAGAAGATGAGAATTTAGCATCCCCTTCCTCTCACAATACAAGCTTCCCCTTCTCATCATTCAACTGTCATCATTCTACTAAATCAACATTTAATATTTACTTTTTTACAATTTTGGTTCCAGCTGAGCTGTTATATACTGTGATTACGTTTCCTTTCTTGGACAACTTGTTTTTTCCCTTGTAGTTCATAGTTGCTTCAGTTTATTTCATTTGTTTTCTTGCTTGTTTGTTTTTAATATACTCTGCTAGGCAGAATTCGAAGATGGCTCCCTGGTGGACATGCCCTGTGTAATCCCCGCCCCTTGGGTGTTGGAAGGACCTCTAAATATGAGGAGACATCACTTCTGTGATTATGCTAATTATATGGCAAAAAGGACTTTGCATATGTAATTAAGAATCCTAATCAGCTTACTCTAAGTTAATATAAGGAAGATCATCTTAGGTGGGTCTGGCCTCATCAGGTGAACACTTAAAAGAAGTTACCTAGCAACTTCTGAGCAAAAGGGCATGGGAAGTATTGTAAAATTTTTGATACCTTGTAGGTCTGAAAATGTATTTATTCTAGTCTCACACTGGATAGTTTGAATGGGTATAGAATTCTGAATGAATAATAATTTTCCATCACAATTCTGAGAGCATTAATTAATTTTCTTGTAGCTTTCAGGTTGTTATTGAGAAGGCTGATGGCATTATAATTTATGATTTATTGTATATGACCTGTTTTTTTTCTCTAAAAGGTTTTTATGTTTTTTTTCTCTTTATCACCAGTGTTTAAAGTTTCATAATGATGTATGTGTTTTGGAGCAGATATATATTTTATTCATTGTGCTGGGCCCTCCATGGACTTTTCATTCTGGAAACCTATGTTCTTCAATTCTGGGAACTTTTTCTGTGTTATTTATTGGAGAATTTCTGCCCCTTTGTCTTCTCTGTTCTTTCTTTTTGGAACTCATTGTCACTTTGTTTTACTTTCTTAGAGATTTCATCAACTCTATCTTCCAAGCTCTTATTGAATTTTAAATTCATGTTTTGATGTCTTTAATTTTCAAGAGCTCTATTTTGTCCTCCAGTTCTTCCTTCCCTTCCTTTCTGACTCCTTTTCTCTTCCTTCCTTCCTTCTCTCCTGTCCTCCACAATTCCTCCCTCCCTCCCTCCCTCCCTTCCTTCCTTCCTTTCTCCCTTCCTCCCTTCCTTCCTCCCTCCCTCCCTCCCTCCCTTCCTTCCTTCCTTTCTTCCTTCCTTCCTTCCTTCCTCTTTGTCTTATTTCATGAATGCAAGATTTTCTTTTATGTTTAACTGGAAAATAGTTATAGTTTTCTTTTGTTATATTTTGCTCCCTGCATGGTCTCTGTTTACTCAGAATTCCTTTTTAAATTTATTTATTTATTGCTTTGGTCTCTGACTTCCGCATCTGATGTCTGATGGTCTCTTACTGTCATATTTAAGGCTGAGGCCCATGCAGGCATACCTGGTTTATTGCACTTCACAGATAGTGGGTTCTTTTTACAAATCGAAGGTTTGTGGCAACCCTGTGTCGAGCAAGTCTATCAGTGCCATTTTTCCAAAAGTGTTTGCTCATTTCATGTTTCTGTGTTACATTTTAGTAATTCTCACCATATTTCAAGCTTTTTCATTATTATTATATTTGTTGTGATCTGTGTGATGTAACTATTGCAAAAAGATTATAACTTTCTGAAGGCTAGCATTTTCTAAATTCACTCTTTTTTTTCGGTACGTGGGCCTCTCACTGTCGTGGCCTCTCCCGTTGCGGAGCACAGGCTCCGGACGCGCAGGCTCAGCGGCCATGGCTCACGGGCCCAGCCGCTCCGCGGCATGTGGGATCTCCCAGACCGGGGCACGAACCCGTGTCCCCTGCTTCGGCAGGCGGACTCTCAACCACTGCGCCACCAGGGAAGCCCCCACTCTTTTTAAAAAAAAAAAATTATTTATTTGGCTGCTCCAGGTCTTAGTTGCGGCATGTGGGATCTTTTAGTTGTGGCATGTGAACCCTTAGTTGCAGCATGTGGGACCTAGTTCTCTGATGAGGGATCAAGCCCAGGCCCCCTGCATTGGGAACGTGGAGTCTTAGCCACTGGACCACCAGGCAAGTCCGTGAAGGCTAGCATTTTCTGATGGTTAGCATTTTTTAGCAATAAAGTATTTTTTAGCAATAAAGCATTTTTAGCAATAAAGATTTTTTAATTAAAGTATGTACATTGTTTTTTTAGACATAATGCTACTGCACACTTAATAGTCTATAGAATAGTGTAAACATAACTTTTATATCCGCTGGGAAACCAAAAAAATTTATGTGACTCTCTTTATTGCAATACTCGCTTCGTTGTGGTGGTTTAGAACTGAACCCACAATATCTCTGAGGTGTGCCTGTAAATGCCAATGGAATGCCTATGTGCATGGGCAGAGTTTTACAAAGGTTGTTTACAATCCCATTTGATTGGGGTTGGTGATCATTGGGGATGGGTCATTGCATTGAGGAATCACCAAGTCTATTACCTAAGGAGTGTGTCATAATACTCTGTTTTCAGTATGTTCCTCACCACTACCCCTACCAGCGACTGCTGTCTTTGAGTACAAATCCTCTCAAATCCCCTCTCTTCTGAAAGTCATTCTCTTGTTTTCTGCTGCGATGGGTAGGCCCAATTGCCTGGCTGAGGGGTAAAGATCTCAAAAGTTAACCGTTTCTTAAATAAAATTTCAAGAAATTTTCCTATTTGGTCCTAGCCAGAACTACCTGCCCACTCTTCCTTTCGGAAGTAGATGATGCATTAAATCCCTGAGATAGTTCAGAGTTTTGTGGCACAACTGGCTTGCTTCTTATTGGCTTCTTCACCTTGAAACTTAGATTTCAACTTTCTCTGATCTGCCTCGTCAGTTACCACTCAGCCGTTTGTTTTGTCAGTTTCCAAAATTTTGTTGACATCTCTTATCTGCTGTTGTTTCCTCTCTTGTACTCCTCAACTTTGTGGGTTTACATTTCATTTTACCTTAGTACCATTTTAGAGCTGTTTGGAGAGCAGATAGAAAAGAATGTGTTCAATCTGCCATGCCTACTCAGCAGCATTTAAAAATTCCATTTTTAAAGGAAAAAGTATGCATATATTGTAAATAAAAAATATCTACACCAAACTTGTTAGCAGAGGTCATCTCTGGGTGTTGCGATTATGGGTAGTTTTTCTTTTTTTTTTTTTTTGCGGTACGTGGGCCTCTCACTGTTGTGGCCTCTCCCGTTGCGGAGCACAGGCTCCGGACGCACAGGCTCAGTGGCCGTGGCTCACAGGCCCAGCCGCTCCGCGGCATGTGGGATCCTCCCATACCCGGGCACGATCCCGTGTCCCCTGCATCGGCAGGCGGACTCTCAACCACTGCGCCACCAGGGAAGCCCGGTAGTTTTTCTTTACTTGCTTATATTTTTCAAAATTATCTATAGCAAGATACTTTAGTAACTAGAAAACAATGATCTAAGTAAAATGATATTATTAGATAGCTGTCTCAGTCAAAGCATTTTATACTAGTTTAAAATCTGATTAGTTGAATCATATGAAATTGCTATTTTTTCAAATAAAACAAAGGTTGAATAACAGTCATTTCATATGGTTCAATCTAAACTATCTAATATAGTACAGACCTTAGAGGAGACATAGCCTGGAAAGTGAAGCCATTGTCTACTCAGGTCAGATTAAAAGTCAAGAGAATGTAAACCATCTTTTATTGCTAGGTGACTCTTGGGGTTCACCCCAGAGCCATTGCCTGTGCTATTCTCCAAGGGCCATTCTTTACTGGGCCCAGTGGTTGAAGATATTCATGTGCTAACCTAGTTTTCAGCAGCACACTGATTTGGATATAACTGATAAGAAAAATAGTATTATTTCCTTCTTTTCTCCCTTACTGGTACGCTTCACACATATCTGTATTGGAATTCCCTGGGCATATGCCTTTTTCTCTCTTCTAGATTGTTACAGTCTTTGAAGGTAGGGATCCTCATCTTACTGGTGTTTATGGATTGTTTGAGAAAACACTGCTCAGTGTATCACACAGTGTTTTTCTCTAAAGATTCATAGGAGAAATTTTTCTTGGGCAAATGGCTTGTTTTTAGTTTAGGAGCACAGTGTAATGTATGCCAGATTGTATTTCCCCCACTTTGCATGGGCTGCTAGGAAGCTCAGAGCCACACTTGTGCCATAGTTCTAAGCAGTTCCTTCTTGAAATCTCTGCTTAGATGTCTTGTGGTTTTTCTATTAGTTTCTTATTGCTGCTGTAACGATTACCATAAACTTAGTGGCTTAAAGCAACACAAAGTTATCACCTTACAGTTCTGGAGCTCAGGAATCTTAAATCAGTTTCACTGGACTAAAATCCAGGTGTTGGCAGGTGTTTCTTCTGGAGACTGTAGGGGAGAATCCATTTCCTTATCTTTTACAACTTCCTGGGCTTGTTACCCCTTCCTCCGTTTTCAGAGCCAGCAGCACATTATCTTCTCTTCTCTCTGACTTCTGCTTCTGTGCCTACATCCTTTCTGACTCTGATCCTTTTTCCTCCTTCTTATAAAGACCCTTGTGATTACCTTGAGCCTACCCTGATAATCCAGGATAAAATCTCCCCATCTCAAATTTTTAACTTAGTCATACCTGCAAAGCCTCCTCCCCCCGCCCCTTTAATAGACTTTAGTTTTTAGAACAGTTTTAGGTTCACAGGAAAATTGAGCAGAAAGTACAGAGATTTCCCATATACTTTCTACCCCCATACGTGCATAGCCTCCTCCGCTCTCAATATCCTGCACCAGAGTGGTACGTTTGTCACATTGATGAACCTACATTGACATGTCATCATCACCCAAAGTCCATTGTTTACATTCTTGGTGTTGTACATTCTATGGGTTTGGACAAATGTATAATGACAGGTATTCATTATTGTGACATAATACAGAGTATTTTCACTGCCCTAAAATTCCTCTGTGCTCTGCCTATTCATCTCTCTTTCTCCCAACCCCTGGCAACCACTGTTCTTTTCATTGTCTCCATAGTTTTGCCTCTTCCAGAGGGTCATATAGTTGGAATTATACAGTATGTAGCCTTTTTGGATTGGCTTTTTTCACTTAGCAATATACATTTAAATTTCCTCCAAGTATTTTCATGGCTTGATAGCTCATTTCTTTTTAGCACTGAATAATATTCCATTGTTGGGATGTGCCATAGTTTATTAATTCGTTCACCTACTGAAGGACTTCTTGGTAACTTCCAAGTTTTGGCAGTTATAAATAAAGCTGCTGTTAACATGTGTGCAGGTTTTTGTGTGGACATAAGTTTTGAACTTATTTGAGTAAATACCATGGAGTGTGATTGTTGGATCGTGTGGTAAGAGTATGTTTAGTTTCGTAAGAAACCACCAAACTGTCTTTCGAAGTGGGTGTACCATTTCGCATTCCCACCAGTGGTGAGTGAGAATTCCTATTGTGCTGCATCCTCATCAGCGTTTGGTGTTGTCAGTGTTTGGGGTTTTGGTCATTCTAATAGTCATGTAGTGTTAACTCATTATTGGTTTAACCTGCATTTTCCTGAGGACATATGATGTCGAGCAGCAGAGTTCCTTTTTATCACGTGAGGTAACATATTCACAGGTTCTGGGGATTAGGGCATGGTCATCTTATTCAGACTGTCACAATCTTCTCAATATTAATTCCGTGCAAATGAAAATTTTTCTTTCCCTAACTAAAGCAGTACCTCTGTAAACCCCTCTCCCTGCATCCTTCCCCATCTCAGTAAATGGCCCTCCCATCTACTAATCGTTCACCACAGACACTCCCTCCCTCCCCCCACATCCAGTCCCTCACGTGGTCCTGCCATATCCACTTCTAAGATGTATCTAGAGTCCAATCACGTGTCTTTGTGGCCACAGCCACCACCCTAGGCTAAGCCACCACCATCTCTCGCCTGAACCACCATCACAGCTCTCTAATTTTTCTCTTCAACTCTTGCCTTTTACTATATTCTCTATAAATCATCCAGATTAAAAAAAAAACAAAAACCACAAAGCAAAACATGCCATCTTCCTACTTTAATACACACTAATCCAGTAGTTTCCTTTCTCATAGGGAATAAAATCTAAACTCCCTCCTAGAGCTCATAAGGCCCCTCTTAAAGCACATCTCGCTCTGCTCTCTTCACCACCGTATTCTTGCCATGCCAGCCCCCCTCATTTTTTTCTAAATGGCCCAAGCCATGCTTCTTGCCTGTGGTTCCTCTGCCTGAACTCTTCCCCCAACTCTTGTCTGACTAAATCCTTGTCATCTTTTTGGTCTCAGCTGAAATGTCTCCTCCTCAGAGACGACTGTCCATACGACCCCACATTGCTTTGCACCCACTTTTCTCCACCACCTCATGCCTTTACATAGTCTTCATAGACTTATCACTATTGGTAATTACTCAGTTGTTGTTTATGTCATTCATCTTCTCTCTCAGGTTGTTAATTCCACGAAGGCAGGGCCATTTCTGCTTCATTCGCCATTGGATGCTTCATTGGTATTTGGCACTTAGGAGGCACTGAATGCATTTTGTATATTATCCTCACCCTGACTTTATCTTACCTTTTTGCTTTTATTTTCCTTTTTTAAGGGAAAATACATTTTTAAAAAAATTTCCTTTGTGGGAGTATAGTTGACTTACACTGTTGTGTTAGTTTCTGCTGTACAGCAGAATGAGTCAGTTATACTATTTTCCTTTTGTTTGTATCTTCTATAGCTTTCTGCTGTAGCAAGAGAAAAACTCACAAAGTCCCAGGATCTACTCAGAGTTGAGGAGGTAGAGCTATCTCTGCCCTTCACCCCTCCCCAGTTGTACTATGTGTCATGGGTAAAAGAAATGTTTTCTACTAGTATTATCTCCCAAGGGAAAGTGGGGATTCACCCCAGAATGCCAGCTAGGCCATGGACCATCTAAGGGGAAAGCCAGAATGCCTTTCTGGACTTGGGATTAAAATTGTCCTGCCTAATAATGTAAAAAGCTTATTTTCACTCGCTGGGGGCAGAGTGCTTCCTTAGATTAATATGATGCTAAATGATTTTTTTTTTTTCTCCCACTGGCTGGGTTTGGAGATAAGAAATACTTAGGCTGTGGATTCTAGGAGGAGGAACCAGGTTCAGAGCTCGTCTGCGTGTAGAGACAATGAGGACACTTGAGATGAGCAGGGTGTGAATGTGTAGGATTCCTCAGGAGAGCGATGACAGTACGGGATACCCTGGGAGAAAGAGGTCCTTAGCGCTTTGCTCCTGATCTCTGACCCTTGAGCAGGTGACACACAGAGTACCTTCCTTCATTCTGCGACACAGTTGTCATATTCCTTGGCACCGTGCCCTTGGCCTTCCATATATGCTGTTCTATTCAGAGCTAGCGAATAGCTTATGGATTTAGGTTCTCGACTGGGTCAGGAAACCTGTATTGGCATCAAGTTTGTCGATCCTCCCCAGGACCTCTTTCCCTATAGGTGCCACATGCCATGATTTATACACAAACATGATTTGCCTGATTGTTGCAGTCTGGGCCCAGAACAATTTTAATTAACAGGAAAATGGTCCTCAATACACCGATTAGACCTCTTCAGGTACGGCAAGATAAAAGCCTGATAATTTGGATGGAGTACTCTTCTTAAATGTCTACTCTATACACAGCAGCCAATGGGAAAGCCAGGTTGTCTCCCACCTGATCCAATGAGTAATTAAGAGAGGGCTTTTTCTTCCCCATCTCTCCCCTCCCTCCATCCCCCACCCCAACTGAAGCTTAACAGGTTGGTGTTATAATTTGGAGACTTTCAGGGGTGTCATGCTAGGAGCTTAGGCAAGAGACAGGGCGTCTCTTCCCCAGCTCCCCAGGCATGTCCAGCTGGATTTGAAAAGCAGGCAAGTGACAGGAGGAAAGAGGTGGAAGCAGGCAAAGTAGGTAACGTTTCTCAGCAAAGTTTGAGAGGGGCCTGTGGCCATGAGTGAGCTGGGCACACAGAAGACCAGCGATGGTACCGTCTCTCGCCTGCTCAATGTGGTGGAAAGTGAGCTTCAGGCAGGGAGGGAAAAAGGCGACCCTACGGAGAAGCAACTTCAGATCATCCTGGAGGATGCCCCTCTCTGGCAGAGGTTCAAGGAAGTCACTAATGAAATGATCGTGACCAAGAACGGCAGGTGAGTTTATCCACGGCCCTGCTTGGGCTGGCGGGGCTTGGCAAGGGAAGCGAAGCCCCTTGAGTATCGCAGAGGCTGCCGCTCTTAACTCAGAGGCAGCGGGGTCTGATTAAACATGCTCCCGAGGAGGACAGTCTCCCACGGCTTTCCCCCAGCCAACTTAATTAATTTCTCTGAGATCATCAGAGAAGTGGAGGGTGAAGCCACCTGTCCTGCGTGCATTTTAAATGAAGAAATTCTGGGAAATTATTATAAAGGGGGGCATGTCCCATGGGTTTGGGAAATGCACTCAAATGTCAGAAAATAATGTTAATTTTTGACTGACTGTATATCCTGGAGCAGATTATTATTCTTTGAGCCCCAACTCTGTTCAGATAAGGTAACAGGCAACTTTATTTGGAAGCTGGATGGTTTCCTCTGAAGTGTAGCGAACTTGCCAGACATTTCTGACTAGTTGAAGATTCAGAGGCAAAAAGGCAAATTTAATCTCACTGCCTATCCCTGCATCTGCTTCTTCCTGTGTGTTTGTGGTGAGTGTTCATTTGAGATTGTGTGTGTTTATGACGATGTGAGAGTTGTTGCAGTAATAGTTAATGAAACCGTAATATACTGACCTGAGTAAAGAGAAGATGCCTTCCTTTTTTTTTTCATTGCAACAAATTAGGGATTAACTGAAATGGATCTCTGTTGGCATTTCTTGGGTTCTATTAAATCTAGCCCTGCCAAGTGACGTCTAGGTAATATTAAGAGCTTCTATTTAGTAGAGGAGATAAAAATATTTAGAAAGAAAATCTCAGTGCTCCCAGCTTGGCCAAACAGGTCCCAACATTCAGTTGACACTGATCTTTCTGTTCACATGGTCACAAAAGTACAAAACGTCGAAAGGCATTTTCAATATGGTTAGTTTCAGCAGAACTTTGATTATGACCCTTGAGAGAAATTCTGTTCTCCAATGACAGAAAAGTCCAAGCTAGTTGAACTTCGGGCAGGCTCTTGTCCTTGTGAAACATGCTTCCATTCCTGATGTCTCACTTTTCCATTGCTGCATAAAATGCACGGTATAGAGAATGAACCATTCCCATCTATCCGGGAAAATTATGAACTTGAGTGTTGTTGTGTGACATTAAAGTGCTTGGTAAGTAAAACGTGTTCCAGAAATAAGGGCGTTTCAATAAATTGTGATTATTAATAGTAGCAGGAATATCAACCTTGCTTGATGCTTCTACTTTCACTCTCTAAATGGGTCCCATATTTATTTCATATATAGGATTTATTATTTTTAATATTTGTAATTATAATTACACCTGTTCCTACTCTTGATCTGCATTGACACATTAGTTTTGGTAGAAAGAAATAGAAAACGTGTTTTTAATTTCAAAGAATCATCCCCAATTCCTAATTGGATTTACTTTCTTCCCTTTCAAAGATGAGTGATGACACAATGGTAAAAATTTTATGATGTCTGATGACGGGTAGAACTTTCTGTTCATTTTTCTTTGTAGTTACACTAATACTTAGCCTCATGCTATCTGTTTGGCTGTCAAAGCAGTCATATATGGAAGTAAAATAAGTACAACCATCAAGAAAAAAATATAGTTAATCTGTTTCAATGAGGAATAAATAAAAGTTTCTAAAACCATTATAACATTCAATTTAATAATATGTCACATTGGTATGTACTTTTATAATTTCAGAAGAGCTTTCTCTTGCCTTTTTGCGCCTATATAATTTTTTCTTCATATTTAAAACTGAAAAGTCTTCACATGTTTAAAGTCATTAACTATGTGAAAATTATTCTTTGTAGAAAGAGTCTAATTATGGTCAACATGGTTATTCTTATTTTCTGTGGAGGTCCTGGCGACGTTTCACCTCCTTAGTGAACTGAATCTTTTCTTAGGGTTTCTGAACCCCTTAGCGTCAAGATTTTGCCAGGAGATAGAAAGTACCCTTTGTACTTCAGATAAAGAAGGGAAGACAAATCTCTAAGAAATTGATGTGGTTGATAATGAATGAGCGTGGTTTGGAATTACTCTCAATCTCTTAGCTTCTCAGAATAAATTGTTAACAACACTTTCCTGCTCCGGATATAGACACATCTTTCTTGTTCCGTTGTTTTCTTTACTCTCATCTTCATCTCTTTCCCCCCCACTTTTTTTCTCCTCACCATCTATTCCTGTATCTCTCCATTTTACCCATTTTCCTCTGGTTGTAGAATGATGTCTACTCTAGATGCAGCATCCCTGCCTTTCACACAAACTCCTGAGCCTGAGGTAGATGGATTTGTGGCCCTTCTTTGGGGAGAAAAACATTCCTGGTTGTTAACACCCAGTCCTCGCCCTTTTCATTAGCGTTACTCGCCTGCCCCTGCAGGCAGTTGACTTTCTGACTTTTCTAAAGCTTCAGTGAGGGTAATCAGATAGCTCTTGCACACTTGAGTGTAATTGTTCTGTGTAATAGCAAGTTTTAAAACAGCATAGGGGCTTCTCTGGTGGCGCAGTGGTTGAGAGTCCGCCTGCCGATGCAGGGGACGCGGGTTCGTGCCCCGGTCCGGGAAGATCCCACATGCCGCGGAGCGGCTGGGCCCGTGAGCCATGGCCGCTGAGCCTGCGCGTCCAGAGCCTGTGCTCCGCAACGGGAGAGGCCACAGCAGCGAGAGGCCCGCGTACCGCAAAAAAAAAAAAAAAAAAAAACAACCAAAAAAAAAAACCCAGCATAGGGCGGACTGATGAATTAAGAGTCATTTTCAAATGGAGATTTATTTATGTGTATAAATAGGAGGCTTGCTTCTGACATTGATCAGAAGTAGTAAACAGAGATTTTCCCTGAAAATCATTGAATTATCCCCAGAAACTGGGATTATGATGGTTCTTCATTCCTCCCACTCCTGTCCCTCCCCCCCACCCCCGTTTTACTATTTCTTTTCCCGTTCCTCTTTCTTTTTTCTTCCCTTCTTTTTTATTTAAAATACTTACTTATTCATATTCAATAGTCTTTCAGAACTAACAATAACAATTATAATACTCCACTAGAGCTCATTTGAATCACCACTAGTGCATCCAGCTTGTAAGTACTTCCTTTTATCTCCATCCTTTAAGCTAGGAATTTATATTTTAGGTTGCAGAAAAAAATTTATTTCAGCTTTCAGTGGCAGGTAAGTGAAATCTCTTGCACCTTTTGTTTTCTCTACGGTAACATCTTCACCTTAGGGGAAACAGCTATATTTCATGTGTATTTCCATGCAGTTAAATAATTTAATTTCATTTGGATTAAATATGCCTTGAGGAGACTTTAAGAAATTGGAAGGATTTCTGATGTCATTGGTGTATCCATTTGTTATCATAAAATAAGTGTTAGGATCATTAAGTTGAACTTGCCAGTGATTAAGTGATGTTGGTGCAGTGAGCTGATGTTCATAGTTTCCAGGGATGGAGTTGCAAGAGGAGAGGAAACCAAGGTTGCACATCAGGAAATAATTTTCCATGTCCCTGTAGTCCATGGATATTTGTCTCTGAAATTTACAATTGCAATTGATGAGGATCATATGTACTTGTGTGATCTGCCTCTAACCAGGCTACTTTGGTTTCTTGCTGCTCTTCCTATACGCCTCAACATCCATGTCCTATGGGTAACAAGCATGCGCACTCCAAAAGCTCTGATGAGTGTTTCAGGATTATTATAGTTCTGTGGGGAAATGGAGGAAGGAGTTTACAAGTGAAACTTCCTGAATTTTGCCTTTAACCATCTCTGCTGTTTTTTCCCACCTAGAAAATCCGCTTTATCTCTGCCCTCTTTCTTTTTTTTTTTTTTGCGGTACGCGGGCCTCTCACTGTTGTGGCCTCTCCCGTTGCGGAGCACAGGCTCAGCGGCCATGGCTCACGGGCCCAGCCGCTCCGCGGCATGTGGGATCCTCCTGGACCGGGGCACGAACCCGTGTCCCCTGCATCGGCAGGCGGACTCTCAACCACTGCGCCACCAGGGAAGCCCTCTGCCTTCTTTCTTCCTTCCCACAGACCTCACTCCTCAGAGCCTTCTCCAGCAGTGCTGGCTCTCAAGATCCTCTGTTAGAGAAATGAAAACTGAAAAACTAGCCTCACAGCAAATCAACACAGAGTTCACTGGCCAAGCCTAAGCATGTGTTGTTCCTCAAGCCCGGTTTTGAGGAGTGCTTATATGCCCTGCCACATTTGCTTCTCTCTCTCTCTCTGATATCGGGTCTGATTTACATATTTCTTAGCTTCTCAAAGACTCTTGGCCATCTCTGTGGTTAGCCACACCTTGGGAAGAAACGGGAAAAAAGATCAAATTGATAAGAAGTGCAGTTTATCCCTCACAGCATAGCCTGGTCATGAGTGCTGCCCATAAGTAAATAGATAACACATCCTGGTCCTTGTGAGGCCAGAGAAAGAGGCAGGGGGGAGGCAGGAGGAGCTGAACTTGGCTTAGAGACAGGGTGAGTTCCATTGCCAGTTACAAGACTTTTGGCTGGTTGACTGACTTATATTTACTCCTCATTGGCATAATGGAGATAAAAATATATAGCATCTCTTAGTTCATTTGTGTTGTGATAAAAAATAAAAATCGTAAAATGCTTGGCAAATGAAGTACTAGAGAATAAAGCAACAAATGGTTCTACCACGTTTTGGATGTGTCCTTCTAAGAGCCAGGACACCATGGCTTCTTTACTTCTTTACTTTTCTTTTGTTAACAGCTTTATTGTGATAATTTACATACCATACAATTCACCGATTTAAAGTATAGCATAATGTCTTCAGGGTTCATCCAGGTTATAGCATTTTTATTGACAAACTACATTTCATTGTATAAATATACCTCGTTTTATTTATTCACTCATCAATGGACACGTGTGTTGTTTCCATTTTTTGACTGTAACGAATAATGCTGCTATGACTGTCTGTATACGAGTTTTTATGGGTGTATGTTTTCATTTCTCTTGCATATACACCTAGGAATGGAATTGCTGGGTCATATGACAACTCTGTATTTTAACAGAGGAAACTGCAAGACTTTTTTTCCAAAGTGGCTGGACCATTTTCTATTCCCACCAGCAATGTATGAGGGTTCCAATTTCTCCACATCCTTACCTGTGTTTGCTGTCGTTCACCTTTTTTATTATAGCCATCCTAGTGAGTGTGAAGAATGATTTCAAGGGTAGGTTCTGGTTCAGTTTGTTTGGTTTCAACTCCCACCCTTCCTGAATATATGGACTTAAGCTAGTTTACTTAAACTCACCAAGCTTCAATTTCATTATCTCAGTCACCCACCCTCTAGTACTCAAAGGTACTATCTATTAATGCTTGCTAAGCACCCTACCAGGGGTATGAAACTTGGTTGGTATAAAATCCTCCAGGCTCTTTGTATTCTGCCATGAGATTAGAAGCGGTCTTTAAGGTAGGACATTTAGAAAAGAGGGGGTGCTGAAAACAGATCCCCATTACGCACCCACAACTGGAGGACTAAGCTGGAAGAGGATCCAGCAAAGGAGTCTGAAAGGAAGTATTGATGAGGTGGGCGAACCAAAGGGAAAAAAATCCTTTCTGTCCAGAGAGCTCAGGGAGCCCATGTAATTTGAACTCAGGAGACTGAGAAGCCTGGATGGATCGAGTCCATCTCTAGATCCATCCTTTGTCATCTGTCGGTCAGTTTCTTCGCTTAACATACGTATCAATTCCCATTGTACCTCACCTCAAAACCAGGAACCTCTGGACACAGGAGGTGCTCTTTGTGACCCTCCAGTTCCTGGCCATTCTGCTTTTAACACTTCCGCTCCTGGCAACCCCTTCTCTTAGCAGTGGACACATTCCAGTTTCCCCCTTTTCATTCTCCTCCCAGCCTCACCAGAAGCACAGATCCTCAGAGTGACTCCCCCTTATTCCCTTGGATATCTCCTTAGTTATTGTCTTAAAAGCTAAAGATTCCGTAGACCAGTACCTTTTAAGCTCTAATGTTCCAACGACTCACCTGGGGATTTTGCAAAAGCACAGATCCTGACTGAGTAGGTCTGGAGTGCTGCTTGAGGTTCTGCATTTCTGATAAATTTCCAGCTGATAACTGATGCCGCTGATTCATGGACCACTCTGAGTAGCACACGTCTAGACCCTAGATTGTTAGCTTCTCAACTTGAGGATTCAGATTTTAAAAGATGTATTGACAAATAAGACAGCCTCTGGGGCAATTGCGAGGTGGTGAGGGTCTGTCTGGAAACTAGGTCTTTTGAGGAGATTGGAGCAACTTAGAAAGTTTGGTGAAGGGAAAGGCAACTAAAGAGAATCAGAAGCCAGGTGAGATAGCTTCTCCAAATATTTGTGAGAGTAAGCTTGCTGGTGTTGCCCTAGAGGGTGGGAGAAGGGACCAGCAAATCCAGATCAGCGTGTCTCAAAGTGTATTTCTTGAATGCAAATTCCCGCAAGGTGATAGGTGAGAAGGTAGCACTGGTACATAAGTGCAGAGTGTGCACAACCCCGAACCTCCTTTCCAAAGGTTCACGGTGCACATTAAAGCCTCTGACAAGTCCTGCAGGAAGGGAAGTGGTCTGAATTGATGTATAGTCAAGTGTTCCCTTCACTCACTTTACCAAAAAACCATGTTTTCCCTATAACGCTATTACTGTTATTCAGAACTGGTGTTCTTTGTGAGATGGAGAAGGGCTGCTTTGTGTCAGTAGCATGAGAATCTGACGTAGGCTGGGAGGAAACCTCTGGAGAAAGCTCTGTGAGAACCTGGCCTCTGACTATATACCTTAAGCTTCAGGAGGTACTTCATTCTAGTCAAATGACTAGATCAGTGGTTTTCAGACTTTAAAGTGGAGCACAACATTTAAAAGTAAAATCCCAATATAAAATACATTGGTAAAAAGAGGCTTAGCTGGACTTGGGGCCGCTGGCCTGGCCCCTCTTTGTTTGGCCTCCCCCGGGGCATTTTCTGCACTCCTGGGACAGAAAATGCAAGGTCTCCTCTGAGTGGAGAGAGGGCTGGACAAGCAGGGAGATGTCCCTAACAGTCTAACATCCTTCCTGTGGCTCAATTTCTGCCTTTTCTTTTAGACGGATGTTCCCGGTCCTAAAGATTAGCGTCACGGGGCTGGACCCCAATGCCATGTACTCGCTCTTGCTGGACTTTGTCCCAACGGACAGTCACCGCTGGAAGTACGTCAATGGGGAATGGGTGCCCGCGGGCAAGCCAGAGGTCTCCAGCCACAGCTGTGTCTACATCCACCCGGACTCCCCCAACTTCGGGGCCCACTGGATGAAGGCGCCCATCTCCTTCAGCAAAGTGAAGCTGACCAACAAGCTCAACGGAGGTGGGCAGGTACGACTGTTGCCCGGCCACCCTAACCCCACTACACCAATCAAGAAATTTCAAGGGTGCATTTAGGCAATTAGGGGGTCCTCACCGACCTCTTCTCTCACAGAAGCCAATTATTCCCCGGAGTCCAAATGTGAACAGGAATAAACAGCTCTTAATTGGTGCTTTCAGTTTTTAATGGACTTCCTGATGTTAAGAGAGAGTGAGAGAGCGCAGTAGTTTACTTAATCATCATCGGGGGGCCTTTCAGAGTTTTGTCTTGTGTGTGGTGCTTTTTACCCAGCTGGGGAGGAGGGAGATGTTTGTGGGTACCAGGGTTTTGTTATTCCCTCTCCCCTCTTTTTGGTGTAAGTGGCATGTTGGCAAGAGACAACTACCTTAATAAAAAGCTGCTTCGAAATGAAATAATTGCTCCCTCCACTTGGGTATTGTGATAATTATCAATAGAATATTGAATCAGCTTTGGGTTTTCAGAAAAAAATATCCAAACAAACCTTAAATAAGGAAGGTTTTATTTAAGGTCTCCAATTAGAGTAAACAAGATTTTGAGGCTTTTTATTCTTTTGTTTCCTCTGGTAGGATTGTGAACACTAGGGTACTGTGCAAGGTTGTTATTTGCTTTATAAAATGTAGACTGTTTTGGGGGATTAGAGACACAGCTGGGAGGAAGAGGTCTCATTCCCCCAGATTTCCCTTTGGTCAGCCTCTTAGCCCTCAGAGTTTTCACCTCTTCTCTGATCTCTGTGCTTACCTAGCTGGGACATAGGGGTTCTTGTTTTAAGAGCGGAAGTCATCCACCTAAGTCTTTGCAATATTCAGAAGGTTCCAGTTATTTATTAAAACAGGAAATTGAAAAGTAAACTATTATTCCCCCCCCCCCCCAGATTTCACAACATGAGATTTTCAATAAACCTCTGGTTTGAATCACCAAGAGCGGATTTTATGTAGCCGGCAGATGTCAGCTGTCATTATACTTTAGGTAATGCAGCCCGTGTCAGGATTTTGAGATATTAGGATTCTTTATAGGAAGAAAAACAGTATGTTTTAACAGAGCAAAATCCACATCACTGTGCTGAAAATGGGAGAGAAAAAAAAGGAAGCCAGGATTTTGGCAGAAAACTGAACACTCTTTAGACCAGCTCTTCCCTGGCAACCCACCCCTCACCCTGCTATGAGCATCTCCAAAGTTATGCTCCCTGAGAGCTTCTAAAAAATGTCCCCTCAGTAATTTCTCAGAGAGGTGGAGGCGGCTCGGGTGACCGGGGATTCGGTGTGTGTAGCCTTCACGGAGGTGGGTGCTGAGCTTGCGACTAACCAAAGGCGCTGGGTCATCTGTCACTTGTGCTGCCCCAGGCTTTGCATGTCCTCTCTCTCCTTCCACCTCAACAGATAATGTTGAATTCTCTGCATAAATATGAACCCCAGGTTCACATAGTGCGTGTTGGAGGTGCCCATCGAATGGTGATGAACTGCTCCTTCCCTGAAACCCAGTTCATAGCTGTGACTGCCTATCAGAACGAGGAGGTGAGTGTGTGTGTGTGTGTGTGTGTGTGTGTGTGTGTGTGTGTGTGTGTG